>NC_133976.1:8231145-8551979 GCF_047716275.1 Strix uralensis | reverse complement strand
AAGGTGAGTCATGGAACAACACGTGTAGGGTTGTGTGGGTTGTATATTACCAGAAATCTTTAAATCATGGACAGATATTATTCTGAAAGGTCTGCTACAGCTGAAACAGAATTTCCCACTCCATGTAGAAATTACTAAGTGGGATTCAGAGTTTTGTGCTATGCAAGAGGTGAGTGAGTTAGAGGCAACAATGGACCCTTATAGCTAAAACCTGATTTTGTGATACTGCTGAAAGTAGGTGTGAATGCAAAATGATACCTCTAACAACAGGCTCATGAGGCCTCAAAATCTAAGTTATAAACTCTCATTGAGCAGAGGATGATACTCAGCACAGCATTCACCCCTCCAGGAGCAAAACGCTTGATGGGAAGAACAAGAAACCTGCCAGCAAAGGTTGTTTTCAGCACACTGGATGCTGTATGTTATGGTGACTGTTTGCCTACATCCACTTTATAAGCCAAGAAATTCTTTCTCTCTGCCCCTCTCTCCAAGCACTGTGGAAAGGGGAAGTCGATAAAACCTCCATTGCAACTACGACAGAAAAAGATCAGACAAGAGCCAAAGCAAACAGCTGCTGGCTCAACAAATATGAATTTCAGGTAATGGTCATAAACAACAGGCTGGAACTGTGAATGCTAATAAAGTGAGAGCAAAGGTCAAATCTTGCTTTTTAACAACACGGTTTGGTTCAAAACAACAAATAAAGTGAAAGCTTCGTCCACAAAAAAAAAAGTTTGATTCTGTGAGTAATGCAGACAACTCTTCCCCCCCACAGCAGTCCCTCAGTTCCTAGCATGTACAGGAGTGGTGCCTCCAAACAAACCATCAACGAAAAGGCACCTGGGAGACTGAAATTGTTGCCAATCCTGCTGACCAAACTCCTCGTTTAGTGGCATTCCTCAATCTGTTGATTCGCATCCACCTGTCATCTCCTCTCCGATAAACAGATCGTAAACTGTTTGGAGTAAAAATAGAGTTTTATTCTTTCTTTGCGTTGTGGGTCATGCAAAGGGGTTCTGGTCTTGGCTTCGACACTTTGGATCTATGGAAGCAGTTGTAACAGTAATAGATAATGTTTCATCCTTAATCACTGGTATGTGCAGAGCCCCTGGAAATAAACAGAACTCACACTGGTATCCAAGCATTGATATTTAGGGAAGAGATTCAGCAGTTACACAGATACCGAGGATATTAATTCATCACAGGTCAAAACGCAGGGAAGGTCAGTCTTGGTGAGGTCATTGCTGGAGCTGGTTTCTTCCCCATCTGCTTGTGTGAGATTTCGGATGCAGCTGTGCAGACATGCTGCGGGCAGGATGCTGAGCCACACGGATGTCAATACTGATGCAGACTCTCAGCTCCTATGAGAAGCATTAGCCCTCAGATAGCTGTAAGTAATAACAATCAGATTTCATGCTTATCACAAGAAAAATCCCATAATTGTCCTAATAGCTCTATAAACAATTTATGGCATTATTTATTTCTTTGTTTGCCAGTAACCTGAACACAGATGGCCAGGAAATATTTTTTCCATCATGTGACATTTGGGGTCTATTGTCAGCTTGCTTTCTGCACAGTGGAGCAAGCTCATTTGTAAAAAGGTGGAGGAAAAAAACGATCAGAATAGCCAAGAACTTTGTATTACATGTATTCACTTGGACTGGGGAAATGTACTTCTGAGTTCAAACCATCCTGAAACTGGCTACCTCCAAGGCAGAGAAATCTCTGACTGACCCAAGGATTATTTAATTGATTAGACAAAGTGTAAAAGATCTCACAGGAGAAATAAGAATCACGCCAGGGAGCCAAGAGCTGTGGTGCCTGGGGTATTCAGGGGGTAGGCTGAGGTCTGGGTCACTGCCCTGAGTCTTGCACCTTTGAGTGGAACTAAACTGAGCTATAACCATGTTACAAAACTGTGAAAACTTGTATAGGAGCCCAAACTGGGATATGCCACACCATGAGAACAGCTGTGTTACAGATGATGACCCAGAGGCTAAGGTATTTTAAAAGGACAGCTCAGATTCTTCCTTCTTAGAGAAAGGAAAATAATATATATTTTTTTAAAAGGATATTTTTGTTCAGGGTTTTCTCACTGAAAATACAGTTTAAAACTTTTTTTTTTGGTGATCAAATCCAAATATTGTTAGCAATAATGTTTTTATCAACAATTTTTTTAGAGAAAAGACCCACTTTTGGAAAAAGGGTGAATTTAAAATTGAGTAGTTCTAATTTTTGACCAGGAAAAGGCATAGCTACTTCATGCAAGGTTAAACAGCAACGCAGAAGTGAGGAGATAGAACCCCTGGCTCCCTGCTGCATGTGACCCTACCACTACATCATGCTTCCTTCCATATATTTACAGTAGTCAGGGATTTCCTATATACAGAGGCAGGACAAAATGAATTTGCACAGAGCTGTTCAAATCAAAAGGTAATGATTACCTGCAATGAGCAAATAGAAAACAGAGACATTTTTAAAGAAATCTGTCTGTCTCATATATGCTGCTGGGCTGTTGGCGAAATGTTTTTTCAGGTTTTTTTTCTCCTTGTAATAAACTTGACTCGCTTTTCTCCTATTGCCACAGCGCAAAATAGATATTTTTGTTAATTTACTAGGAAGTTAATTCTCTGCAATTTTTTGAGACTAACCAATGTAATGAAGTTGCATAGAAATAATTACTGGGAAAATACACCATGCTTTTGTCACTTCTTCAGTGCTATATTCACATCTCTCTCAGCTCTTTGTGCACATGATGAAGCTGTTACCCACTGTGAGTTTAAGAAATAGCTGCATAAAAAAACCTGAACTTGACTGGCAGACTCCATGAAGGTCATAGAGTGAGAGGGACTTCACATAATTTCACACAGTACTCAGGCCAAACATGTTATCCTACTGAGTTCTAACAGGGCTCCACATCGAAATCCCTTCATCTGAATGCTACCAAAACTGGGAGGAAGCTGGATGTAAATATAATCTCTACAAGTGGCCTTTATTGCCTCTCAGCCTTGACTTCAGATATGAGCAGCTTCAAAATTAGGAAATATTCAGAGCTGAGTTTGAAGTACATTGGAAATCTGCACCTGAAACCCACTTTGTAATGCTGGAGTCTGACTTTCTTGCTACCAACGAACTGTCTTAGAGCTATGGCAATTCCATCAGCCTGAAAGAACAGGATAATAAAAGGCTAGATCCTCTCCAGTGTCAATTAGAAGGGCTTCTATGGTCAAATCATCATTAGAAAGGGAAAGACAGAGGAAAAAGCCAGGACTCAGTGTGCAGCATCCTGCATCAGACCTGAAAGACTAACTGGCCTGACTCACAGCTGCTGCCGCAGCAGGCAGCAAACAGCTCTGAGGTTAAAGGCACAGTACAGACAAGCAAAAAAGCAAAAAAAACCCACAAACCACAACAACCAATTCAAACAACAACTAAATCACTGATTTCAGCCACATCACTGCATATATATAAACAGTATTTATTTGTTCTTTTATTGAATGAAAAACTTCAAGGCTTTGTTTCCATATTTTCCCATTTACTCTTCACAACTGTGTGTGACGTCTAATACACACTACAGGGACACATGAATTATTGAAACCTATCTTTTCAAGAGGGCTGAGGTGCTCTGAAATACCTGAAAGGGCTGATGTTACAACTTACATTCTTTCAACCATGTATTTGGTTTGGTTATTTATCGAGATTTGTTTCATATATGCAACCAGAAATGAATTTTTTTCCAAAATATTTAGGAGTTGCTAAGCTTTCTAATCATAGGGCTGTTTGCCATAGCTGTCAATATTTCTGGTATTATCCATGGCAAATATTTCTGTTTGCCATAGCTGACAATATTTCTCAGCAGGGGATTTGCAAAGAAAAGTCTGAAAGGGATTTGCAATACTTGTGCAACGACCTCAAATTCAAGGTCTTTAAATTCTATGACTCCCTGGATTTCAGCCATTCTGAAAAAGGTCCTAAATACCCAAATATCCATTACAAAATTGTATAGCATTGGCTCCCAACATGTATGTTCTTGATGTAAATTCAGAACCAGTCATGATTGCAGTTAAGACTACACTTAAGTATTTATAGGCTGGGAATCCTGAGGGCTGATATTTTTAATTTCTCAGCAGGACTGTGCCAAGAAAGGTGAAGATCCTGCAGACATTGAATGCACATTTTCTCTTGCTCATATGGATGCTCACATTGTCTTAAAGGGAAGAACATGCAAGACGTGGATCTCAAGACTACAATCTTAACATTGATGACTTCAGGCTTTTCAAACTAGCTGATTGATGACAGAATATTTTAATTGGCATATTGTTCATCTGAAGGGAAAAAAAAGTGATTTTGTAATTCTTTCTTCTTCTTGTCAGTCCTGTAAGCAGAGATGCCTCTTCTCCCCTGAATATAGATTTTTCAGATCACCAGTGACATGCCTCATCAGCTGCAGAGAGAAAAAAGAATTTCCTACACAGATAACTCAGAATCACCTGTTAGAGGCAGGCCAGGTGTCCTTTCACTGTTCGTTAGAATGATGGCTAAAACTGTTTTTATAATGATACAGTACCTCATTTTCTGCTGGTAGCTTTGCCTTGTTATCAGTGTTTGAAAAGGCTGTGTTTCTGAGTTTCAGAACTCAGAATCATTTTGAATTTAGTGAGAGAAGGAGATTGAAATACAGATTCTGCTTCTAGCTGAAATGTCCCTTCCAAATTTCTTATTGTCACCGAGTGACCTCCGCCATCATCAGCATCTCCTTCTCCTGTGTCTTGCTCCTTCTAGATAACGAGTTGCACTGAAAGGTGCCCTGCCAGCAACCACACACCATAGTTAAAGATTTGTGCTGATTTAATTTGGGAACAAATTCATCTCAAAAACAAGTAAGCAGATGAAAAGATAAATTATAATGGGAACCAGGATGCAGGTTGCAGTATGGCAGTCACTGCTACAATACAGAAAACCAGCCATATGTTCAAGAGTATAATATTTTGTGCTTGATTTTAATTCTGTTTGGCTCAAGATGATTAGAAAGCTTTTACAAATGAGTTGAAGGAATGAGTCTCATATCTGAAACGTAAATCCTGCTCACTTCACTAGTAAGAGTGGTCCTACTGGCTAACTCCATCAGTTTAAACTAAAAATGTATTAAAAAACACTGGACAGATTCTGACAAGAGTCAGACAGGTGGGATAAATCCAGATTTACAGCAGTATAAATCAGGAGGCTATGACCCACCTGGCATGGAAAAAAAAATTATGTAAGGAAAAAATGCATCTTCCAGATGCATTCAAATCCCTAAGAAGATCACTCCTTTCCACTCATAAGAGTCTGTAATGTGTTTTAGTCCTACAGAGAGAAACTGCCACTATCAAAATTATCATAATGAAGAAACTCACAATAACACTGTCATGGTTTAACCCCAGCCATCAACTAAGCCCCACACAGCTGCTCACTCACTCCCCCCTGGTGGGGTGAGGGAGAGAATCGGAAGAGTAAAAATAAGAAAACTCATGGGTTGAGATGAAGACAATTTAATAGGTAAAGCAAAAGCTGCACATGCCAGCAAAGCAAAACAAGGAATTCATTCACCACTTCCCATCAGCAGGCAGGTGTTCAGCATCTCCAGGGAAGCAGGGCTCCATGACGCCTAACGGTTACTTGGGAAGTTAACATTAGTTACCAACAGTTACTTGGGAAGACAAATGCCATGACTCCGTATGTCCCCCAATTCCTTCTTCTTCCCCCAGCTTTATATGCTGAGCATGATACCATATGATATGAAATGTCCCTTTGGTCAGTTGGGGTCAGCTGTCCCAGCTGTGTCCCCTCCCAACTTCTTGTGCACCCCCAGCCTCCTCACTGGTGGGGTGGGGTGAGGAGCAGAACAGGCCTTGACTCTGTGTAAGCACTGCTCAGCAACAGCTAACCTGTGTTACCAACACTGTTTCCAGCAGAAATCCAAAACGTAGCCTCATACTAGCTATTATGAAGAAAATTAACTCTACCCCACCCCAAACCATCACAAACACAAATAATTTTCATACCTGAATCAAAGTTTTCTTCTTGGATGTGATTCCATTTCCACTGCAGACAGCATGCTGACATTTACTAACGGATTAGCACATCATTCTGCATCGCATCAGATATACCACAGCAGTATAACCTCTGGCCCCACACATATGGTTGCCATTTGATATCAATGTGACTTGCATGAACGCTGCAGCTGTGTCGGCCCCAGGTGAGCAGTTACATTTGTTAATGGCTAAGAGGAGAAAGCTGTCCAGTAACTTGGACTTGGAGGGGCAGAGGGAATCTCAGCCAGTGGAAAAATCCTGATAATAAAGTCCAGGATTTATTAGTTCAACCCCTTTTTGAGGTGGTTGCGAGCTGAGTCCTGCAGCTCTTAGCTTCCCTGTACCCCAGGCTCTGGGAAGGCATTTTAGCATCTTGAGCTGAGCCACTGAGGGGTGGGTGGTGACTGCACGCCTTTCACTCTAATGACGAGTTCCCAAATTGCTAAAAACATACAGCACTGAACTTGAAAAACTACGAGCCAAACCCTATAGGGCCAGAGTGCTCCACAGGGAAGCACAGCTATGTACCCACCTGCAGATACCGACCAGGCTGGGGACTGGAGGATAAGCTGCGATTAGGACAGTCTTCGGGCAGTATGTCACCTAGATGACTGGGACAGGAGAGGTGACATTGGAGTATCCACCATGTCTTCGGTCAACAGATGTCTAAAGTTGTTTTCATCTCACAGGGCTAGAGCAGCCCAGAGATTGCTATCAGCAACCAAACTGGATAAATCAGCGCTCCAGGAATTTCTCTTGCAGCCTGAAGTCATTTGCACAACCCTTTTCCTGAGCTGGGGGACCATTGCTGGAGTGCAACCAAAAGGCAGGACCAAGATGTATTAAAGAGCTGAGAGGCTTTTTATTGCTGCAAGTTGAATTCACAGTCCAGTTTCTCATTTGATAAATAAATAGCTGTCAGCTACAGACACTTGAGGGCAGATTCGTTGCGCAAGAGCACAACGTGCTGTACCCCCAACTCTGATCTTGGAAGACATAAACACAAAGAATCAATTTCTCACTCCTTCTTTGAAATGTGTCTGTTCTGTAAATGCTGATTCTAAACTCATTTTCTGTGAGATCCATGTCCTCATCCTTTCCCTCCACTACATAAAAGTATCCAAGATGCAACAAAGAGCAAAACTGGTCATATGGTAAAGGTGGGATGTACAATGCGTGATGATGGCATATGGGCTGTTCTTGTTACATCAGAACACAACCTAAAATCTGAGGTTTGCAGTAAACCAGAAAAGACAGACAGATATTCTGCATCCGAACAGGACAATCTTCCTACTCATTCACCTCTACAGTCACATCCTCAGTTGGTCTACATCTGCACAGCTAGACTGACTCCGCTGCAGTGGAGAGGGTTTACAGAAGGTAATTATTCATCCCAAGAAAGGTAAGGGTTGTTGGGACCATGGAGGAGCAAGTCCATCTATAGCCTGAAGAACTGGATGTATCCTTCTGACTTCTGAAGAAACTGCTAAAGCAAAGGGCTTAATGATGAAAGGGAAAAATTAGGCACAAAATGTTGAATTAAGCATGGGGAAAAGGCCTGTTGCATCATACAGTCCTCCCACCAAGGCAGGATAGGTACCAAAAGCAACTAGTTTTCCAGAAAATTCATTTCACCTTTCATTCAGAGGCAGAGAGCAGACAGTGGAGTGCAGACTAAGGGGCTGAACAGCTTACAACCACCAGCAAAGGATTTAGAGCTCATGGTTCTTCAACAATCCTTTAAATGCCCTGGAACACAGACCTTCAGCTGTGGGATTCTGGAGGCTGTGCTATGGACACAAGAGAGGGGCTCCTGAAAATGCAGCTGTGGAAGCCCAGTCTGCCTTTTCATGTTGGGCTCAGGGCTCCCACCGGTGACTGAAGCTACTGATGGCAGCTTCACTGGTGGAACAAATGCAGGAATTGTCCCCTCAGCGAGCAGCTTTAAATTAACCTGATTATTTCATCCCACCTCTTTGACAAATGAGTCTGATTTATTTAGCTCATTTGAAACAAGTTCATTTTAATGAAGTTATTTATATAGCTCCTTGATGCCATTAGCCAGATTACATGCTGTCCAAAGGGCATAATGCATGATCTCATTTCCAACTTAAACCCCTTCTATTTCTTTCATCCTCTAACTTAAGTAGCAGTTCAGAACATATGTTCTTCTGTTTTCTCTCTAGATGGCAAAAAGTCGTTTGACAGCTGCCAGGTAGTATTATCAGCTCATTTAGTCACTTTTTCTCTAGCCTAGGAAATCAGATTAGAATATGAAACCTATTTCTGCTAAATCACATGGAAATACAGGCCTGCTTAAGGTCCAGAAACATATCACTCCGTCACTTTTGGAAATGGATAGTGTTATCCTGGCCACTGCCCTGTAAATTGCCAAATTTGATTTACTGCTTTAATTGCTTAAGATTATTCTTCAGGAATGTGATAGGAAACAATAGATCAGTTGTGGCTCAGGTTTCAAGTCCTACCCTGCAGTGAATTTTCCAAGAGACAAACTTCTTGCACTCGTACTCAACCTCCCTGACGCGGGCACTTCAAATCACCCCAAAACTGGGCACTGGTACTGGATACAACCTTACACTGAGACTCTTCCATCCTTTGTGACTTCAGCTGGAATTGCAATCAGCAAGATAAATGTATCTGAAGAACTTGGTCATGCAGGACTGGACTAAGTTATTAATGTCATTTATGAAGTGTTGAGTTTAAAAACTACTACCTGAAGCCCAGATGTGCTTAAATGTCAGAGGCTTCTCCCTGGTCCTTCTGATGTAAATGCAGACGTTTCTCGAGATGTTGCAGCAGAGAAAAAAGTGCTTCTGGAGATTTCTGGAGGATGATCTTGTCTGCCTAAGTTAGCCTCTGTCTCTTCTTGACTGTGAGGCTTCCACAGGAAATGTTAGACACCTACATTCTAAGAGGACCCATCACCACAGAACAGGTCCCTAATGGCCTGTTTTCTTATTAAAAGGGAAGAACGTGAGAGGACCACCAGTCCGCACTTTTTTTTGCACGAGAGCTTCTGACACAATCCCTTCCCCAGGAGCTGCCAGGCTTCTGTCAAGGCTCCTCCTCCGTGTGGGGCATGGGTCCATGGGCATGTTCTTCTCAAGTGGTGAAGCCATCTAAAGAGGTTTCTAAGGTACTCCCCCTGCAACCACTTCTGCTCACATGTCCTGCAGCCTCCTCCTGTGGCTTTGTAACAGCTTTGTGGGTTTGTGCTGAAAACTGGGTCACTGAAAAGATCCAGGGCAAAGCAGGAAAACAACAAAAAATACCTCTTTTAGACATCTTCCTTAACCCAGATCATTTCAGTCATGTTGCATTCTGGCAGGGATGGTGAAGGGGGAGGCGGGGGAGGCAGGCAGCTGCTCCCTCTCTTCTTAAACAGAGCCAGATGATGAGCCCAGGGTAGGAAGCCTGATGCTCAGCTGGGCAGGAAAAAACGTAGGTCTCACACCCAGCTCCCTGGAGTGTGTAGGACTTTTACATTACACCCTCACTGGAGAGATCTGAGGCTAATGACAGAAATCCTTGTTTGGCTCCAAGTGTGCTGGCTGCCAGAATAGGGTCTTTCTTTTTGTTGGTGCTTCTGGCATTTTCAGCCACTCTACAAGAATATGGGTGTAGGGCTTCAGGGACATCTCAAGCAAAGCAAGGAGACACGTGAAGGGTTTAAGCACCTCTTGGACAGAAGTTCTAGAAAGCAGATGAGGTCTGTCACTGATTTTTCAGCAGCTTTTTAGACCTTTAAATTTAGAGTTTAAATAGACTGCTCCCACCCTTCACTAATTCCTCCAAATATTCTTTTTTTTCAATAGAAAAGGGTTCAGGGTTGGGTGGGGTTTTTTTGTTTCCTAGAAAGAAACCACTGAGAGAAACCTTTAATCACACTGTACGTTGCAAGAAAAACAGTCAGCAATGGGCCACAGCAAGTGAGATTAAAAAAACCATTAAAAACTGGGGCAGAAGTGACCCTCAGAGGGTTTAGGTTGTGTCTCTGATTTATCTACTGACAGCAACTCTAGACTACTATTAAGGGAAGACTGTAAGACCATCATGGGCCCAAAAGGTAGGTTTCATAAACAGAATAAAATCCTACATTGAGGGGAATAATGCCATGAATAGCTTTTCTTCCAACAGAGCGATCTGGGTTTGGAGTTGAGTTCTGCCTGCCAGCTCTGTGCTAATCCACAGAGACAAAAATAAAACTGGCCAACCTGCTTACATAGTCGAAGTTGGAAGCAGAACAACAAAAAGGAGTAGAATTTCATTTCATAGTAAAACAAATTTAGGAACAAACCAGAATGAAAATACAAAGTAGATGTGTCTTGCTCACATCCCCTCTGAGTCGAAGAAGCTGCTTCCCAGCTCCTGTATATATCGCAGCACCATCTGCCAGCAGAGAGTGGAATTACATGGTAAATGGTACGTTGTGCCTGAAGAAAACACTTTGTGCCCTTCAAATGCACGGGAGCTTTGTCATTGCTTTCATGGTAACCAGCATTTGGCAGACACTGCCAAACGGCTGAACCTACATGAAAGCTAAATCAACCTGCAGGTCCAAAACAGGACGCATTTTTCCAGTGGGGAATACATCACTCTCCTCCCACAGCTCCTCAGAGAGTTCAAGACCATGACCATACAGCTTCAATTACTGGAATTTTATGGGTGACATAGGCCAAGCAACCAGCTCTTGTCCCTCACGTTGTCCCTCCCTCATCTGCACAGCTGCTGCTCCCCTGCCCACCCATAGCCCCTGCACATGATCTGGGTATGATGCCACGCAGAAAGCACCTGTCCACTTTTGTCTGTTCCTCTTAGAGCAAGAACTAGATTTTGCCACCCTCTCCTCATGCCTCCCCCTGCCATCAGAGCCTTCGGTTTCAGTGGCACACAGTAAGTCGCTTCCCAGCTGGGATCCATCTGCTCCTCCCATCTGCTCTGTCCTTTTCTCTCCCTTCTATTCCGCCAATGATTCTGTGAAGCCTCATTCCTTCTCCTCTTCTGCTGTCCACACACCCATCTTACAGAAACCGGTTCTTCCTTCCTGTTCTCCTGGATATCCCCTCCAGCCACCAAATCCTTTACGGGTACTGTGAATTGCACAGCTCCCTTCCTGCTATACTCAACAGTAAGGAGAATGCATCATCCCGATGCCGCTGGCAGCTCAGACCCATGTAGACCTTGATGGCAGCTTGCCCTCTTCTCACTGTCTCTGGGACTCTGTTCCTTTTTCTTCACATTTAGCTATATCAACACAAACATTGCTAGCCTTGGGTTAGGTTCAGTGGGATCACTACTGCTATGGCCACAGTCTGTGGGGAGAGCTGGGCACCTCTAGATGGCAACCCAGGTGATAAGTGTGCTTGCCTGTGCAGCCTAGGCTGACTGTGATTGTAATTTAGGGGTCTCAGTAGAGGTTTCAGGGAAAAAAAAAAAAAAAGGAAAATGTCCTCCTTCCCAGCTCCACAGACTGGTAGCGAGGCTCCTGAATACATGAACATTCTCTAATATTTTCCAGGACTCTAGCAGAGGGTAAGTGGCACAGCAGACGTTCAAAACATATCACCAGAGGCTTTCAAGGTGCATCAATCCATTACAGCCTCACTCAGGTGCAAGTGGGGAGATAGATGAGATTGTCACCAAAGACAGAGTCTCAAAATGAGTAACCACTGTATAGGATTCTTCCTAGGTCAGGACCCAAGGTAATATTTTTTCTTACAGGAGATTCACTCTGCAGTGGAGAAGCCACACAAGCTCACACCATGCTCTGTTACTCTTTCTCTGGCATCTCTTCTCTTTCATGGCAGCTCTTCAGAGCCTGAGCAATCCTCCATAGCCAGCACCTACCAAACTGTGAGCATATAAATGAACAAGTGTTATATAAATACTAGATTGTTTATAGATAAAAATATTTTTTCCTATAAATAAGTCATGAATATATTTGCTATACCCATATGTAATTAGATACACATTTATACAGACAGAAATCTATGTAAATATGAATAATCTCATAAATAAACAGGAATCAGACTGTTTGCAGGATAGTGCAGTGAGGAGAGGTGTCTTTCCCTCTGGATTTGCGTCCTCCAGCTTATGCCAACTACCTCCACTCAAAAATTCCCTGTCCTAGAGAGTAACACCTCTGTGTCTGTGACAGCAAGATAGAGTTCCTCAGGGAAGGATGGAAAATCCCATGTGCAAAGGCTTAGTCAGGGGATAATCTGCAAGCCAGCTCTTCTCTGTGGACTTGCCTTTTGCTTGGGGCAAACTTTTATGACTGACATGAAGATGCGGTTTTGGAATGTGAATCCTGAACCCTTGCTCAGCACCCCGATGCCTGTCAGTGCGACCGGGAATGGATGGAGTTACAGCAGCAGACACTTGGTGGGTCAAATTAGTAGTTCAGCTCTACCACCCCAAAGTGACAGAGGGAGAGTCTCACACTAAGTGGGCACAAGAGATCAATACATGTAGCCAAAGGAGGAGAACCTCCGGAGCTGTGGATTGCAATAAACTGGGGAAAAAGGCACAATTTGTGACAGCATCCTTCCATGAAACCACAGAAAAGAATAGTTAACCAGTCCAGGGTCTGAACTGGGACCAGTGCACCAGACTGCACTAAGCAAGGCATATCTTATATACCAAGGCAGAGCAGAAGGACCATTCCCCTCTGAGCACCAAAGCTCCTTCTGATGTTAGTGCAGAGACATACAACGAAAGACCTCCCTGGCGAGATCCAGTCCACTGAAATTAGTAGATCCTTCTGCATTTAATCATTTCATGCATAACATGAACTTCCAGAAGTCAAAACTCTTGAGATCTCCATCCTTTGTGCAGCGTAGGAAGTGCAAAGCCACCTTGCCTCAGAAGCTGGAGGCATGATGGGCAGGGTTTGGGCAGCCAGGGTCTGCAGGTGCCCTGCATGGGAGGAGGCCATGGCCTGCACTGGGCCACTCACAGCTGCTCCAGCCAGCTCTGAAAGCACTGTAAATGAGCCACTGTGTGCCAAAACACCAGCTGGTCAGTGGAGTGCTCAGGCAGATTTAAGAAAGCGAGGCAGCTGCAAAAACAGGAGATACAGGTAAAGAGACAGGTGAAGGGAGAGACAGCTGAGGAGACGTGTGGCAGGAGATGTGCTCTTGGAAGGAGATGCTCCATGACAAAGAGGTACGCTCCTGATGGGCTGTGGTTATGGGCATGCCATGCTGGGGCGGGGACACCCTTGAGGGACTGCAGCATGTCAGCAACCCAGGCTCAAGCAGAGGAAAATCAAAGCAAAGAGGAACAGAAGGAAACTGTTACATATCCGATAAGAGCCTGCTGCATTGTCACCTTACCAAATGCACTGGGATGGCCTAAGTGTAAACCCACTGGGCACCTAAGGGAAGTTCAGCTTGCAGAAGGGGGAGAAAATGTGTTTACTTAAGTGTTTTTTTGATTGTTTATGTTCTTTTTTGATATCCGAATAAGTGATCAGAAGTTGGTGCTGACTGGTAATAAATTAAGTAAAAACTCCTCCAAATTCAATACACTTTTTCCCACAACAGTTAGGTTCTCTGAAGTTCCAGGGAATGTTCTGTACCCATCTGCTGCAGGAGAGGGCTTATCTATTGGGATGTGGGTGCTCTCTACACCAAAGGAAAGGAGCAGCTTCACCCCAAATGTTTGTCTGAAAGCACATCTCAGTGGAGCTGACAACAGGAGGTGGCTGTTCATCTCAGAACAAAAATACTTCATGTATCCCTGGGAAACTAAAGTAAGGAGCCTAAAGAACTTCCCGGACTGGGGTGTCCTAAGAGGTTAGGTCGAATGAAGCATTAGCAGTTTGGACTGCCTGCTGTGATCTGCAGGACTTCAATGTTTAAAGCAATTGAGGTAGGTTTTAGGTCTGCTGATCCCAGACAGTTAACATGACAGAGAAAGACAGAAATAAGAGTTGTGCAAAATATCTCCTGCACCTCTGTTGATTGCTCTGACTTGACATCAGGGAGATCCCTGTGACAGTTCATCCGTGCTACCTGCCCACCCCTGCAACTGCTCCACCAGCCTTTACCGCCCCCAGGCCCTTAGCTACTCACCTCCTGGGATGCGTCTCCCTAAGCCGAGAAGCAGAAGGCAGTAAGCAATGTGTTCATACCCCAGCCCATCTATCTGATAATATAACCAAGATCTATGATTCTCTCTTCCAGCTACATCAAAATCTGCTCCAGGGCTTCCTCTATGGATTACTACTCCTCTCTGTCACCCGCTTCATATTGACACCATACACACTCTCACAGGTCAGATCAAAAGCAGCTACTAAGGCCAGCCACACTGCTTGTCATCTTGTACATCATCCACACTGAGGCCAGCCACACTGCTTGTCATCTTGTACGTCATCTACCCTGCCCACCTCCCAGTATTTAATACATGTAATTCAAGGTCTTCCTAACTTCTATTTTTTGCTTTTCTTCTCTTGAATTTTGCAGATTAAAACTTTATTTTCTATTAAGAAAAACGATCTACACCAAGCTTTCAGTCTTCTATACTTCCTGTCACTGTCCTGTCCATGTAATCAGATTTAGGATTATTAAGAATTTATGCTTTGCCTTCAGGATTTATTGAGCACCATGGTGAGTCATCAGCATGTTGATGATCCTCCATCTCACGTCTTCTTATCAAGCAGTGCCACAGTCTCACTTTTCCCCTAATGCCTGATGGAGGAGTGAGCATACTATACCTACAGAGCAATGCTAATTTAGCTTTAACTTCATCGCAGCAAAGGGAGAAAAATTCCGCCTCCGAGATGCAACTGGTGGGTCCAGTAGAGACACCTGGTGGCCACCAGGAACATAGGTCCTTTGGAAGAAAACTGTATGGCTGGGTAAAAAACTAACTGCGACTTTAAAAAAGGGATTGTTAGGTCCACAGCAAGCTCTGTGTTTGATTCTTTCATCCACCTAAGTAGGTATATATGCATGTAATTATTCCCTTAACACGAGACAACTCAGGACGCATGAATTTTATTCGCTCCACAGAACAAGAGTCTGTTACAGAGTAAGATTTCATCCTGTTCATGAAACATCAGAGAACTCCAGTCATCACTTTTTCTACATATACCTTGAACTTGATATAACAAATGTTCCCGAGTGTGGTTATACCATGTATCTGTGAGGAAAGTGATATCATTTCCATTTCACAGACAGAGAATGGGGCACAGAGGTCATAATCCAAAAAGTGTGCAAAGCCTTGCAGATCTGTGACTAAAGCCCAGGACAGTAGCACACAGTTCCTGGTGCCCCAGTCCACAAAGTGCTGCAGTGTGATCTGGCAGCAGCAGCTTATCATCTTCATATCTCACTATGACACATCCCAGAACAATGCCACTATTGTCCTGGTTTCAGCTGGGATAGAGTTAATTTTCTCCCTAGTAGCTGGTACGGTGCTGTGTTTTGGGTTTAGTGTGAGAATAATGTTGGTAACACTGATGTCTTAGTTGTTGCTATGTAGCGCTTATCCTAAGTTAAAGATTTTTCCCAGTCTCTTCCAGAGAGGAGGTGCACAAGAAGCTGGGAGGGAGCATGGCCAGCACAGCTGATCTGAACTAGCCAAAGGGATGTTCCATACCATGAGACATCATGTCAGTATATAAACTGGGGGCAGTTGGCTGGGAGGGGCGGATCGCTGCTCAGGCATCAGTCAGTGGGTGGTGAGCAACTGCACATGGGTTTTATTTCTCTCTTTTTTTTATATATTCCTTTCCATTATTATTATAATAATAATTATTATAGTTTAGTTTAGTTATTAAACTGCTCTTATCTCAACCCACAAGTTTTATTTTTTTTTCCAATTCTCCTCCCCAACCCACTACAGGGGGTAAGAGCGAGTCAGTGCGTGATGCTTAGTTGCTGGCTGGGGTTAAACCATGACCACTATGTAAAAGAAGGTACAGATTTTGCAGTTAAAATACTGTTTTCTACAAGGTACATCCAGATAAATGAGATAAAAAGAGAATAAGGAGAAAGACTTTATACCCAGCATGAAAAATGCTCATAACTGAGAGGATAACATATGGGGAAAATAAGTGTGATATGAAAGGAGTCCTCTTTGTGTTTGCTGCTTACTACATGAAGTCTTTCTAGAAATTTTCACATGGTGAAGACATATATGAAATGTCAAAATTATTGCTTTCTGTACAGTCTGGACTCAGCCTCCTAATGATACATTTTGGTACAGCTTAGCTAAGTGATATCCTGTTATTTTTAAAGCAAGCCCATAGCCGCCTTGAAAACAAAACAAAACCAACCAACCAACCAAACAACAAAGCAGAGATGTACTTCGAAGAAGGCAAACATAGGGTCTGTGCTTCATTTGCTGCAAAAACTGGGGGGAAAAAAATCAGGGAGCTTCAAGAGATCATGGGCTGGTGAGTCCAACAGCTGCATGCAACCCTAGAAAAGCAAACTGTACCTCTACTTTGGCCAAGGAATGCCCAAGAGCAACGGGCACTTAAACTTCTCCCTGGAAGTCAACTACTGGACATGGAATTTGAGATCCCTGAGGTTTGAGGACCAGAAAGACCAAGTAGACAGACACCAGCATTAATTTAAGTGTGCTTTGAACAAAACAGATGCTATAAATCCTACTTTTAGCTCTTACCAGAGTTACCTTCTCCTTGTCCCTAGCCGTGCATTTAATCTCCATTCCTTCACCACCCTAATTTTATGTGCAAAGTCTCCTCTCTACCTCGCCTTGTCTCATTACAATTCTGAGTCTTAGCCCTCTGTTTCCACATTCCAGCTACACACCTTTGTTTTACAGGTGCAAATTCCCAGGTTTTCTTCATGACTATGTTTTAATCTTGAGTAAGAGACAATAAAACCGAGCTTTGCCATGCTCCCCGGGAAGAGCCATGTAGGAAGGACCCTGTTCACTTCGGTATGTCGAAGCTGTAGCATGCTCAGGGCAAACAGAGCAACCCAAAACCTTATGGGTAAGATGTGGTTGCCTAACCATAGTCATCTAGTCCCACCTGAGACATCCTAGACTAGATGCAGCATCCATCCTGCCTTGCCTCCCTCCAGTTGCTGCTTCAGAAGCGCACAGAGCTCCCGGGTCATGCTGACCCGTCCCCCACAGGCATCTTCGATGCTTTTGGGGTTTTAAGGTGTTAAAAGGCACCAGAGTTTAGCGCAACTGAATCTTGCCTGGCAGATTCCGCAAGTCACTCCTGAGATTCAGGGTGCCTACAGCCTGTGAGGAAGGTTTGTGGAAAAGCTGTTGACAGGGAATGAGAGCACACTTTAAAGCTCCCAAGGTCTGGGGGAGGCTGCAGCTGGAGGCCCACCATGTAAGGGAAGGAGCCAAAAAGGGGCTTTGTAGTAGAAGTGTCATGAGGATTTGACACACAGAAACACGGGCAGGGGATTCCACTCACCCTCTTGCCTTGATCCACCCAGTCTGCCTGTGAGAAAGCTCAGCGGGTGCCATTTTTTGGCCAAGGGTCAGTGTGCCTGCAGACACCCGCTCCATGAAGCGGCGAGCACCGCAAGCCGCACACTGCTAGGTAAGCGCTGGTCTACTCTCATTTTTAAGGCTCATTTTTGATAACACGCCATATTTTCCCCCGGGTCATCAGGCGGGAGGGAAACGAAGAGCGAGCCATGAGGGGAGCGTGGATGGAGAGCGTGGCTTTCCCTGAGGGCCGGGCGCGGGGGGCCCTTCCCGCCTCCCCGCAGCGCGGCAGGGGAAGGCGCCGCGCGCTTTGTGGCGCCGCCGCCGCCGCGGAGCCCGCGCCGTGCGCTTTGTGGCGCGGCGGCGGGGCGGAAGCGGCGGCGGGCGGGCGGCGGGACCTTCCGGCGGGCTCGCGGGCTGCCTGCGCCTCGCCCCGCCGCTGCCTCCGCCTCCCCCACTCGCCGCTCGCTGCCGCTCGGCGCCTCCATCCTGGTACTTGGGAGTCTCCATCCTGGTTTCTCAAGTGCCCGGACCCAAAACAGGAAGTAAGTGCGCGGGGGCCTGCGGGCTGACAGGGCCGGGAGCGGCCGGGCCGCGGCAGCGGCGGAGCGCGGCGGACCGAGGGGAGCGGGAGGCGGCCATGGCCGGCCCCA
This sequence comes from Strix uralensis, assembly GCF_047716275.1. Lineage (NCBI taxonomy): Eukaryota > Metazoa > Chordata > Aves > Strigiformes > Strigidae > Strix > Strix uralensis. The sequence continues at coordinate 8,533,798 of NC_133976.1, read as the reverse complement.
CGCCTCGGCCGCGGCCGGACTGGGCTGGGCCGGGCCGGGCTGAGTGGGGCTGGCAGCGGAGCTGGCAGCGGTCTCGGCCGGCGCCGCCGCCCGCCGAGAGGACGGGAAAATGGCGGTGGCGGCGGCCGCCCGGGACCAAATGGCGGCGCTGGCGGCCGGGGGGCAGTGGGGGTCTGAGGCGGGCCCTGAGGCACGGAGCCGCCGCCTGCGGGGCGCTGCGCCCGCCCCGGGGGCAGTGCCGGGGGCTGGGGCAGGGCCGCTGCCTCCCGCCGGCTTTGTCCCATGGGCCGTTGTTCCCCGCCGTGGCGGGTGCTGCCGGGCGTCGGGAGCGCTGCGCAGAAAGAAATGGGGGCGGGGGGGGAATGGGGGGGCCCGGCAAAATAGGGGGAAACTTGTCATTTACCAAACCTCGACTCCCATGGGAGGGCACGGGAAGGGGAGGGTGGTGTGCGGGTTGGGTTGGTTTTTTTGTTTGCTATTTCTGTTTTAAACTCCCGTCGCCTTACCTTGATGTTTGTAATAAAAGACCACCTGCACGAACGCGTTTAAATCTCCTGATTTCCCCTCGCTGGGTCTGCGGTTGGGGTATCCTAAGCTTGTGGCTTTTATCTGTTTTGTTTCATAATCTTTTTATTTTTTTTTTCCAGCGAGAGTAGTGATTTGAGGTTGCTTGGGGCTTTATTTTTAAGTGGAGTCTGAAATGTGTAACTTTGCCAAGATCAGGGGTTTCATCTAAAAGCGGTATCAGCTTTTCTGCACTAGAGTTACGTTTTGCCAGGACAAGCCTTTTTTTCCCCTTTTTTTTTTTTTTTCTTTCTGAGGTTTCTATTGATGGTCGTCGTGCATTTAGCCACAGCGAAGCATATTACGCTTCTACTATCTACCTCTTTAGCTGGCACAGTATTTGTATTTATTCACAAAGAGTTACCATTGCTCAGCCCCACCTGGCCATTGTAAGTTATGTGTTGAAGTAATCTAGAAAATGCTTTTTGTTTGCCAGCACTGCTCCAGCCATAGATGTAAGTTGGCTTCTTGACAGCATAGTTAAAATCCCATTGCAAAACCAAGAGTTGTAGGCTTTGCGATGAGATGGACACATCTCGTTGAAATCCTCATTTCTGTCAATCCACATGAATATAATAATGGCAACAATTTCATGCTTGTTTTCCAGACACTTACTGAAACTTTCTCGATGATGTTTTATGACTTAGCCCAAAGATTGAACGTTAATTAAAACACCTTAAATAGAATGCCTAAAAATTACTGATTTTTGGATCAACCACTCAAAATTATAAAAGGTGGATGTATAAGAGACAAAGACCCCCATGTGTCTGTACTGTGTTTTACATTTTCTAATAGTCCGTTGTTTATGAGCATTAATACTGTGCTTGTCTGTCAGTCAGAAAGCAACAGAGCTGTGTCTTTGTTTATCAATCTTATACCTTGTACAATTAGGATAACAATCAACTTTTCATATTTTATTGCATGCTAAATTTCTGCCTGTTATTTTAAAAGTGAAGTTGTTATTGGAATGCTCAGAATGAAACTGGATTTGCATGAAAGAGAAAGAATATTTATTTTTGTGCATATCAGTCTTACCAAGATTTTTATCCATAGTCATAACCTTGTGCCGAAGAGCCATTTTCTATTACTGAGAAAGCAAATGTACAACTTTCTCCGTTTTTTTCTTTTGAAAGAGCTAGGACTTAGCTTTTTTTTTTTTTTTTTTTTTTTTTGCTCCCCCTGCATGCCGTGACATTTAAAGCATGCTCAGTGCTTTTTATTAAAATATCAATGGATAGGCTAGAACTCATGGAGTTCTGCCAGATTTGGATCGATGCAAATGAGAACAGTTTGTCCCATTGTGTCTCCCCATATATTTCATTTCTGTGATGGCCCACTTCTCTAAATACCACTGACGAGTAGAATGTAACTGTTCCTAAAGCACTGTAATCTCATGCTGATATAGTTTAATAAATCTTTGCATGCCTTGAGCTCAGGTCTTTGGATACTTCTGTTTGATATCTGTCGGGTTTGATCCCCTCTTACGTCTGTTGCAGCTGTTAAAGACAATTCTGTGTGGTGGAATTTTAAATTAGAGCAGAACACTGGTGTGGAGGAAAGGTTTTTTGTTGAATAATAGCATAAGAGAATTGGCACTAGTTGAATAGCAAAAACTCCTGATTATGTATTGGAAATACTGACTTGGTATGGAATACACTAAATAATCAGGCTTCCTTAAATAGGAGGTTTATGAAGTCCTGTAATTACTTGGTTTCCTTTGTGTTACTCTTGAATGAATGTCTTGAAATCCCAGTGCATCCCATGTGATTGTTCCAGTTAAATGCCTCAATAGTCGGAAGCCTCCCTTAATTTTTGCTCCCTTCAATTTCTGCCTCTTACAGGATTTAGTGAAATATACTTTTACTTTTTGCCCAGTGCAGAAAACATGGCCTTTAATATAAGTTCATGTAGAAATTTTAAAATATTTACAACAGTCCACAGAATACTAGCCATAACATTCAGTTAGTAACTAAGTGTAATGACAGAATTCTGTCTGCAACGGTAAAAATGCTATTTCTTAGAAGTGCTTAATTTTTACATGCCACAGAATAATTGAGCCCATCTGCCTGATGGTTATTTAGAATTACAGGAATTTTGTATTAAAATGTTCAGTTTCTTTGTAACTTGTTATAAAATCAGCTTTGTGGGTTTTTGCTGCCTAAATCTGCTGCATGTTTCCCAAGTAAATAAGAACTGTTGTATTACGTGGCTTTAGTGGAAAATTTATATTGGAATTTTATATTAAATGATTCTTGTAGGCAAAAGTATTTTCCTATCTGTTTAGCTGCATGTTGAAACCTGTTTAAAACTCTTAAAAATGTTGGATTTGGTAAACACACCCAAAAATCTAACAAGCCAAAAAGTGCTTATTAAAATGTACAGATTTCTAAGCTGCTATCTTAGAAATTTAAGATTATGCTATCTTCATTTCATAATATGCATCCACACTATTAGTGTCTGTGCATCCAGCAGTGTTCCCTTCCCCCACAAGCTAACACCCTCCTTCAGAACACAAAATATTAGTGGTAGATGGGTATCTCTATAAAGAATGTGTTTGAATCGAGGATTAAAGAAAAGTCTTGGGTCATGCATTTAAAATTAAAGCAAGCTTTTTGTTTCCAGTAGAAAGTAATGCATTTTCTAAAGCATACTTAGTGAAGTTATGAAAAGAAGGTGATATTCTGGAGGTGATGAGAGTGCTCATGTCATGATTCTCCCTAATTAAGAAACATTAGCTGTAATTAACTTTGTATTTAACTTTTTCAAGAGCAGACATGTAGTGGATGTGCAGGTATCTGTGTTAAACAGAATACGCGTGGCACATCCTAAAGACCTCTGCGGTGGTTCGGCATTGTTTAGCATGGCTTCGGCTGTCATCCCGTGATAAATCAAGGACATCGGGCGAGTAGAGTGTCCCTGCAGCCAGTATCAGAGAAACCCGCATCAGAGGGCGTTGTCTCCTGCAGCAGCACTGGGCTTTCTCCACTGAGCTCGCCATAAACTCCACGTGGTTCCGTCATATGTCGTATTTGATGTATCTTCAGCATACGTGGGAGTTCTGTCACTATTTAGGTGTAAAGCAGTGATTTTTATAAGATCTGGAGATTGTTTCCTATTCACACAGAAGAACCACTGCAGTTACTCGAGATCTTTTTTTCTCGCCTTTCTGTCACTAATTCATGCCTTCATGGGTTAGCACTCCCGTCCTGGTGTAAATGTATCTTGAAAGAGCAAGTTTGTTTGTTTCCTTCAGTTTTCTTGTGTTTGTGTAGTCTAATGAATAAAAAATAATGTCCAAAATACGCATTGACTTCGACATGACTACTCATGTTCTTTGCAGTCAGTTTTCAGTTGAGGTCCAAGGCCATATCCGTTAAAGTTGGTGAGAATTTTTCCAGTCAAATCAAGGATTTGGCTCTTCCTAAGTTTTTATCAAGGCTTGGTTAGGATTATTACCTTTACTCAGAAAACCTGAGATACTCTAAATCTCAAGTATTTGACACAGAACTTTTTTTTTTTTTCTGGAGAGCTTGCACTTACTGTTGGGATAAACCATTCCAGGGAGATTGGCAAGAAGTTACATAACCCCACTCAGTCCAGGAGCGCTTCTTAGGAAACGGCACTTCCTTGAACAGTGTGCTGGGCACAGTTCTTGGTGCTTTGTAAGGAGCACCTGGGAGCTCAAGCAGACACGTACAGACATCTCACTTGATTGGAAGAATCGGTGCCGCTGTTAGATGCGGTGCCCCCAGCTGTTGCCTAGTTAGAGTCCTGTTACAGCTCTGTTTGTATGGAAGTGACAGGGTAGCAGCTATTAATCGGGGTGTATCTTCTTCCCCAGCTTTGATGGAAATGCCAGGTTTGGATGCATGGACCCCTTCCATGCTCTATCCTTTTCTCCTCTAACATGGCAAACCACTGAGGGAGAAAATGCAAACAGACAAACCTAATTACTCTGTGTTTTTGATTTGGGAGCCTAATCCTATAAATGTAGTTCTTGATTCTCAGCAAATCCTGAGTAACTGATGAAAGAATGGCCCAGCTTTGCTGTCACTGTATTCCATTTTCAGTATTCTTTCAATAAAAAGAAGGAATGGTCTTATGCTGTGGATGGTGCTGTAGTTTCCACTGCTTCTAGGTCAGCTTTAGGTGAAGTACGGGATTGACATAATGTGTTTTATAAAAATAAATCTCATGTCTTTCAAGCCTTTATAGTGGTGAGAAGAAAAATAGGTATTTTCAACGGGTTGTAGAAAAATAAATGTTATCACTGTCTGTTCAGGTATAATTAAAGAATACTCCGCAGTGTTTCAGGTAACTTTGGGAATTTTTGCTACAGCATTCCATGTAGTAAAAGTTACTCAGAAAGTACATATGAACATGAAAAAGAAAATCTGTTTCTTTTGGCCCTCCAGAGTTAATCCAATTTGTTCACTCCCGAAAAGTCAAATGAATAACTCAAAACTGAGTTGAAGAAGTTACAGTCTGCTAATTTAGCTGTAACACTTTGGATTTCTTTCTTCATGCTTTAGAGTTAAGGATGCCTCTTTTGGTTCTTTAAAATTGGTACTATAGCCGTGCAGCAAACATCACTCCTAGTAAAGGATAGGGCAGAGGCTGTAAAACTCAGAAGCAGATGAATCCCAACCAAGTTATTGCCTCCCACACTTGCATGTGGCAAGGAGCTGTTGCTGATGGTAGATATGAAAGTAAATTTGAGAACCCTCTGATTTAAAATGTCAGCAGTATCTGAATTTTTTGACACGTTCAGATGGGTAATATCACTTCATAGTAGGAATCAGTCACTACATGTGCTTAAAGATGTGCCAAATCTTCATCAAGCTTGAGAGGTGATAAGTAATTTTATTGAAAGACTGGCAGTATTTTTATCCTTCCAAGAAAACACTGCTCTTGAGAATCTTCAATACCAAAGAACATGTTTTCTGATTTAAAATTTTATTAACATTATACAGGGGATTTAAAATCCAGGTTGTAAATTCCAGTTACGTATGGGTATATGGGTATCCCTGCCTGGTACATGGAAGCTTTGTAATATCATTGTGATTTTTTTTTTTTTTTTAAAGCTATAGTCAATGATCTTTTAACAACGTAAATTAGAATTGTTGATAACAGTATTTTGGTTTCAAAATAAAAATTACGAGTATTTTTTTTTCTGTTGTTGATATATGAGAAGATACACTAAAAGGACTGAGTACTCCAAGGAGAGATAGATGATGAGTTCTTTTTACAGATCTCTGCCAAAGACAGGCACCAAACGCAGGTTCTCAAAACTCATGAAATCATTGCAAAACTTCTGGATATTTTAGATGTAATTTCATTTAGCTTCTACAGCAGAAAAGGTTATATTTCTTTGTATTTGGTGGATTAGAACTTTTTTGTGGAGTTTTGTTTTATTTCAAAATTAGTAATAGTGCTAGTTTACATTGAAATTCATATAAGCTTTGGGTTTCTTCATAGTACTTTTATAGTGGAAAAAAGGTTATCAGAAGCACTCTGTATTGCCCAGGTTCACTGACTTCCATGTATAGTACTTATCCCGGTTTAGTTTTTTTATATTGGTGATTGGTTGAACCCAGTTTTTCTGTTGCTCATATTGTTTCAATGCTAAAGAAAAAATACTAGCTTCACATTTAGTTATATGTATGGAAGGAAAATAAAACTTAGCAATCTATAAATAGTGCAACCATGAATAGTATGACACTACAAAAATATTTCTCAGCCCTGACTAGCTTTAGGTTATATAATAGTAAAATTATTAAATGAGCAGTGGAACAAATATTATTGAGACAAAAAGTATCAGATGTGGAGAATTTAGAAATGATGAAAAAGTAATAGCCTAGGTTTGTGTTTAAAATAGTAGTAGATTGCAAATGCTCCTGAATAGGGAGTTTAGGTACTATTTTTAACTGGAAAAGTAGCTTTGAAGCTATTTGATGTTACCTTGTGTAACGTGTAAGTATGCAGGAAAAGTAAAGACAGGTGAATGTCTTAAACCACGGAACTTTTCATGTGAAAGAACAGACAGGCATTTGTTATTCTCTGTGGGAATTTATGCTGGTTGGTTGAGGTAAAGGAAGCAGCATTATGGTCAATGCAGCAGTCTGACTGCAGAAAAGTAATCTCTGTATTGTTCTTTCAGGTTTGAGTATGAGCACAGTTGAAGAAGAGTCTGAAACAGTGACAGTAGAAACCGTGAACTCTGTGACTTTGACTCAGGACACTGAAGGGAACCTTATACTTCATTGCCCTCAAAATGGTATAGAATTGTATTGCATAGTATTTTTTCTTCTTTTTTCTTCTTTTTTTCATTGATCCAACCATTGTACTTCCCTGCCCCCAAATTCTGTGAGCTACTTGGATTCAGCTTACTGTTCTGCAATTTGTTGTCAGTTTAAAGAAGGATAAAGTGTCAAATTAGGTGGAAATCACAAAATTATGTATGTATGTATGTGCCCTAACAAGGATATAGCTGTTCTGGTTTATTTCAGTGGAAATGGGCTCTTAGAACCAAACATGTACCCAAATTTCTGTAGACTTAAGGGACTGGTTTGTGTGTGATGGACTGTGGATGGAATTTGCAAACAAAAACTCAGAGAAAATGTATGTTGAAGGAAGCATGTGAACTGTTGTTGCCTGTAACTCAGACCAAGTTCCTGGGCAGTAGTAAAGCTCTGAACCAACCTATCACATTTGCTTCTACCTTTTGTTTTGGTCCACTTTGTGAACAGAGAGTAACCTGCATATGTTTTTGTTGTTAGAAGCTGATGAAGTAGACTCTGAAGACAGCACTGAACCTCCACACAAGAGGCTTTGCTTATCAGAGGATGATCAAAGCCTTGATGATTCCACTCCATGCATTTCTGTTGTTGCAGTTCCAAGTAAGTTCTTTTAAGTTTATGTACTCTTATAGCAAATGTTTCTGTTGGTAGAGGTTAAAAGTGGACTCTTTGGATCACATGAGAATATTTTGCATGTTTTATTTTCAAATTTGATTAATATACTTAGGTATCATCTTTACCTCTCAGAGCCTTGGATGGTTTTGCAGCAATTGTTATCTATACAGTACTGGCAAAATAAAACTGCTTTACAGATAGAGACCTGCAGGCACAGGTGCATTGAACAAGTTGAAGGATAAGTGAATGAACAACAAAACTAGATGCTGTCCTCAAGCAAAGAGCGAGTAGGTGTTTTTTTTTTTAAATGATCAAACAGTATAGTTAGTATTTCTGTATTTGAATTTTGTAATATTGAGATTTATGGTCTTTTTTAGGTAGAGATTGTTGTACAAAAGGTAGGCTAAGTACTGAATTAGTCTTAAGGAAGTTGATTGAATATTAGATAGTTCAATATAATCCTCAAAAAGGGCATCACCAGCAGAGGTAAAGAAGTCATTATCCCACCCTGCTCAGCCCTTGTCAGGCCACACCTGGAATACTGTGTTCAGTTTTGGTCCCAGCTATACAAAAAAGATGTGGACAGGCTGGAGAGGGTCCAGAGAAGGGCCACAAAGATGATCAGAGGGCTGGGAAGCCTGTCGTGTGAGGAAAGGCTGGGAGAATTGGGTTTGTTCAGCTTTGGGAAGAGAAGGCTTAGGGAAGACATTATTTAAAGGGTGGCTACAAAGAAGATGAAAACTCCCTTTTTACAATGAGTCAGATGGAAGAGACAAGGCGTAATGGGTACAAGGTGCTCCTGGGGATGTTCTGATTGGATACAAAAGGAAAATATTTCATGATGAGAACAATCAGCCACTGGAATAATCGCACCAGGGAAGTGGTGGATTCCTCAACATTGGACACTTTGAAGATTCAGCTGGACAGGGTGCTGGGCCATCTTGTCTAGGCCGTGCTTTTGCCAAGAAAGGTTGGATCAGATGATCATTGAGGTCCCTTCCAACCTGGTATTCTATGATTCTGTGATTCTATTATAATCTCCCAAAGGGAGGCAAAGCAAGATCTAGCAAGTTAAAATACCAATTTACAATACCTAGAGTGGGTGTTTATTTGGTGGAACTTAGTAGAAACTCCTTAGAAGTAAAGGCATTATCATGTGGAAGTTGAAGGAAAATGGGAAAAAGAATGGAGCCTAAAGATTTGAACGTTGTCCTTTTGTAACTGGAAGATACTGAAGATAGGGCTGGAAAGGAAGCATTAATACAATACCAAATGTTTGCACCAGATCAAACACGTTTTATTTATATGTTTCACATTAGGTCTTAGTTGTAGTCAAGTGTAAATCTGAAGGTTTCAAAACCCATATTTAAATTTTTTGAAGAGGAACAGTTGATAATCATTTTGGTGATTTTACTGTGTCAAGAAATAAATACTGAATAAGGCCTCTTTACAATTTTCTAAAAACGATTTCTAAAACCTGGAGCATGCATTAAAAATGTTACAGGAGTAAGGTATACAACTAACTTACCCATTCTGAAGTTTCAGAAAATGATCAGAGCTTTGAGGTGACCATGACTGCTACCACTGAGGTAGCTGAAGATGAGATTAATGAAGGAACTGTTACTCAGATTCAGGTACAGTAAAACTTCAAAACTGTTCTATTTGATGTACAATTTTATTTAAATTGAAATGAAAAGGGAAACAAATAGCAGAAAGGGCTTGTTAATAAGATTACTTTTAGTATTTAATGTATTTGACCATGGATCTTGTTTGTAAAATGTTGTTCTATAAAAGTGCAGTTGAATCATTTTATTTATTGAAGAGGTTATTTATAGTGTAACTTACTGCCCAAAGAGCAATACAATAAACAGTAATAGATTTAACCCTTCACTGATAATTACTTGCTCTGTGGTGATCTGCATAGAAGACAAGTTTATCTGTTATTTCTGTCATTCTTTGATTATAAATTAAGCTTTGTAACAGACCTAAATTTGCTTTGTCTTGTCACTGGTCCTAACAGTACAGTTCCCATTGTAGTCTACCACCTTTAAAAGTTCTAGATTGGAGACGCTGGACATAGTCCTCTTTCCACCAAAGCCAGTGAGACTCTTCCCGTTCACTGTACGTTAAACAGGATGAAGAATCTTATCTAATTAATTCTCACAACATCTATATGTTAAGATGCTAAATCTTACTCAAGTGTTTTTAAAAATACCGTACTTTTAATGCCATATCTAAAAAGTTACACTTTCTGAGCAGTCAGCAAGGTAACGAGGTGTGCTGGTTTCATTTTCCTTCAAGTTATACCTCCATGTTAAATGCAAGGTGATAGAAAGAACTGAAGATCTGACTGGGTGGTTTCGTATTGGTCTTTTCAAGATTCTTCAGAATGAACAGCTGGATGAAATCTCCCCAATGGGCAATGAAGAAGTGTCAGCTGTTAGTCAAGCCTGGTTCACAACCAAAGAGGATAAGGATTCTCTAACAAATAAAGGTAGGATATTTCAAATGCAATTCTCCCACGCTGTAAAAAGATAAGCTATTCCAAATGTCTCAACATTTTGCAGGTTGCATAAAGTAATCTCTGTTTTAGCGAAGGTATTTGAGAAGACTGATTCTAAAAATGCTAAGACATCTAATGCATTAAGACTTCACCATCCCTCTTTGAATGCAAGAAGAAAGTTGGAATTCCAGAAGCACTTGGAGAGGAAGAGGGGCCATGCTTGCAGTGGTGGCAGTGATTCTAGTGGCCGTGGTAGAGAACAGCTGTAGAGAATGTGTGTCGGCACAGGTGGGGCAGACAGTTGTGTTTGCTCCGTTTGCAGTTCTACCTGGCTAAGAGATGGGAAGCTGCAGTCAGAGGGGGGTATACCAGGAAAAAAATTAATCTGTGCTCAGGTTAGTCCATCTTCCTCCGAGTAGGTTTTACTAGTCTGGCTACTGTGTTCTGATTCATATCAAACAGTTTCTGGAGTGGAGTTGCTTCAGAAGTAGAGGGATCATGCAGACCAGGATCTACTGAAATAATCACTCTACTTCTAAAACTGCCACCCCATGGGCATTCTTCGCTTTCAAAATGTATCTGGGCAATCATGTAGTGGTTGCTGAACTTTATAGAGCTTTTTGTTTGGTTTTTTTTTTCCCCAGGGAAAGTGCCTTTCTAAACCTAGAGAAGCAGCTTAGTGTCAAATGAAGACATGTTGTCTCTCCAGTTTCCTCAGTCTCTCTACTATTTTTCTTACCCTGACTTTACCTCTTTCTAGGGGAAAGAAAATTGTTTTTCAGTGAGTCCAAAGCAACTCCCTTTTTGATTAGAAAACTTCAGGAGCAAAAGTAATGGTTTTCTCTCACAGAAGCAAATGATCTCTTACCCAGTGAGTTCTACTCCAGGGAGCTGAGTGTACTGCAGAGTCAGTGAAAAAATGTGGATGAGGCATGCAGAACCTGCGTGTTGGATATGGAAAATTCAGAGAAAGGTAGCTGAGCAACTCTGTCAACAACTATTTCACTCACTGATCCCAAGTGTGCACTAATTTTTAGCAGCCAATAAATTATTCTCCCCGTTTTCTCTGTCTGTCTTAGTGGATTTATAGGGCTTCAGAGCTATTCAGATTTCAGTCCAAGGACTGGGGCAGACATCGGATAGCAAAGAGATCTCTTTGCATCACAGCACTGAGGTAGCTGAGTAGAAGTAGTGAGAAATCCTGTTGCTACATTTGCTGTGCTCTAGGGTCAGAGGAAGCACAGAGGTTATGATCTTTTCTGTAGCCAGTGGTAAAGGACTTCGGTTGGGAGCAGCACATTCTCAGCTCTGACTGGGAGAGTATGTACTGGTGATTTGCCAGAGAAATGAATGACTGTTTTCATGTGTCTTGGTGGCCTCATGTTTGATTCGTGTCTTGTTAAATACGTAGCTGTCTCACAGGCGTATCAACTGACCATATATCACAAGTGGCATTTACAGTTGTGAATGAACGAGGGCACTAAATCTGGTGATTGTAATTAAAGATTAATAATTTGAGGAAGACACTTTCAATAAAATATGCTGAGAAGAATATTTGAGAATCCATACCAGCTGAACTTTTCTTGGGGTCTCCGTGTTCTGTGTCAGAGATCAGCTGTGGAGGAACCCCAGCATGTGTCTTCTTTTACGGTAGCTCTGTGTTTGATGTGCATTGCCTGAGCTCATCATTTTATAGCAGTCTCCCACTGATAATGCTTTCTTTGAAGACCCATGGGCAGGTTGTAATAATCTTGGTACTGATTATGCGAAAATGTGAAATGTAAAATATGCTTCCTTTCCTAAAATAGTTGGGTATTACAGATTATTCCATATAAAGAGTACCTGTCCCTTTAAGTCAGTTCAGATGCTTGGATAGAGGTGGGAATCCCAACTACAGTAGTAGATTATTGTTCTGTCTCTGTAGCTTTAGAAGAAGAGATTGAAGCCATCAGGCACAAGGGAAGAGTTTTCTCTCATCAGTTCCAATGGAGTTAGTAATAATGCCTGTACTTTTCACTCTAATTGGATTTGAGTAAACAGTCTCTTTGGTGTGTTCTGCCTCTCAGCTCTGGTAATTAGCAGGCTGAGAAGGAAGTACCCTGATTCTTCTGAGCAGAAATGGGCAGGTGGCCAGCACACACCAGTATATAAACTGGGTCACCAGCATAATCTTAATTATAAGTGATAAGCAATATTAAGTATGGTATGAGCATGAGGGGAAAAAAAGACATCTATATATGCTTCAGTGTTTTATTGATAGACCTCAGAGTTGAAGTTTTCTCTCTGTATAAAGTTGATTGGTTTTGCATTTAAAGCTTAGCTGGCATTGTAGTTACTAACAGCATAGACAGAGATGTTTGTTTCTAATGGTTTGACACTTTTATTTGGGAAATAAAACACTTGCCATGAGTTTTTATCTTGACTGTGACCACTGAGCATTTTTCCCAATGCAAAAAAAAGAGAACTAGTGACCAGCTTGTCAAAATAGACTAGGTAGAGCATTTACCTCTACGAAAAGCACTCAAAGTAGGTAGCACTACTCACATGTTGGGAAGTGATAAGGCATATAAGAGAACTCCACATTGTTGCCAATTCCTCAAGTAATATTATGAGTCACGTTTTAAGTCCCAGCTTCTGGAATCATTTGAGTGCATGGAAATTTCAGCTGTCAGTTTAAAAGACAGAAATTTTCTACTTGTGGCTGAAGAGAAAGCCTGAAAATGTGACTTGACAGCACATAGAGGAATTCATGTTCTCTTTTAAAAAAATTGATGTTTTTGAAGAGGGGTCTGAGTCACATTATTTAAACATTAGTTGACAGTTACTGAGGATTGTTTATCAGTTCTGAAATAACATCTGTTTAATTCTAGTTAGTTTAAGTAGCTAAAATTACCTCTTTGTTAATTGCAGTAATGAGGGTCGTGTTTTCTGATATTACTGTTCTTGTTGTTTTGCTGACTTTCACTTCAGTAATTAGTTTGGCATTTCTATTTTCAGGCCATAAGTGGAAGCAAGGGATGTGGTCGAAGGAAGAAATTGACATTTTGATGAGTAACATTGAGCGTTATTTAAAGGTATGTGTTATCTGCTAGTTGGTGTGGTGATGCAGTTTCTGCTAGAAACCAACTTTCTTTAGTACTTCCCAGAATACGCAATACGTGATTCTGATCGGTTCGTGGTAGAAATAGTCATTACACATTTGAAATACATAAGAAAATTGTATCCATACACAGGATTTAAAACTACTGAATATAACATTGCTTATAACTTGTGTACTGAATGTAACCCATTTTAAAATTTCACATCGGGATGCTCAAGTGACTTAGTCTCTTCCTCTGAATATACATCGCTCATGAAACCTTTGGTGAAGACAAAGGAAAAAAATTGCACTATGAGTAGGGATAATTTTCCTTACAAAGCATTAAATACGACTTCCAGACTTCTGTGATGCCATATCTGTATTTGTTTGCTATGCTAACAGGATACCTGTATCTGCTTTCTTTCCCTTAGTATATTGGTGTCAAGAGTTCAGTGTAAAAATATGCATGCAGTTAACATGCTGACAGTGACAATTGCCCAGAAGTCGTATTTGTTGTAGGTTTACAGCTGAGAATATTAGAGCTGAGCCCTTAGAGCTGAGAATATATAGCCTGGATATTACAGATTCACCATCCTTCATTTGTGGATCAAAAGAAGCCCTGAATTTAGTCTTCATTGGTATAAAAATCCTCAGTATTAGTTGTAGAAAGTGTGCTTGTTCACACATGTATTAGAATTTCTGACACAAAATCATTCATAGGTAATACTGGTTTTTAAATCTAGAGAAGCTCTCTTGTACACCAGTGTTTTTGTATCAAGTTTCCATCAGAAGAAGAATAGTTTAATTGAAAAAAATTACTTTCAGATAAGGAATATCTAAAATTATTTAATAAATTATTATGGCACTGTTTGACAACCTTCCCTGGTATGACCCCAGGCTAATTCCACCACAGTGTATTTTTCATGATGTTCTAAATGATGGTTATATATTGTACAGATTTTTTTTTTAAAACCTGGATGAAAGTTAGAGCTTCCATGTCTACCTGGACTCTGGTGTTAAAGAAAAAACCAACAATAATTCAGTTTAACTCTTGGACTGTGGTATTTGACATACATAGTTGCATATTAGTATGCAAGGCTTCAGTTCTTAAGTGTTCTGCTTCTTGATTTCTAGGAGACTTTATCTAAGGTGGTTTGTTTGTGGTTTGTTGTTTTGGTTTTTTTAAATGCTTTCTTCTAGGCCCGTGGAATAAAAGATGCCACTGAAATTATATTTGAAATGTCAAAAGATGAAAGAAAAGATTTCTACAGGACAATAGCTTGGGGTCTGAATCGGCCTCTCTTTGCTGTCTATAGAAGAGTTCTTCGCATGTATGATGACAGAAACCATGTTGGAAAGTATGAAAACCTCTAATGCTGCATGGTTTTATTGGTATGAGTAGGGTCATGTATTTAATGTTTGACATGTTATATGTGAGACAGAAGATTTTAGCCAAACAGACCTAGCTCTTCCTAATCACGTCACCTCTGCTGAATTCTGGTAGATCAGTCTTGACAGTAATTGTGTTAAGTTGATGGTATCCACAACTTTTTTTTTTTAAAAAAAAAAAGGTGCAGAGGGGATTCAGATACGATTAGAAGACTTTGACACAAGTACGGATCTGCTGAGTTGTAGTTTCTTTCTAGAACTGTGACCTTGAGCTAATTGATATCATCCTGTGCCCTTAGTTTGCCCATATGTAAAGCAGTGGGGAGGGCACCATCCAGAAGTGCTAAAAAGGGTGTTAGCTTTTAGGTTGTAAAGGTAGTTGAAAATTAAAAATACTATCTCAACACTAATTTTTTTTAATGGAAAGTCAACCTTATGGTGATTGTGAACTGAGGAAGGAAAAAATACGTGTTTGTTTGAGCGACTAACACACAAAATTCTAATTCTGTTCTTACTAGTAAGACCACCGAGAATGAGGAAATTTGCTGGCAAATGAGAGGAATTTTAAACCAGATAACCTTAGAGATGCACTAATGTGGAAAATGGCATTTGTTCTTCACATTCTTTCGAAGCATTCAGCCAGATTGTTTATTACAGCTAAAATTCCTTAATCTCTTGTTGTAACTAAACATGTAAAGTGTGGTTAGTAAAATGAAAATATTTACGCTATATGCTTTCTGTTTAAAATAATGTCTTTTTATTTACCTGTTGCTTAGGTATACTCCTGAGGAAATTGAAAAGCTTAAAGAGTAAGTCTTTTTTATTAACAAGGTCATGCTACCTTGTTTATATTTAGTAGCTTGAGTAGTTTTTACAGGTTTTGTTACATGAAATCACTGAAAAGTTGCAAGTAAATTTGACTGCTCCAACTCTTACCAGAAAATAATGGTCACTGTATTAATCTGAAGAGAAATTAAACTATATTTGGATTATTTCTTTATATTTTCTAATGTGTATTCAGGACATAAGCATGTCCTGATTTTGGCTGGAATCGACTTAATTTTCTCCCCAGTAGCTGGCCAGTGCTGTGGTTTCGATTTAGGATGAGCATAATGTTGATAGCAGACTGATGTTTTAGTTGTTGCTAAGTAGAGTTTATCCTGAATCAAGGACTAGTCATTTCCCATGCTCTGCTAGTGAAGAGGTACCAAGAAGCTGGGAGGGAGCATGGCCAGGACAACTGATCTGAACTAGCCAAAGGGATATTCCATACCATAGAATGTCATGCTCAGGATATAAACTGGGGAGAGTTGGCCGGGAGGGGCAGATCACTGCTCGGGGACAGACTGGACATCAGTCAGTGAGTGGTGAGCAATTGCATTGTGCATCACTTATTTTGTATATTCCTATTCTCTTATGTTTATTATTATTATTGTCAGATTGTTATTATCATCTTTTTTTTTTTTTTCCCTTCCTTTTCTGTCCTATTAAACTGTCTTTATCTTGACTCATGAGTTCTGCATTTTTTTTTCCAATTCACTCCCACATCCCACTGGGTCGGGGGAGTGAGTGAGTGGCTGCATGGTGCTTCGTTGCCGGCTGGGATTAAACCATGACAAGGCAATGTGCAACAGTTCTAAAGCAAACCTTCTGTTGCAACTAGTAATGTTTCCGTTTTTTACAAGCACAGTCAACATTTGCAGTTATGTTTGTGAAAAACAGAAGTTCCCTTTCTTTAGGAAACTGGAGCAAAAGTTACTTCTAAAGAAAGTGGCCGGTCAAGGGTAGGATCTCCCCTGTGAAGTATGAGAGAGAATACAGAAATTGTCAGTAAGACTCTTTGATTTTGACTATGAACCTGATAGATCAAGGAGGAGGGGCTGCAGACTTTATCTCCTCTTGCAGCTTTCCAGAGTTGAGCAGTTTGAAGAAACAAGGTCGGACTGAAGGAAGGAAGGGAGTGTATTTCATTGCGTTGATGGATATGTGTGGATCAATTTAGCTGGTTTGTGTCATTCACAAGGTGCCTGTGGTTCCAGATTTGTTAACAGTAGTTATGGCTCAACATGTTACGCAACCTGTTGTCATGTGTGGGAGGAAAATAATAGTTAAAATTATGATGATGCAGTGTTTTGCTTCATTTAAATTGTAGGATGCCTGGGATTTCATCAGGCATTATTCAGCTCTCTCAAGTGATCTCTATACCACCTGAAAATCTTTGAGGAACTTGTGTAGAATGGATGGTGGCTGTTTATCTAAATGTTCGTATTGTATTTAACACAGTAATTAAGTCTTGCAACGTTCCTGCAAGACACTTAGATATTAAGCATATGTTGAGTATCCTGTGGCTTGGCTGGCCCGAAAGGCTTCTAGAAAACACATAGGAAAATTAGCAGTGATGATAGAAAATATTTATAATGTAGTATCAAAGTGACTCACCATTCTGTCTTTAAGCCTGTAAACTGCATGTTTATCCTGTTTTTATTAGAGCGTATTTGATATTTTGGTAATCTCATAATTGGATACAGTGCTAATGAGCATGTTTCTATTTAGGCTGAGAATAAAGCACGGTAACGACTGGGCTACGATAGGAGCTGCACTGGGGAGAAGTGCTTCCTCCGTAAAAGATCGATGTAGATTGATGAAGGATACCTGCAACACAGGTGAGGTAAATGCTCATGTCAGTAATGGATATTCTAGTTAAAACTGTCACCTTTACCTTTGTCAGTGGTGTTTTCAGAGATGTGTAACTCTGAACTGAGGAACTTACGGTGTGAAATCTGGGGACATTTTTCCAACGTATTTGTTATAGGTTTCTCCAGTTTCATTTCCTAAAGATCAGAACACTCAGTTTATTTTTGCTGTCCATTATCCATCATACATTTATGCCACTGGAGCATATTTTACTGAGGTGGATTTAAAAGTATTTTCCCTTGTGTTTAATGTTTATAAACATAACAGTGTATATTTGGTGTCAATTAAGAGACAGGTGCACTTTAGGACTAAAGTATTGTTTATTTTGTAGCATGTATATTCAAATGAAAAGAAAATTTAGTCAGACCTCATGTAATTACTGTATACTGAATCGTTGCATGGTTAATTTACTTCAACTAGTACAATTCAGGTAGCTTGGAGCAGTTTGCTTTAGTCTTTAGTAGTTCGGTAAGTTCTGTGTGGCTTCATCTGCAAGAGAAAGAAGACACTTGGCAGCAATACAATTGAATTACGCATTTGTTAATGGCTATAATATAATTTGTTAGTAAGAACAGTTATATCTTCATCACACATCAATATGTGCATCTGGGCTAAGGTGTTAGGCAGTGAGGAAAAACGTCTATTGACATGTTATGGATCACAACAGAGGGCATCTGCTGTTAGTTAAGTTGGAGGGCTTTTCTCTCTTTCAGGAAAATGGACAGAGAAAGAAGAAAAAAGACTAGCAGAAGTAGTGCATGAGCTAACTAGCACAGAACCAGGTGACATTGTCACACAAGGTGTATCGTGGGCTGCCGTGGCAGAACGGGTCGGGACGCGCTCTGAAAAGCAGTGCCGCTCTAAATGGCTCAACTATCTCAACTGGAAACAAAGTGGGGGCACTGAGTGGACCAAGGAAGATGAAATAAATCTGATCTTGAGGTTTGTTATTTTAGTTACTGTTAAAGGTTTGTAATACATGACGCTAGCAGGATTCCATTGGGGTCCATTTTGCTGGTTTCTTATACACTAAAAACTCTAGAACCCTCCAAAAATCACTGCTGTGTTTACAGTTCCCAGAGATTTATTATTGAACATATTTTTTGTTTTTTGTTTTTTTAGTGAATGTTAGTGTTCGTGAAAGGTGTCAGATTGAAAACCCTGGAGACTGAAGTCTTCTTTATTCCACAGAAAAGGTACAGCACAGGCAGCGACCGTGCAAGCTTCCAACACGTTGCCCCACCAATGCGCTTTAACCCTTAACTGGAGGGTAGTTCAGTCTCCCTGCCCGTTCAGTCCTTGGCCTCTCTGCTGAGATGACCAACAAGGGTCAAGTGTGGTGGTGGTTTCTGTGATGTGGACATCTTGTCTACAAAGAACTAAACTGAGACTGCAAATTAATTTCATGTAGGCCACCAAACACTGATTGGATATTAGCATCTTTGACTATATTTGAACTGGCAACCCGGTAGTAACTTTGGAAATCTTTTGCTCTCTCCAGTCCTCCTCCCATTTTGAACGCCTTTAACTCAGGCTTTTTAGCCAGTGGATTTTTATGGGTTGATAGTTTTGGGTGGGAATAAAAAGCCAAGACATCCAGGGAATCTAAGCATTATTTACAAAGCAATATTCGCTAATTTACTGAAGCTGTTTGACATTAACTCAAAATGAGGAACCTGATTCCACATTTCAGAATGTGCTGGTTATAATTCTTAATATTTCTGTACAAATGGTATCTGTTTTGGTCTATCCAGATATCGTTGACTCATCCTGCAGAGTTGGTTTTCGTAGCTTTTTTCTTTTTCCCTTTTTTTTTTTTTAATCTAGCAAGAGTGTTCAATGCTATTGCTTGGTTTGTGAAGAGAACTTTTCTTAACTTCCACAAAAATCTTTTCCCCTCTCACTGTTCACCTCTCTTTCATATGCTCCATGTACAGATGAGCTGGAGGCAATTCAGAGATATTTGTAGTATTCAAACAGATTCTGATAGAATCCAGTGTGTGCATAACATCTGCCAAAATTATGTGAAGACTGTCCCTTACCTGGAGAGCTTGATGAGATTTATTTATGAGGAACTGTTTAATACTGTAGTTAACTTCATCTACTTTGGCTAAGAAGCATCTGAGAGGAGGCAAAAATCTGTGTTAAGGACGGATGAGTGTTATTTAGGAGAAAACGGAAGTAAATATCATAACATGAAATTAATTAAGTGAAAGTTCAGAGTGAATCTCAGGAAGTATTTCCTGCCTTGGAGATGTGTTTGGGGAATGGTTTTCCAAAGAGAAAAGATGCAAGTACCATCATTTGGAATGCTTCACAATAATCTGATCAAAGTCCTAATATATATGTAAATAAGGAGAATAATCCTGCATGGCAAGGAGATGGACTGGATCATCTAAGAGGTCTAGTCCATCTTCTGTTGTTTATGATTCTGCTTGACCTCTGGCAGCGTGGCGCCTTGGAAGCCTGTGTCGATTCATGAGCTCTGGTGGACTATTCACTAGCATGCCATTTTGCCGCTGTTACGTGTGACAAGACCGGAGATGTGCAACACCCCTTCCAGTCGAGGGTAGTTTCTAACAGGTAAATATTTTCTGTATCCTGCCAGGATAGCGGAACTTGAAGTTTCTGATGAAAATGACATCAATTGGGATTTACTAGCTGAAGGATGGAGTAGTGTCCGCTCACCACAGTGGCTTCGAAGTAAATGGTGGACCATTAAAAGACAGATTGCAAACCACAAAGATGTTTCATTCCCTGGTAATGTACTGCTTGCACACTTCTCTTCTGAAAGCTCCTGTCACAAATGTCAAAGGAATAAGGCTGCATTTTGTTGTCTGCTCACAGCATTGCTGGCCAAAGAGCACATTGTTCCTTTGCTGGAAGTTACTGGCCCCTTGGATCTGCTGGCTGAATTGCTTGTACAAGCAATCCTTAAGTGTTTCAGTCGAAACAAGCCAAACTGATGTATACAAGTAAACAGCAGATTTTGCCAACTCCCCTCCCTTTGGCTAAAGGAGAGCATGTATATAAGCAGCTCAGCTGGCAGATCTCAGATGATGATGATCTTTGGTATGGAGGGCAGTGACCTCTTCAGGTGGAAGAGGATGTGTATCTGCAGCCTGACAGTATCACCTCAGGTTAGATCTGTTACCCTGAAAATGTTAAAATCTGTGTGAGGTGCTGAACCTTAGCTGTAGGCAGAAGGTAGATCTACTACTAGCTGCACAGTGAGGAGAAAGGGAGAAATCAGGGGTATAAAGCTCCCCGAATGTGTCTCATAGCGTTTTCTCGTTCTTGGTTGGAGCAACTAGTGCCTGAGACAAAGGGTGTTTCAGTCTCTATGACATTCAGTCATTTTCTCTGACTTGGGGAGAGGAAAAAAAAAAATCAGAGAGATTAGTCATGTTGTAATGAAAGGTGTAATTTAATGGACGCTTTTGCTGTGGTCGTCAGTGTGGTTATATATTAGTCATGCCTGGAGGCTGAAAATGAGAGGGCAGCCCTATTATGCTTACCATACATTAATAGGCAGTTGTTGCATCAAATACTTCATAATATAAATACGCCACTGAATCAACAGGCTCCACTCTCTTTCCCCAGACAAAATGTCATGCTCTCAGGAGTGGGAGATGTTTAAGCACTTTGCTGTATTGAATGCTACAAAAGCAGAGGCCTCTGCTTTTCTAACCTTGTATATATCAACCGCTCCCTCATTGGGACCAAAGCAATCATAGGGAAGAAAGGTGGGCGGTTTTATTGGAGCAATGGGCCACTTCATGCACAGACGAAGAACCGTAGTATAGCTACTCTGAGATTAATTCTCTCTTGCTCCCTATTTCCAGTGACAGTTCTGTCAACCTCTTGAACAAATCAGCATCCGTGTTTTGTAAGATTGAAGGGTTTATTTCTGATAGCAGCATTACACAACTAGTGATACTGGTACTTGATTGTAGCTTGGGGATACACCATGTTTAGAGAGGTCCAAAATTTTATGAGCTTTTCTTTTTTTCTTTCCAAGCATCCTAAAATGTCTGGGTTCCTTGAGAAAATCAAATTCACTCCAGTAGTTGACTATAAATGTGCTTTATGTATGTGCTAAATTTCTGGTTGATGTATCTCTATAAATTGTTTAGGTTCCGAATTCAGAAGGATTTTGGTTACTTTTTTCATCTTGGATAAATCTCACATGCAGCATTTCAAATGTGCTTCTTCAGCATGCTTTAGCACAAGTATTCTTTCTCTCAGTGCTGATAAAGGGCCTTAAACAACTCCATGAGAACCAAAAAAACAGTCCAGGGCACCAGCTTTCGGAGAACAAATCTGGAAGTGGATTACCAAACACTAATTCCAGTTCGGGGGTTCAGCACGTGCAAATTCGAGTGGCTCGATTAGAGGAGAACGCAGGCAACGCACCAAGCCCTGTGGCAGCTTTGCAGATTCCAGTCCAGATTACACATGTCTGTAAGTAGCTGAAACGAACGACTTGCTGTCCTCTGATGAAATCTAAAGCTTTCTTATGTTAAGATGGTGAAGGAGGAGTGAGCATGTCTTAAAGAATTTTATTGACTCTGCTTCAGTCTTGCTGTAACTTCAGATTAAGGATTTCTGGATTCCATTTGCCCGTTTCTAACTTTGTTGGGCAAATGTAGGTGTTCTTGTGACAGTAGTACCAAGACGCTGCAATTGGAGTGCCTGGACATAGGGGTTGCCGGTGTCTGTCTGTGTGCATGCACACGTGAGCTTGCCATATAACGTGTTCTTTGAAAGGCTTCATTACACAAGCCTCTTAATGAAGATGCAGTATATATGTTCATTCCTTAAGTTTCTTCTGATAGCTCTTATCCAGAACAATGACCATCATGTACAAGATCTCCTTTTGTAAAATACATATGCTGCTGTCCCTAAGTTCTGATGAAGAATACTGAAGGAAGGGTTATGTGTTTTTTCTAGCCCTGCTCTTTTATTATGCAGTTATTTCTAGGCACAAACACTCTGGAAAGTGTTAGCTGCCGAGTCACACTGATATTCAGCTGATGATCTTTTCTAACCACTGTTTGTTTTTTTTAAGTTGGTGCCTCCCATGCTCTCTTAAGGATGAGCTTTGCTCATTATCAAACATTTATTACCAGGTCTACTTTGGTTGTAGTGCTTATTGCTTGTTTTTGTAACTAATCTTATTAAGGAACTCCAGTCACTCCAATCCCCACATGCAGCCCGTTGTCTCCATTGTCCGCTATTTTGCAATGTTTGTGAATTTTATTAGGAAAATGTCATTTGTTAATTTTACTAGGAAAATTGAGTGCTTTAGTCTTGCTGATTACTCAAGCTAAGAATGATTCTTCAGACTATGACTAGATAGGCATTTGGTAAACAGTTTTATGTTTATAATTTCATTAGGTGAGCCTATCTTAATCTATTTACTAAGTGCCATCTTCATTTTATCTGGTTTATTTTTGAATTAGAATGACACGCAACACCAAGCCAAGAACTTTTTATCTGTCGTAATACGTCAGTGGTTTCAGACTTTCAACCAAGCTTGGTCAAAGCTATTGGGTTTTGATGAGCAGGCAAGATGTGCTGGTATTCTGTAACCTTTAGTCCTTCCTGAATTGAATCTTGTCATGGTTATTTTGTGATGTCATTTGCCCCTGTCTGCCTAACAAGCCTTTTTCCCCAGTTTAGTCTGCTTCCCTGGAGAATTTCTGTTTGTGTAATCAGAGTGAGTTTTGTATTGTGTCTTTCCCAATCCTGTGAGAGCTGAACCTATTAGCCGCTTTCAGCTGCATTTGGTAGAAGGCTCAAGGTTTCAAAGGGGTAATTCCTGTAGACTTCATGAACATGACTGGCTAGGTAACAGACAGGCCACATTTTACAGCTGTCTGCTACTAGGTGCTAGGAAATCTGCAGCAGGAAACTTTGAACATGCCACTACAACAATAAAAGCTTCAAAATCAGAGCTTGTATCTTCTTAAGAGACCAAAATTACTTGACTTTGAAGCCACAGAGTCTGAGATGGCCAAGTTTCCAGGGCTTGGAGCACTGCAGTTGTCATGTAGGTCTTTTGCCCTTTCAGTATTTATGGTATTACTGCATAATCCCAGGCAAAGTATTAATTTGCCTCCATCTTCCTGGAACTTGTTTTTTAAGAGTAAGGAAAAATCATAATTACGGTTCTGAATAGGTTTTTTGATATCTTACAAAGCTTTGGATACGAGCTGTTTGGGTCAGATGATCTTGAAATCTCTGATATGTGAACTGTTTTTAGTGCTTCTCTTCGTCGCTTTTAGAATGAATGGAGATATTTGATAAATAATTACACACTTGTAGTAAGAATACTTAACAGCTTTTATACACTGCAGTCATAACACACAGGGTAGGCAAATATCTTGGGGAGCATCTGGTGTTTCATCAGTGGTAGACATACTGGGGAGGGTAGAAAAGGTTAAAAATGAAAAATAAAAAATGTCTGTGGGAAACAGCAATATTAAACCTGACACCAGTATAAAACAAGTAATACATGATCCAAAGCATATTGTTACACCAGAACCTCTTACCAATCTCATTACAAAAAGTAATTAGATCACGTCAGATAACTTTATTTGTCTGCTTTTATCCCTGTGCACTAAAACCATACTTTCTTTCTTTTGCTCTATTGGATTGTAGAATGCCCTCTTTAAATAGTATTGTATCTTGGGTAGCAATTAGAGAACCTTGTCATTAGGATTGCAGCCAGTTTTCTTTTTCTTATTACTGGCATTAACAGTACCCTGCTATGTAGTAATTATAGTATGTTACGCTCTCTTCAGAGCTAAAACATTTTGGTTTACATACTTTCTTTTAATTTTTTTTCTTTCTTTTGCAGCCTCAGCCGATTCCCCTGCTGCTACTGTTGACTCTGAGACAATAACACTAAACAGTGGAACACTACAGACCTTTGAGATTCTTCCAGTAAGTAACAGAGAACTGATATTTGTTACTTGCGTTCTTTCTTTTAAGCACAGCTACTTCTTAGACTATGGAACTGTGCATTTCCCAAAAAAACAGTTCTCAAGTGGAAAGAGGAAGTTAAGAGATCTAAAACTTAAAAGTTCAAAGAAAAATGTATTTCTAAAAGTGCAATTCATTAGGGCTGTGGAGTAAAATGTGGAATATAGTTAAACGCTTAAATCTGTTTTAATGCCTTAGTGCTGTGAAGTTTTCCTTTGTGGTTTTTTTTCATTGTTGAAATCTGACATAACAGAACCAGAGGAAGCTCCCAGCAAGTAAAGATTCTCTCAGTTCCATTGTACTGTAATTTGTAGCACAGTTTCTCTTTCATCTCAATGTTAAGAGTAAGTTGAATTTGTTCCTTTCTTACCTGCTGTTGTACAGTATAATACAGTCCCGCTTGACTCTTAGCCTTAATATGTGTCTTGGCAGCCTAAGGCTATAGATTCTTTATACTTCTTGAGTGCAGTACAGCAATCAGTGCAGTAGGGATTGATTGGATTTGTTTGTTTTCCAGGGGAGTTACAGTTAGGCTAGTTCATGTAAATAAGCATGCTCTGAGTGTGGCCCAGGAAGGCAGTGTGTTTGGGTGTTAAACTTGTGTTGTCTTCTGTAGTCTTTCCATCTCCAGCCAACTGGAACACCAGGTACATACTTACTACAGACAAGCTCAAGCCAAGGCCTTCCTTTAACACTGACGACTAGTCCTACCATGACCCTAACGGCTGCTGCTGCTCCAGCCTCCCCAGAGCAGATCATAGTTCATGCCTTATCGGTATGTATTTCGAGCAGTGAAAAGACTGGAGTTGGGGCAGTGGGAACATAATAATGCAAGCCCCTATATGTGCATGTTAAACTTGCAAAGCAGTTCTTAAGTCGTAACAGTGTTACTTTGCTTAAAGAGTGAGAATTTCTTTCTTTGTATTGCTTTTAAGAAGCAACTTCAAGTTGCTTCAAAGCTTAGCTTAGTAAGCAATTTAGTTCTTACTGTAGCTGAACATGATGTCTCCATCTAGTGGCATGCCCCCCAGCAAAACAAAATGCTCACAAATGAATAGTGGTGTTCTCAAAACTTCTGTAGTAGTGGCAGTGTTACTTTTTATTAGAGTGAGAGAAGGGGAAGCAAACTGGAGATTGAATAACAAAAGTGATGCAAAATTCAGGGGAAAAAAACTGATGTTTTGAATCCGCAGTGATTCTCACCTGAATAGCTGCCTCTTTCATGTTATGTATTTACTTTATTTGTGACTTAAAGAACAGCTGACACCAAATTCAGTCCACGAATTCCTCATTTAAGGCCAGGAAGGGTCAACAGATGATCGGGGCTGACACACTCTATGTGTAAAACTCTGAATTACACTTAGTAATGGGTTCTTGAATCCTTTTGCTTTTATTTGCTGAAAGATTTGAAGATACTTGGAGGAAAGTTTCTGACATTTTTTTTGTTTTTGTTTGCGTCTCTTCTTGCAAATACTGCTTACAGCCAGAGCACTTGTTAAATACAAGTGACAATGTCACAGTGCAGTGCCACACGCCAAGTGTCATAATCCGCACTGTTGCTGCTGAAGATATCTCCTCCTCTGTCACTCAGGCAGAACTTACTGTTGATTCAGATATTCAGTCAGCTGACCTGACAGATCCTCCCGATACCCTAGAAGCAAATACCTTCCCAGATGATATCCATCAGTCCAAGCTGAGTGATGAAGAACAGTCAGCCTACAATGAAGATGATGCCTCCAAATTCAGCAGCAGGAATAGTAGTGAACTGATGGATGGAGTTATGGTAAGAACCGAGGAGGAGATTTCAGATGCCAGCCTGAAACAGGAAGAGGATTCTCACTCTGATTTACCCAGCACTTACGTTACTGAGGTAAGGGAGTGCATGATACTTGATATTTTCCCCATTTCTGTATGGAGAATGATTTCACTGCATCTTTGACCTTTATATTAAGCTATTCATATGAAATATATCAGTAATTTCACGTATATCGTAGTTCTACGAGTATTTTGTTCAGATCCTCTATCCTTGAGCTTCATGAGTATGTTATGGGAGTGAAAGTGGTAGCATTCAATTTGGTACTAAGGCTTATATTTGACCTCATCTGGAGCATTGAATACCTCACTAGCTGTAGAGTTGTTCCACTACTCCAGGGTACATTTGTATGAAGACTGTGGAAAGTGGGAATATTAGTGGCACCGAACAAACAGTTGCCTTCATCTGATTACTATTTGATGCAGTTGCTTTAAACTAGGCTGTTAATTGTGCAACACACATACTGTATGGGTAAACAGACTGCTGAGCAACGGAGGTGAGGTACAGTATTTAGTTTTTGCTCTATGAATCTAGTAACATGTTTTGAGGTGCACCACAGTTTCCATTTTTGAGGACTTCTGTTAAGTACCTGTTAAATTGGAATTGGAAGCATTTAACCTGTTTCTCTTTCTGGCCTCAGTTTTATTCAGCAACAACACCAGAGATGCAGAAGTTAATTTATGCAAATGATTTCAGGCATTTGGATTGTTTGTACTAAATTCTTCCATCTTCCAGTTGCTGGAACTATAATGACTAAGTCAAGGAAAATAGAGATGCTGAAACCAAGATAATTCTGTTTAGTGGGTAGAAAGTACCTCTTTCCTTAGAAGCCTGATTAGGTTAGACTGTGAAGAGATGAGTTAGATTCAGATACCCCATCCTGTTCTCTAAACCATTGTGCTCTACAGTTGCTGTAGTTCTGCTTTATCAGTCTTGAAAATCCGTTGTTGATATGCTTTGACTTTGTTAGGCTTTGTCTTTGAAAAAGTTTGTAAGAGACACTGCATATCCATTATGCTCTCACAAAGAGGATCCTTGTACATCTCAACAGTCTGCTACTACAGAAGCATTTGAATCCTGAATACATCCGAAACTGGGAATTATTCTTCCATTTTCTTCTTTCTTGTCTCGTGGTTGACATAGTTGTGATAAGATTCTCAACAGCTGAGGCAGCCCATCAGCTTTTTACTCTGTTTAAAATTTCAGCGTCTTGAGGCAGAGTTAGTAAACTTTTGCTATAAACCTAGTTCCTAATTAAACTCCGTAGAAATCACTTATGGCTAGCAGGATATAAAGAGGTACTAAACATTTTTTTCTATACAGAAAAACAACTTGAGTTTGTAATTCTAATTTGCCTTACACTTCTAGTCAGATTCAAGTTTGACATGTGTATTTAAATTCTAGGAAATAGTGAACTGTCTGTGAGGGATTCTAAGTGAAAAGTTACTCTAGAAAGACATGCCTAGATTTTGCTTTCTTTAAGTCAGTGTTATTTTTACGCACTTGCCAGTATTGTATTGTCACTGTGGGTGTGGGTGGTGGGAAGCAGGCAGTCATGCTGCAGGGTTTTATTATTTCTAGCTGGGAAAAGTGCCCATTTGCCACAATGGCTTCTTTAGTTTTTCACGCCTCCTCTTCCCAGTTTCAATCCTTGCAGCATCCTGCTTACCGTGGGCTGGTTCAGCTGTGCTCTCTGCAGAAAGTTGCTTTTGCAGGCCAGGCATACTGTGCCTTGCATGAATGGGTACACGTTTGGACCAAGTCTGACTCACTGAGCTGCGGCACAGGTACTCAAATCCTCTTCAGCAGCACCAGGGAAGGGGCTTTCAGGCAGTTGCCTTTGGAAAAACATTGTGAAACTATGTACAGAAACAAGTTTTCTTAAAAAAAGTAGGTGGAGGGACTTCAGGATTTTCTGGAACAGAGGGAGCTGTAACTTCTCCCAAACACTTACTGCTCCCTCTGAAAACAGTGATAAATCCAGGTACCTTCCATTCTGCCAGCAACATTTGTTAGCGTTCTGCATCAGTGATTCCTGAAGCTTGAACAAACCTTACGCATGTTACACATAAAAACTGGAATCCAAATATCTCTGCTTACTCTGGCAGTACTATCTAGGACGTCTTTTCACTGCGCTCGCAGAACCAGGAGTCCGCTGGAGTGTGCTGTGACACTGAGTAAGCCAGATGTATTACTGCCATTCCAGTACTACCAAGAGCCAGGGAAGAGGCAGCAGCTATTACAGGACTGGAAGAGAGCAAGAGAGACAACTTGTACATTGCCAATTTTTTGATGTAAAGAGGTTCAGCTAAAACAGTTTGCAGCCAGCCTAGAGTCAGCAAGTGACAGGGCAGGCAAGGCAATGCAGCTAAAATGGGTCTTTTGAGCTCTGTGTTCAGTAATTAAAACTTGATACAGAAGTAGAAGTTGTGAAACTTAAGTTCAGGTAAAGCTATTGTGTTTGTGGAGCTGGTACGTACTATAAAGGCATTGCTTCAGTATCTCAAAACATCTAGGCAGCAAGTAGTGGAAAAGCTTAATTATTGCTATTTATAGACAAAACATTTGCCTTAAAAGAGAACATTTTATCACCACCTTGCAGTCTCTCCTTTCCCCCTGCCTTCATACTGCTCACAGGACAGAATTCTTCTCATCCTTTTTTTAGACACCTACACTAGGATGAAAAATGCCCTATAAACGCTGAAGTAAACTAGCTCAGATGCTGACATTTCGATTTAATGAGATAAAATTCATCCAGGGAGTCTACTGCTTACTATGGAGTATGGCTGAGTAAAGCAGGTTTCTCTGTTTATGCTACCAAGAGTACACTCTCATGTCCTGTTCTTCTGTGTTGTGCAGGACCTGGGTTCTCCAACAATAGAAGAACAAGTTGATCAGCCTGCAATAGATGATGAGACTGTGCTTATTGTTCCTTCTTCCCATGGTTTTATCCAGACAACAGATGATATAGACAGCGAATCAGTATTGCCCCTGACAACTCTGACAGGTACGACAGTCCCGTCATAGGGTTGATGCTGGAGCTAGGATTCATTGAAGCAGTATGGCACTTCTGAGTGTTGGTAAACAACGCCTTATAGATCCTTGCTTTCTCATAAATAATTTTCCATGTCATTGCTGTGAAACTTTAAGGAAGTTGGTTACCCAGCTGGTATCAGTAGAAGTGGAAAAGTCCCACTTAACCTCGTGGGAAGAGCGTTAGAACAGCAGCTGCTTCATCACTTGCTGAGGTGTTTCCATCACCCTTGAGCTTTGAATTAGTACACACAGGCTAATAAGTAACTCTTTATTTAGTGTACATTTCTTCACGCCTGGTGCTTGAATGAAATTTCTTATTTGAGAGAAGACCAGAGACATCAGAAATGCACTTGATGCCTCTCATGGTGAGGGGCTGGGCTGTTTGGGGGTGTGTTTGCACAGCACTTACCTGGAAGGGCTTGCTAGCTTGTGCCGCGTTTCCCAGTGCCAAGAGTCATCTCAGACTTGGAAGCAGCACAGATATATTCTCCCACTGCTGCACCTAACAAATGCTCCTTTCCCGAGGAAGGATCTCCTTGCAGAGCCATCAGAGGATCAGTACTAGGTCTGATATAGTAATACCCGATGAATCCCACTGTGAGTCACACCAGTTGCATCCATATTAGTCATAGCTTACCTTGAAACTAGAAATTGAGAACTGCCTAGTTCGAACAACATTGCTTAAAATTGGTTAAAACTCCAGACTGCATTTTCTGTTTCCTAAGTGTGTATTTGATATCTTGTTATAATGGCACAGTAAACAACAGTTCTAGTGTACTGTGTCTCTTGACAGATCCTATCCTGCAGCATCACGGAGATGGGTCACACATTATTGGCTCATCATTGGGCAGTCCTGACTCAGAAGATTCAAAGGATGTTGAAGATTTAGTGAGCTGTCACTGAGAAGCAGCAATTGTCTCCATTTTCTATTGGCCATGTTTGCATTGTGAAATTAGTTACAACCCTGTGCCACATTTCCAAAGAAAGCAGTCAGTCCGTATCTTTAAGCAGAAGCTTCCAGTTTGAAATGACTACAGTGCACTTTCTCTGCTCAGGCTATTTACCTCATTTGTAAAGGGTTACAGAGCAGCCAACCGAAGCCTGACGTGCTACGTCTCAGCCAGGGTGTTTCAGTGTTTTAAAGAACCTCTGTTGCAGTGCTCACTGCTAAGGATCCACGGGGTCAGTTCCGATCTGACTTGATACTGGTGTGCTGAACTGCACATCTGGAAAACTGGACAGAAGTCAAGGATTGTGGACTGTAGCATTTTAGTGCCGCAGCAAGGATTAGTTTGCACACGTTTCATGAAGAATGGGTGAGGATTTCTGCACTTACTGACTCTTGTAATACATGGAGTATTGGACTGTTACATTTCAGGAAGAAATGTATTCCATCAAAGACTTCAGGGAGCATGGGCAGCATCATGAAGAAGTGGTCTGTATTCCCATCTCATCTGGCTTGTCAGTACGTCTGCGGTATAGGAAGAAGACTCAGATGCTTATGGGACTTGCCTGGTCTGCTTGTTCTGAGGAGTCCGTTGCTGGCAACGGACAGAGCTCAGAAAGATCACTTGTGGAAAATCTTTTTATTTTTTTCTCCTTTTTTTCCATTTCCTTCATCACTACAGCAAGCTGAATAAAAAGGGAAGGGCTACGAGAAAGGGAAGCTACAGGGACCCACCAGCCTCCCTCCACAGGTTTGTACCTTCTTTGAAGACTGTTGTGAGTAGGCTGGAACATTTGTCTCTCTCGCTGTTTACATGACACTACCAGCCAGCTCTCCACAGGTGATTTATGCAGCAAGTCAGTAGATGGGGGGTGGTGTGGAGGTGGCAAAGTCTTGAAGAAGCTCTGTGAGAATTTGGGCATAGGGTCCCGAGGCCAAGGAAGCCAATTAATTCCTACATTCAAGGGTTTGAAACAGACACTAGGCTGAGCACCAGCCTGTTAGCTAGGAATTGAGAGAAAAAGCTATAGAAACTAAAGACTCATGTATAAATTATTTTATTTATTTCTGTAATTAGCTCTTCATAATCAAGAGTTGGTCTTTTTCAGTCTGTGGTTTTGTTAATGTGAAAAATAAGGTGTAGTTTCAAATGGTTGCCTAGGGAACAGAAATAATTGTATATTCAGTTTAAATGAAATAAAGAGTATTTGTCGTACGTAACTGTAAGATGCCATTTATTTATACTGCTACAGATCCTTGCAATGCTGCAGTTTCTTTGTACAGTAATAAAAAAATGCAGTTTTTTCCAAAATGAAAAAGCTTGTGCCATTCTGAAACATCAGTACAACTGGAATGTTCATAAAGTGCAACAGTAGCTCTTCAAAAAAAAGCAGAATGTCACATCTTATGGCAATAATTCTCCCCAACAAGAGGGACATTACATATACATTTACATGAAAATCATGTACTGATTTATCCTTGCACAACCCACTTCTTTCCTCTCAGGCTGATTGTCCTCACTTAAACATCTTGGGTAGAGCTGAGAGCTGAGCTGAAAGCAGTCTGACACGGTAGCATCATCGCTGGGTGTTCCCCATGTCCATCATTTGCCCACTTCATGGAAGTACAGGTTGGCACATATACATAACATGACGATAGAAAATAATATATA
The DNA here is from genome assembly GCF_047716275.1 of Strix uralensis. NCBI lineage: Eukaryota > Metazoa > Chordata > Aves > Strigiformes > Strigidae > Strix > Strix uralensis. Next base: position 8,502,198 of record NC_133976.1, on the reverse strand, counting down.
GTAAATTAGGTTCCTAAATTTAGGTTCCAGGTCTCCTTGTCGATACCAGTAGATCTAGAAGAGAGGATGAGTTTGCATTACTTTAAAATGCCAGGTACTTCTGAGGAAACTCTATGGTAACTGAACTAGCACCTTCTAGACCTTTTTTTTTCCTGTAAAACAACCCAGCTTCATCTGACTAGAGACTATGAGGTGTAGTGTCCAACAAGTTTTCTTAACAATTAAGAAATAACACCTGTTTTCTCAGCATGCTGGTGGAACACACAAACAAGAATTTGGCAAGGTGTTTCTCCCCAAAACAAGGCTGTTTGTGAAACCAGAGTGCCAGGTTAGCTGTGAAGACAGGGGTTGTTTTGTCAGCTTTGTTGAAGAGAGTGGGTGGGGTTTAACACTCCAAACTGGCTACACCCTGGTTGATGAGGACAAACATCAAGTTTTGCACTACACATCCTGTCTTGGGCAGAGTCATGGCTACCAGCCATAGAACTGGCAACTGGGACTGACCAGGCACTGCAGAGTGCTGTCCCAGTTACCCCGCAGTGAGGGGCAGCGACTGTTCCAGGTCCCAGCTGGAGGAAGGAGAATGCTCCAAGTATGAAAAGCTACAGCAGAGGAAGGAGCCATGCAGAGGGGCTGGACTAGATCGTCTTTGAAGGTCCTTTCCAACCCAAACCATTCCGTGATTCTACAAACTCTGACCTGCCAGTTCCCTTTGCCAACGCTTGGGACCAACTCCTGGGATGCTCAACTGTTGAGTAGAGGAACCTCAGCTCCTCCCCTGATGAAATGCCACCCACCGTTGCTTCCTGCCACTGCAACTCATCCCCTGTGCCGGAAAGGTCACTGACTTCCGCAAGGGCCTGGCTGGCCCCACCACATCAAGTGTTTTGCTCCACCCCAAGTCTTCTGCAGCACAATCCATCTCTGCATTCCCTTCTCACTGCTCTGCTCCCCCGTTTCCTACTTTCTCCACTGGCAGCTACAGGTGGTGTTGTCAGAGGTGGCAAGTCTTGCATCACAGCTGACCTGCAGAAGTTGGCTTAGTTCACATGCTTACTCTGCAGTTAATACAAAGCTGGTTACCACTCTTTATTGTCAACTTGTTCTATGGAGGCGGGAAAGCTTTTCTAGGGGAGTGTGAAAAAGAAGGCGGCACCACATAAAGCAGATTTTATTCAGATTTTGTCCTCATAAAAGCTTGCACAGCAAACGTGGCGGTACTTACAAGTATGCCAGCAGAAATGCAACACAAGGAGATGCAGAAAGCAAAAAATATATTCACAGGTTTTGGAGGTAGTTGCGGGAAGACAAAAGCACTGATTAGAGTGACCTGTATGGAGGAAAACAAAGATGAAGACTTTGTTCTCGCCTGCCGTCAGAGCTGCAACAAGAAGAGGCTGGCCCCGACGGCTGGCATAGCACGGCACTCGCATCCAGCGCTGCACGCCCCTCCCTGCTCTTTAACTCCCACCCTGTGGAGAGCTGGAGGGAAATGTGCAATTCTGGAGGAAAATCGCTTGGATGCAACCACAGACTTAGAGGGGTGAAAAAAAAAAAATTGCTGAAAGCTTTGCTACTCTGGCTTGTTGCTGGAAACCATCCTCCAAGTACCCATAAAGCCAGCAGGCACGGGGGTGCACGCTGCCCGTGTAGGAGCATCTCTTCAGCCAAGCTTTCCACCAGCTGGCACCTTGGCTCTCCTACCGCCTCCCTGCACCTCAGCTCTCAAATGGTGCTGCCGCCACGGACTGCAGAACTGATGCTCTCCAGTCGTGATGGCGTTGGGTTTGTCTTTAAAGCTTGGGGAAAGCATCGCTTGAGACAAAGTGACAAACTTCAGAAAAACTCCTATAAGCCATAAATAGAGGGAAATAAATCATAAATAGAAAGAAATAGAGAAGCAAACACGTTTTCCTGGGTCATAAGCACTTTGTCATCTCACGCAGGCTCACGTGCAGCCAGGATGGACAATTTGCCCATGGACCTGGGGCTTTTTATTGCACAGCCAGATCTTAAAAACATGGCTTGAAGAAAGATACTCTCCTTCACCTGTTGTCAAAGAGTTTCAAAAGACAGAGGCGCCCCAAAGTGACTACCTGAGCCCCAAACTACAGCCTGTTCAGACAGTGAAGTTTCACCGCCTGTTTTGAGGAGGAACGCTGGTTTTCACCCTGTCACCTAAGGGAGGCACGAAACACGGGATGGGATGGGGGATACTTACTACAAGCAGCAAGGATGTTAAGCCGCCAACAACTAGATTGATGACTCTGTCCTGAAGAAAAGAGAGGACAGTTACACGCACGCCTTGCCAAAGAACCACATAAAACAGACCAGTAACCAACAATGCTGAGAGCACCACATCAGCCAGTTATCCCCAGCACACCCAGCAGCACCATCAAGGCTCCCTGGTCAGCTCTGCCACGCAAGAAGGTTTCCGTTCCTCTGACTCCATGGATCTCAGGGAGGTGGCACTGGCCAAGTCCTTGTGCAGCAGGTTTGCTCATTTGCAATTGGCTTCTTCGCTACGCCTGAATCGATTACAGTTGTGCAAATCCTTTTTAAAAATTTTTAAAAAGCGAGAGTGCACAGACAGAGATTGTCAGAAAAAGCTTACTTTAGTCTCAGTGCCTGAGAATGATAGTGTCTTAGGTGGGAATTTGTGGGCAACTGACAAGGAGGTGAAGTGTTCCCTGCACCCCAAATGTTCCCCCCTAACATCAGCAGATCTGAACATGCCTCAGGGTGGCCCTGCTTGGATGGACAGCTATCCCCCCACACACACTTCTTTCTGCTGCTCCCCATCCGTATAAAACACTTGGCTGGGAGGAGACAACCTTTCTGCACCAGGGAAGAGGTATCCCTCGGTGTTGGCATCGCAATCCCAGCCCAGGTGGCATCAGGGCAGGGACTGGCAGTGACATGGGGCTGCGTGACTACAGGCTCTGAGGAGCTCCCAGGGCAGGACCCCGTACCGATGCACTCACTGGAGTAAGAAATGACCTGATGCAAAAGAATATTCCCATCCCTGCCGGGATACCTGCCTCCTCCCTTTCCTCATGGTGCTACTCTGAGTATAAGCATCTATCACCAAGGTCGGACTGGGCTGCATGCAGTCAGGTGTAACACCCCAGACAGCTGGCTGCCCAAATAAAATGCTAGAAGAACAAGCTATAGCAGAAAAGATGCGCAGAGAGAAAAAACCCAGGACTTCAATTAATTACACTGAGTCATTAAATAGGTACAGTTAAAGGAAACTGAGGAAGGAGTTTGAGCAGTGAAAGCCTCTTGCTCAAGACATCCCAGCCAGCAGGCAGGGCAGCCCAGGTTTCCCTTCACCTGGTCTCGCACCCTTCTTCCCTCCCAGCATTACATTTTGGAAGACAACTTGTAGAGGGAGAAGCCCCATGTCATGAAGAAGTAACACATGGCAGGAGCAGGGCAGGAGGAGGAAGCAGAGAGCAAAGAGGAGGTGGCAGAGAGCAAAGCATGCTCTGGCAGGAGAGCAGCAACCCTGCCCTAAGGCTCGGCGGAGCTCCGGCGCCCAAGCTTGCGGTTCAGTAACAGGCAGATGCCATGCCCAAGGGAAAGGCCCACAGCAAACAGACTCTTTAAAACCTCTTCTTAGTCCCCAGCTCCTCTACGTAAAACCAGACCACTTCTGCTCCTACAGCTCAGAGGCCCCCGGCCGTGGGGGCACGGCAGTGGCTGCAGCAGTGGGGAGTGACCCACCTCCATAAGAAATCGGCACCAACACCCCCCATGCAAGGTCCTCGCCAGCCAGGCACAAGCCCCTGCTCCTCACCGGCATTTCCACATGCGGTGGCAGCGATACAACAGCAGCCTCTGGGAGCCATCTACAAGGTACCCACTGCCAACCCCAAACAACGAGCTAAGAGAAGTAACTCCAGGCAAATAACAAGCAACAGGGCGAAAGGCAAGCGTGCTACCTCCACGAGAGCACATCACGACAGCTCAGCTGGGCTCCTCCGCCTAGCTAAACAAATTAATTAAAGAACTCAAAGCTAACTTTAATCTAGACAGTTATGTGGAGGGATCCTTACACCCAAAAGCAACTCCAACGACATCAGGAAAGGACAGCAGTTTTGCTCTTGCCCTGCAGACCCAGCTGAGCCCACCAAGGCGATTTTGTAAAGGGGGACTGGAGTTTGCATTCAGGCTCAGCTCCCCAGGGACAAAAGGGGTGGCGGGAGGTGAGCAGCTGGATCCCTTCGCCCTTTGTGCCATGGGGAGATGGGTTTTGAACAGCAGAGGAAGGGGAGGGAAAGCTGAGGAGCTGGCTGCAGAGCCATCCCATACAGCTAACCCGGTGAGAGCACAGTCACAGCCTGCTCTTCGCTGACAGCCCGGCAGGGATGGGCACACAGTCACATACCTACGGACAGGATACACCACCCAGAAACTCAGCCACGATTAGGTTTCTCCTGATTAACTAGAGACTTGGAGGGTTGCAATTTTAAGACAGGGAGAATTCACCCATTTTGCCAGATCAGAGACAGGTCTACCAGGAGAAAACAAGGGGGTTGGACTCAGTGGTAACCACGGAGCATTTCTCTCTGCCTGTTTTACGGGGTGCAGGAGAGAGCGTCCCCCCAGCATGGGGACCTCTCATCTCACGCCGCCGAGTGATGGACATCACAGCAATAGCCAAATTGAGTACAGATGTCGGCAGCAGAAGGCTTTGCCACGTGGCAGCCAGTCCCTGTGGGTCAGGGCATCCCCTTCCCCACGGTTAAACCTGTGGTCGCTAAAATTTTCCAGTTGCGCTGCCGGCAGAAGAAGGTATTTCAGGATCCAGGGATTAGAGCCACTGATCCTGAAATCCCAGGCTTGGCAAAGTGGCGAGAGGCTGTATTCCCCGGTGCCCGCTGACACTTCAGCCCCAGGCAGCTTAGCACAGCAAAAAGGTTAAAAATACACAAGCAGAGGCCGAGACGGCTAAAGGGATTGGGGATGACGGAGCCTTTCACCTCCACGCCACGTCCAAGTGCGCAGCCCATCCCGGGCAGACACTTGTGGATACCAGGCACGCAGAAACGGGCTGTGACGAGCCATGTGTCCTACAAACCATGTTACCAAGCTGGCACAGCCAGCTCTTGCAACCAGCACAGCTGATTCAGGGAGGATTCTTCTCCAGCATCACTATGTATTATGATAGCCGCTAGAGTGAAAAGACAGAAAAAAAAAAGCAGCGCGCACACCAGAACTGTGAGCATGCAGGCTACTGGAGATCACCTGCACCAGCGCAGGGTGCTCACACACGGACACTAACTTCTGATACAGCCCGGCAGCACGCGATGTGCTGATGGGGATCCCCATTCAGCCAGCCAGCAGCCGAGACGTAGCGAGCTGTTCACCAGACAAGCAATGAATTCGGTGTCTCAGTGTTGCGCAAGCTGCATTTCAAAACAGGAGGGTTTCTGCCCTCTCCTCCTACTCCAAGGAGGGTGTTGCAGGGGTTGGAGGCACCAGGCTTGTCCCAGGGAGCTGCTGTGGTGCAGAGGTCTCCCTCCAGCTGCCTCTGGGCAAGGGAGACGAGGTCAGGAAGCATCAAGCCCTCGCAAAGCAGGAGGGCACAGTCCAGTATCCTTGGGGATGTGGGTCAGGGTTACTTTGAGCAACAGAGAAACTGAGGCAGGACTGAGGGTGTGTCCGCACCACTGTGCCCACAGCACGGGCTCTGACAGTGTGACAAGCTTTGCTCTCTGCCCCATTCCAGCTCAGCACCTTGCATCCTCCCAGTTAGCGGCTTGCGGGCTGAGCCCGTGGGAAACAAGCTCCCAGCAGAGGCTTGGCCAGGGCAGGGGAAGGGGCTGGTGCCTTGGAGGGCAGATACCTGGTGGCATCTCTGCAGGCATGACAGAAAAGCCATTTTTATGCCTTACATCAGCAAGTCCAGATGGTCAGCAGCCCACTGCAGCCATAGGGGATACTTTAATGTAGTGCCAGATGAAACTGCATGGAATAGCAGACAATATATACTGTACACAAGAAGAGCTGTGCTGACCACCCTCCTGCTGCAAGACTTGGGGACATGCTGTTGTGCCCTCAAAGGCTCCTCATTCCCATCCTGAGCTGCTCAGTCTCCTTCTATCGCCTTCTGCTTCCAACCCACAGCAGTTACACCCACCCGCTTATATTTAAATGCTCCCGTCACGGAGGAACCCAAGGAGCTTCTACTTTCAACTTCTTTCTAACTTTGTTAGGTTAATGGTTGGACTAGATGATCTTCAAGGTGTTTTCCAACCTAGATAATTCTGTGATTCTTTCCCAAGAAGTCCTGCATCTGTGACGCTCCGTCTCCCCTCTGCCACCTTACCGCTTGTGCCTTTGCTTTGCATTATCTCATACCCACTCGCTGCCAGAGCTGCATCCCTGGTAACTACAGCTGAATCCACAGTGCCTGGCATTCAGCAGCATCGTGTTGCTACACTCCCTCTTCCCACCAGAGACTTCTTTGGTACCAGCTTGCCCCCAGTCTCCGTTCAGCAGCCAGCACGGGAGGGCGAGCTTGGCAGGAGCAGCTGGACCATGGCAGGGGAAGGAGGCCGATGCTGCTGCCCAGCTCTCTCGTCCCCACAGGGTGGTTTCAGACCCAAGGCCACCAGCCTAGAGACCAGGAGAGCAAGAAGGCGGCAGCAAGAAGAGGGCAGCCCCATCTCTACATCCATCTCCCACTGCCGGCAAGGGTGCAAGACCCCTGATTTGGGTGCAGGGCTTCCTGGGGCACGAGCATTGCCCCTGCCCCTCCCCACAGCCTCATGCCCAGCCCAGAGGGTCCCGGTTTGCCAGCACCAGCCACCACTTGCAGAGACCCAAAAGCAGAGCCAGGGCACGGGCAGACACGTTTCTCCCATCAGACCTGCTCCCATTTTAAAGCAGTTTAGCTTTGCCATTTCTGAGACAGAACATTTCCAGCTCCGGACCTCACCAGTGTCTGTCTCTAAGCAACCCCGGTGAATCAGGGAGGAAACCACCCCAGGCCAGCACAGCGGTCCCTTGCCCGTCAGACACAGGTATGGCAGAGAGGGACCGTCGGCCACCGCTGGTCCCGTATGACAGGTTCCAAAAACAGCCACAGGAGATGGGCAGGAGGTGACATGCAGGACACGGGATCCCTGTTCAAGCCCAGGAACTGGAATGAGCACCCCATGTTTATTATTTACTGCTCCCTGTGAGTGGAGCCACAACCAGAAAGAGACGGGAGGTCAGGGATCAAAGGCTTGGCCTGGGCTAGAAGTTTGGGGTTTGCCTGCTGGGATCACTGTCCTGCAGTCCCCAGAAGTCCCCATCCCTGGAGGTTTCCCAAAATCCCTGGCTGAGGATCAGCCACTGTGACCCCGCGCAGGGCACTGCGGTGAAGGTCCCCTCGCCGCCCGCGCTCCCCATCAGGGCTGGCACCCACTGGCAGGGGGGACCCATCCCCCCTCAATTCATCCTCTCAGAGGCGCTGCCTGTCCTCTTCCTACCCCACATCATTCTCTTCCCCCTCCAAAATTTGGCTGGCATCACTTTATTTTTATTAAACATTATCATTTTAGCAGCATTTCCAATTATTTGGGGGGAAGGATGATGCATTTTATACACTTTTGTGAATAACTTGACGCAGTTTCAGCCCGCACCCTTCCAAACCCACACGGACACGTAACCTCTCCTAACAGGGGACAAACCCTGAGCCACCGTCACCCCGTTGGAAACGGGTGCACAGCGCCAGGTATCACATTCCTGAGGGATCTCGAGGCAGGGCAGCACCCCAGGGAGCCCCCTCCCCAGCGCAGCCCCCCGAAGCAGGCACCGACCCACAGCAGTGCCAGAAGCTGCCCAGCTGATGGGGGATTTGACACCTGATGAGTCGGCGCTGCCGCACGCACCCGGCAGAGGGAAAAAAAATTAATTACCAGGAGGGCACCAAAAGCAGCCCCCCCATCCCCAGCAAAGACCCCCAAAATTGGGTGAGATGCAACTCGGGATGCTGCAGCCCTGGACCCCGCTCTGGGGGGGCTGCAGGGCCACACGCACCCAGATGGGGCACCCTGGCCAGCGTGACCCCCCCCGGCTGCACCCCAGCCCCGAACAGGGGGTCCCCCCGATCCTGGGGCGCTCTGCACCCCGAGCCCCTGCTCCCCGCTGGGCGCTTGGGGAAAGGGGGGGTCAGTGGTGTGTGGGGGGGTGGTTATCTGGAAGTTGGTTTCTTTGGGGGGGGAGGGAGGGGTGTTTGGGGAGTTTTTTTTATTGGGGGAGCAGTTCTCACTTGGGGTGATCGTTCTGGAGATGTGTTATTTTTTTTTAAATTTGGGGGGTTTGTTTGTTTGGGGTGGTTTTGGTTAATTTGTTTTGTTTTAGTGAACTGATCGGGAGGGGTTTGGTTTTGGTTTATTTCAGGGTTTTTTTAATAATTCTGCCAATTTGAAAGGTTTCTTCCTGTTGGAATTTGGGGGGCTCCTTTTCCATTTTTCCATTGGGGTGCAGCTTTATTGTCGTTTTACTGATTTTTTTCATGCTGGTTCGGAGGGAGCCGAGGATATTCTTCCTTATTTTAGGTGATTTTTTTAGAATTTGTTTGCAGGATTGGGGCAGGTTCCTCGCGGGCTGGCTCGCTCGGCTCCTGCGGTGCCGTTACCCCGGGTGGGGGGGGCGGGGGAGGTTCTTCATTACTGGGGGGCATTTGCATTGCGGGGAGGGGTGGTGCTGCCACATTTTCTTTGCTGGCGTTTATTGGGGGTCGGGGGGTGTTTTGGGGGTCCCCGTTGGGTCGCGGGCAGTGCTCCCCCCCCTCCCGCGGCGAAGGGGAGCCGCCCCCCGCCGCCGCCGCCGCCCTTACCCTGGCCGAGGTCTCCCCGAAGAGCGGCCGGTTGTCCGGCCCGCCGGTGCCGTAGCTGCGGGCGGCGAACCCCTCCATGGCGGGGGGGCGCTGGGGCGGCCGGCGGGGGGGGCGCCCTCATGCTGCGCCCCCGCTCCGCGCCGCTCCGCGTTCCTCCGCGCCCCGCCGCGCGCCGCCACGCCCCCCGCGCCCGGCCACGCCCCCGCCGTGGGGATCGGTGAGCTGGGGGGGGGGGGGAAGCTGCTGCGGGGCCCGCTGGGGGCGTTACACCCGCGGGGGAGGACGCGAGCACGGAGGGGGGGGGGAGGGCGGGGGGGCGGGGGGCTATACGCGTATCTCTGAGCGCACCTGCGTATGGTTATGTCGAGATTTACGCGGGCGCGGTGCGGCTCCGCGGAACCTCTGCAGCGGCGGAGTTGCCAGCCCAGGCCCTGGGGTGGAGTTAAGGTCACCGGTCTGTTATTTATTACATTTAATTATTATTCAACAAAGTCGCGTTATTTAAGCAAATCAAATTATTGATGATGATATTGTGATTTGGAGAAATTAAGCTTTTAAAACTGTTATTTTATTTTGCTTTATTTATTTTACTTTATTTAATTTATTAATTTATTTACTTTATTAATTTTATTTATTTTACTTTAATTTATTAATGTATTTTATTTATCTTTATTAATTTATTTTATTTATTTTCTTTTATTTAATTTCTTAATTTTATTTATTTTACTTTAATTTATTTTGTTTATTTTATTTATTTATTTTACTTTATTTTTTAATTTTTTATTTACTTTGGCTTTTTTTTTTCACTTTTATTTTTAAGATCTGATGCTGGCAGAACTGAAAAATTAACTTACACAGTATTCCTGGCCACCTACACGTATTATCTACATAAATTAGATAAAAGGGAGTGTTTATTCCCGGAACTGGGATTGGTGGCACTGAAATATTTTTGCTCTATCCATTAGCCGAAGTTTTCACTCGGATTCACCAAGTGAAATCCCATGCACTGCCTCTGCTTTGCCTAAAGCTTGCTGCTGCTTTTTCAGGGCTGAAAACAGGTTGGCATGTGAGAAAGTCGGGGGGGGGGGGTGTGTAATTTTTTTGTCTTTATTTTTATTTAATTCATTTTTATTAAATTTATTTGAATTCATGTTAAATTTTATTAATTTTTAATTAATTTTATTTTTTCCAACTACCTCATTTGCTCTCACAAAATATCTTTCCTCTTGCATAGCCCCAGAACATCATGGCTACGACATTTCTCCAAGTGCATTTTAGGATGAAAATTAAACCAATTAAGATGTGCTAAATATCATGTCTCCTCGGACAGATTTTATTTGCTCGTTCAAACTGGCTCTGTTGTTTCTTCCCAACCCTGTTCCACACCTCTCCACAACTTCCCAGGAGGCTTCTTGCCCCGAAAGACAAATTCCACTAAATATCAGTGGAGTTCAGTAGAAACAACATGGGCATTTCCTTCTTGCTGGATAAAAAAGATTTAGAGGCCAGATTTGTAGGTAAAAAGACCAGAAAGAAGAAAAACAGCAGCAAATATTAATTGTCTGTACAGTTATTGGTTGGGGGTCAATTCCTGTGACCCCCAGTCATCCAAGATCCCCTTTCGGCCACTGTTTGTGGCTCGTAGGAGCTCCCCAACTCTTGAACAAGAGTCTGTCCAGACACTTTTTTCGCAAAACATTTTGGTTGTTTTAGGTGAAAAGCGATGCTGGGGCTGTTTGACCTCAGGGCATGTGCTGTGTACACAGGGCTCCGGGTGCACTTAATCTCCACTCAGCCTCCTGTGGTCAACACGCTTGAAGACCGTAAGCACCGCAGCTTCAAAGATGAAAGGTATTAAATACAAGCAAGGCCGGAAAATTATCAAGTTTTCAATGAGCTTGACTTCATCCTGAGCTTAAGTACTGGGTGGAAAGGCATAAAGAGCTCCTGTAACCCTCCAGCATTTGTTCCCACACTCGCTGTTTGGTGGAGAAGGGTCTCCAGGACTCAGTGGAGAGACTCTTCATGTCATCTTGAGCCACTTGGGGAAAAAAATTCCCATGGGGTGATGGATGCGACTTCCTGACACACAAGTGCTCTTGGCCCGTAGAAAACTTACAGTTGGTTTTACACTCATTTTTCAGCACTTACATATTTTATTCCTCAGCAGTCTCTGGCTCTGACCAGATTAAATCCTGAGGGTTGCGTAGGATCTGGTTGGGGCCCAGGAAACACTGGGTTGCTGGAGGGGAGCAACTGTGTGAGTCCCCTGCGTTGTGTATCGCGTTTATGCTTGGAGTTATGGCTCTGTGGGACAAATGGGCATAACCTTCTTCCAACATCTGTTGACTAATTACCAATAATTTAGAACAAATGCAAAACACAGACAAAACTTGATGAAAAATACAAACTGTTACTTGGACATAAATAGTGTCAACAAATAGTTCATAGATGAAATGAAGATGTCAACCAATGTCACTCAAAAATACAGTCTACAGTAGCTGGGTTTCATAAGACAAATAAAACCATTTGTCTGTTCTTTCAGCAGGGGTTTCACTTGCGTAACTCATTTCAAGACTCCTTCCACATTTCTGGCCAAGGAGGGTAGGTTGTGCTTGTCTCAGCCTCTTTAGGACATAAACTGACAAAAACTCCCTTTCTATTGTTTCCTTCCGTACTCATCATCGGCACCTCCAACACTTGACGCTTGGTATGAAAGGTATCTCTTCGACTGGTCAGGAGTAAGAAGACCAGACTTCATCCTTTCTAGATATCTAGAAAATTATTTTCTGTTATCGAATGTCACTAGATAATAGCCATTAGTTTAACCTCCAGGATGTAGCATTCTGTGGCCTTTAGAGGTGGGTCACAGCCGCAGTGAGCTGCTGCCATGACAGCACTGAAATCACAGCTGGGCCTTGGTGGTGGTGCGGGACAGCCATGGCTCCTGTGGGCTGTCCTGTGGCCCTGGGACAAGCCAAACACACCTTGAAGGGGACAAAGTGCTCAGGTGTCCATGCTGAGATCAGAACAGGTGACTTACTCAGCCCATGGTTTGCTGTAGTATCTCATTTTTTTAAATGCTACATGTCTTCTCCACTTAACCATCTCCTGCCTGGCCCACTTGCTTGTGCATCAAAATGCTTCTCTGGGTGACACGTTCAGTTAGTAGGCAGCAAGGGTAATTTGATGAGTGAGGATCTGTTTTGCTGATTAGGGATACCAATTAAGACACCAATCAGACACCAGGGTGAAAAGGGCAGGCGTATTTTACTGGGGATAACTAAATAATATAACAGAATAATACAGAAAACATACAGCAAGAAAAGACAGAATAGTGCACTTAAACAAATAGGAAAATACAGGGTAATGCATCAAATCATTACTACCTGAGAGAGAGAATAGTGATTAAGAAAGATCCATCACCACTTGTATATATTACCATCATCCAGACCCGCAGCCGCTGGGCAGCCCCGGTTACAGCGAGGATTTGGAGAGCCTGTCCCGGCAAGTGGGAAGTCCTACGCGGTGTGTCCACCCATAGGTGAGGCTTCCAAAGTCTCTGTGAGCGGGTCCAGCCTTATGTACCCAAAACTCAGCAAGCCAGAATAGCTGGCACCTTTGTTTTCAGCGGAACATCCGGTTTCACTCTCACATTAGATTCCCCCAGAGCCTGGCCAGAGCTCAAGGGAGAAGCTAAGGGAGTTTCCCTGCTTATCTGATTTATTTATGTTCTTTTTAGAACAAGGCCACACGTGTGGTCCCAAGGCCGGACAGCTGGCTTCATGGCCTTGTTAACTTGCCCCTACACAAAGAAGAAGAAAGACACATTCAGGATAGACATGTTTTCATTACATTCATCATCAGTAATGAGTATATGATATCTAAGCTACATCTTTCATTAATGAGCATACATATTTTGCTAATGACTACGTACTAAGTTAGCAGCTTCAGCTTGGGGCCTGTTGTTCAGGCTTCAATACTTCAACACTTTAGCACTTTTTACATCAGCATAAGTGGGTTGTTATAACCTAGTACAATACCTACTAGCACAATGGTTATCAGTTATAAAATATACAGGATTCATCTATAGGTCAACTCTGGCTTGGGCCTATTGTCCAAGCCTTAGCACTTCAGGATCTGATTGAGCCATTAATGTAACAGACCCAACAGATAACCTACTGGGTTTAGCAGCTGCCTCAGCCAAGAGTTTGTTTTCACGATACCAATGATTTGATAAATTGTGCCCCTTCCCGTGGATGGCAACACTTCTTCATCACATGGTCTGTCGTGGAGCTTGGTCCTATTTCTCAACAGGAGACACGCTTGGATCATTAGGTGAGAAATGACCCACAGGAGCTGGTCTGCTTCATCCAAGAGATGATGCTCCCCAGCAGCAAGACCACTGCTTGGGCACGTGGTCCTGTCCACGGGTGTCGTTCTTTCTGTCGGTGCACGATGCAGCTGAATTCCTTCGGGGGCTGGGAATTAATAACTCTTTGTAGCAGTAGTCCTCAGGGAAGGGAATAAACAAGCTAAGATTGGAAAGTTTCTCAGAGATCATTTATTGGAGGCTCTACAGGAATAGCAGCAGCGAGAGGGGTGTGGATGTATCAAGACTCATGGGTCGCTTAGGGGCAAACAAGAATTTCTGCCCTAAACTGGGATTTCCTCCGTCAGAGAAGGAAAAGGAGGAGAAAGCTTTTGGTGTTGGTCATATGATATCCGTGAAGCAATGTGGTGTAGTAGCAGTGGAGGCTGATGTAATTCCCGGGTGAGGAAATTCTACAGGAAAAAGGAGTAATTTCTGCTATGGTAAAAGATACCAGTGAGATCCCATCTGGAGTCAGTTCATCGTTTTGGCCACTCAAACTCAGGAGAGACTGTTTTGTTCTGAAACAGGCATTGGGAGGGTGGGGTCATCACCGCATCAATGGTGGGATGATCGGCGCTAGGGCCTGTCTGCCAGGGGAAGACTGAAAATCTTATCTTGGTTAGGCCTGCAAAAGGGAGGTCAAGAAGGGATACTGCAGTTTTTATACACAACATGGGGAGGAGTAAATGCTAGCGAGTGAGATAAAATGTTTAAGCTAATGGGTTATGTTGGTACAAGAGCAAATGGCTATGAAGGATGCACCTGTAGTATTGTGTTCAGACTGAGGGATTTCAGTCAATCAAAGGAGAGCAGCTCTAGGACAACCTTTCAGGCAGAGTTGTGGGGAGCAGAAAATCACATTGTTTTAGAGATGGCATTTCACTGACTTGTGAAAAATAGTATAAAGTGGGGAAAGGGGATTGGCATTGAAAACTAGACATCCTTTTCAACCTGAAGTTCTCTTTATAGAAGCACAAACTCAGGAAAAGAATTAATTTGGCAGCAGATCCTACTCCGTCCATGGAATGGGACACATTTGGTGTGGTTCCTCTCCTGCAGCCAGAGCTCCAGGAGCAAACCCTGCTGCCATCAAGAGGCTGATACACGTGACTCAGAATGCAGGATCCACTGAGCTCCTATTTCAGAGCTCATCAAACTTCTGAAATCTCCCTTGGAAAATGGGACCATGTCTCTAGTCTGGCACATGTGGTTAAGGACCTCCCTACCTTAACATTTATGTTAGTACTCAAAATACATGTCTTATCCTCAGTGAAAAGGCTATAAATCTTCTTCATGGATATCCTGTATCTTACTTGGTTGAACAGTGATGCAACATGGGTGTGCAGGTTGTCCACACTCTGTATCTGCTGATGCTCACTCACAAGACAGATCACACAACAGAGCTGTTTTCTGCTGTGTTTCAAGGCTTAGGGGATCCTCTGTTCCCTCTTTACTACATGGCGGAATTGAACAAATGATAAAATGATTTGCCCCATTTCCTTGGTGATTTGTTCTCTCTCTCACACTAACTGTGTTTTTTTGCAAAAACTGAATCAAGCTGTATGGTCTGAGAATAAAGACGAGCTGCTAATATCAAGTTTAAAACAAGTGCACCCATGACTGCCACAATTTCAATGCCCCGTAACACTGACTCACTTCTTTCTACAATTTAAAGTAAGTATACCAATCTTCAGTGAAAAGTATGTACGCTTTTCCGGTCTGAAATAAAAAACAACCTGCTTTTTAATGGAGAAAATAATATAAAAGGAAACCTCAGATGGTTTAACATTGCAAAGGTTTGTTCTGCTCAGGTTGGACACAATTTGCCTTCCCTTGTTCTTGTTTAGTGCGCTTTACATTTATCACAGCTGGCTGTGTCCAAGTGTTAGAGCAGTTCCAAGGTTTACATGCTGAGCTTTAGCTCAAAAATAGAACTGGCACTGCTTCCAATAAATAGATTTGGCCCATAAATTGCAGAGAGTCTCTTCAGAACATCAGACTGTAGACTCGTAAAAAAATATATGCTCTCTCCTGTCTAATATTTTATTTATTCTAAAGGCCATCATGTGATTTTTCCTGTACTCCTGGCGAAGATTTAATTCAGCACATATATGAAAATTTTAATATATCCTAAGGCTAATTATATATCATTGTCATTGATGCTGCTGCCTTCATAACTCACCAGCTGGCTGTTTGAGTCCCAAGGTGGAGGTCAGTAACTCCTCTGTACAGGCAATGCTGTCTAGCTCTTCACCGACCCGTCTCTCTGGTGCTCTGCGTGTCCTTTCAAGAGATCTAATGTGCTGGGTTTTCTAATGCATCAATTTATTCCGTAACTCTTTGTTAGCACGGGCTTTCTGCTGCAATTTATCTTAGTCGCAGCTCCAGCAACAGCAGGCGCTGCTCTCCTGTCTGCTTCCCTGTAGCGATTTCAGCTTCCCGACCCAGCTGTTAGTGATTACAGTCTGGTAATTGGTTTTTGCATCATTAAATCAGCCTCCAGCTCCCAGTGCTATGGCCCTTTGGCTATTCTATTTGGCATGCTTCATCTTGATAGAGTAGGATTTTATCTGGCTCTTTCTAACAAAGCTTCTACAACCCAAAATTCCTGAAGGACCCAGGAGCTGTTTTCACCTGTGTTTTTAAGTCCAAAGGGAACCTGATGAACACACTTGCTTCGCTACAATGGACTTTAGACTCATCTCTGTCAGCCCCCA
This sequence comes from Strix uralensis, assembly GCF_047716275.1. Classification (NCBI taxonomy): domain Eukaryota; kingdom Metazoa; phylum Chordata; class Aves; order Strigiformes; family Strigidae; genus Strix; species Strix uralensis. Next base: position 8,486,267 of record NC_133976.1, on the reverse strand, counting down.
ACCCAAGAAAATGCTCTGGAAGAGGTAAAAATGGACAAAACATTTACGACACTGAGATCCCTCTCTGTCATCCCACAAGAGTTGTGTTTGTCTCCCTCTATACAAAGGGCCACCCAGATCATCGAGAGGAAAACCAGCTTGAGGACTTCCAGCATTGCTCCTCCACCCCAGAACAAGGGGCATGATTTTTTCCAATTAATCCTGCAATGCCAAGGTTGTACATTTCTTGCCTTGCATGTGCCTGGGGAACATGGTCTGCTGCAAGGACATGGAGTTTCTGAAGATTGCATGTCAAAAGAGAAGAGAAACCAAAACCTTTATGTTTTGCAGTTCCCACGGTCATTTTTACTTAGTAGCTGCCTGTAAGGACCAAGATTTTTAAACTGATACCAAGTGGTGTTACAGACATAGTCAAACTGAAAAATATTTCTAGCATGCTCCAGCTGTAATCTTGTGATCTCACCAAAGGTACTTGCTTGATTCTCTCAGCTTATAGCAACTTTCTTTGAGTCTCTGCCTTACAGCTTTTGAAGATTTCCCTTAAACAAGGATTCACAAATTATTTTAGCATTAATGGAGAACTCCAGTGGCAGTGGGACCCAAGGGGCAGATGCCACACAGGGGAACACAGCACTGCTGGAGTGACCAGTACTGTCACCATGGCGCTGGGGATGCTGTGAGCAGCCCACATCCACCAGCTCCCTGGACGTTACGGTCGTTGCCTGGGACATGCGGAAGAACATTAGCCAAACAGGAGGGGGAAAAAAAATCATGGCCTTTTATCATTTGCAATCAAGGAGAGGTTTGGGGGAGGTAGTCAGCAGAGGGAGGCATGAGCTCACAGATTCAGCATGAGTATCAGCCCATGGCATCTCTCCAAGCTGGGAAATACAGGCAGCAGGCTTTAAATGGTACTGCAAAACTATTTCATTTTACTTTTTCCACATTTATGTTTAGCCCTTGGAGATAAGATGAGAGATTGAACCAAAGAAGAAGCTGAAACATTCAGAGTTGGGGATGTGTTGTCCAAATCATTCATTATAATCTTCATTCTCCTTTGGGTTTTCAAGCAGTTTGAGTTCCATGAGGATTGTGGGTTCTCCCTCTTTTATGTTATCTTATTAATGTATCACAGAAGCTTTCCCATCTGCTCCTTCATGCCCCAGAATCTTAACTGAAAGTCACACCATTTCATAGAAGATTTAGAGAAAAAATATCTTCAAGATGTTTTATTTTTGAGAAAAAATTTCAAAAAGAGAAATGTGTAATTAAAATAAATATATGTATGCATATATCATGAAAATTTCCCTCTGATACATGTATAAGCAACCTACCAACATCCAGCTCTTCTTTCAGGTTGGTGGCAGACTTTAAGTGGGGCAGCACCTGCGGGCCTGCTTCAAAACATCTTCAAAGAAGAGGAAAGACACTTAAACTGACACCAGTTGTTTCCCTGTTTGGAGCCTGTGCACCAGCTGAAGGATGAAACCAGCCCTCTCATCTGCTGCGTTTGCAAATTAGCCAACATCACTTGTCAGCCCAGGGAGGGTGGCAGTAACATCACAGAGAAATCTGGATTGTTACTGTATTTTCAAGAGGAAAAAAATGCTACTTTTAATCACAGAAGGACATAGAGCAACAGTACCACCTCTCAATTTTGCAGGTTTTCTATCTTGTCATTTAAGCTTTCCACAACGGGATGAAAAGAAAAATCTCCTCCTCCTTGTGCATATGGTTCCCTTGGCACTGCCAGACCCTTGAAAAACAGGGTTTTGTGATGCTTTCTGCAAAGAGGTGAGATGAAAGACCTTCCTCGCCCTCAGCAAGCACGCTTCACCGTGTCAGGAGAGGTCATCCCACTAGCAGCAAGGGTCCGCATGACTCCTGCATCTTCCCAATCGCCTCAAGGCTACCGGGCAGCCAGGTGCATCCAGAAGAAGGTTTCTCTCCCAAAACTGGGTGTCCCCAAGGCACACGCTCCATTAAACAGTGGTTAGCCATGGGGTGACTAAAACACCTGCCTGAAATCCAGACTGCTTCCTCCTGTGCTGAAATGTTTCTAGCTGGCACTGCCAGCAACCACAGGCTTTTTCATCTCCATGGGCTGTGCAATTCAAAACCTGCAGAAGCTACAGCCATTGAATTGAAAAGCAAGTAATTTAAATCATAGTTGCACAGGGGACCTGTTATCTTATTAAAAGTTTATGGTTTTCACGGAGTCTAGGGGCGGAGGGCTCCATCCCATGTGAGAGGTGTGAACATCTCGTCTCAGGGTCTCACACAGCACCAGTCACTGCTTTTATTGAAGTAACTCTGGGCTGAGATTGATGACAGGGATTAGAAACTGTGTTAGTCCTCAGGCAGTAAAACAAAATGTTCCAGAAACAAAAGCTCCGAAGAGCCTATTTCTTGATCTTTCCTGTGGCTCGTCACTGATACTTCAAATCAGCCAAGGTGCATCTGATCAGCTGAGCACAGACGAAAATACTTTCCAACTCCTTCTTCTTTATTGAGAGTTCCAACATAACCACTTCACTAACTTATCCCTAATTAAGAGTCTGTTTATCCAGTCTAGTATGATTCCCTTTTCAGTATTGGATCATGTTGACCCTCCATCAGTCCTCTGGCACTTCTCCAGTTTTCCAGAGTTTGTTAAAATCTAAAATTAGTGAATTAGAGAGTCCTGAGCTACTGGTCTTAAGACTGGGAGTCTACATGACCCCAGGCTTCTGAACTAAAATTGTTTCTATTTAGCAGGTGATGCTTCACATCGTCCTCGGTTACAGATGGTAAATTATTTCATCTGGTGTAGATGGGTCTTACTACTTTGCTCTGATATAGTAAAGCAGGAATTATGAATATTTGTTGTGGGTTTTTCCCTGACAGGTACAAATGGTAACATTGTAAATAACAGACAAGCTATTCCTAAACTAATACTCCCAATGACATTTTAATGTCTTCTTACCGTCTGTAGCATACTTAAACTTTTATATTTCTTCTGGTTTTTTTGCCTTGCATTCTCAATAATCTGCTTGCAATATACATACTACCAATGAATATCTCTTCTAAACACCTCTACTGAACTCATCCTTCAGATATATAAATCTTTCTTCTCTGTTTAAATATTGCTCTGGTCTGACAAAATATTAATCCAATGACTTTTTAAATAAACGTCCATCTCTGTAGTTGCAAGTGTAGTGATCTTTCTCACTTGTTGAGACCAAAGTTGTGATAGGCTATCAAAGAGTCAATTTGTGTTTTTAATGAGCGTCTCCTCAAAACAGTGATCCCTTGGTACACAGACCTCCTTTTTGAAGAGTCAGTGGAGAAAAGCAGGGTCCCTCTGGGCTGTGACTCAAGTTCCTTCTGAACAAGAGGAGGATGGATCCGTCAGGGAGGTTAGGGCAGGAGTTGGCAGGCTCTACCCACCACAGCTGCAGAACAGGGCTACAGAGCAAGTGCTCTTCTGTCAGTAGCTCCAGCAGACCACAGCCATGGGAAGAGGCGGATCCGCAGGGCCACCACGCTTTTTCCTCTGAGAGAAACACTACCCGATGTGTCCCTGTGTTGAGCGTGCCTGGCTTCAGCCCATCTCTCCACGCACAGCATCCTAGCACCCACAGCCCACCTGCTGGCTCTTCCCTGCTCACATCCCAGCATTGGCTGTTCCTCAAAAACATCATGTATTTGGCACAAGCATGTCCCCCAGGGCAGCGCAGCACAGCTGACATCCTCTAGACACCCCGCGCAAAACTGAAGAACCTGCCACACATCCAGTCCGCCTGCTTTTTGCTCCATCACCCCTGCAAAGCCAAGCAGCTGCTAGCAGCTTGTCCACCCAAGCAGGACACCTTCCCCTTGGCTGAGAGGTTCGGATGCTCCTGCCAAGGCAGGACGAACATCTGCAGCGAGGAGCTGGGACCACGTCCTGCTTCCCCAGCCAGCAAGAGCTGAGCTACTGCCAGCAAGGGAGGAGGTTTCTGTGGGTACAAGATCGCTGGCAAAATGCTGATGCATCCTTACACACACTCATCCTTCCCTGAACTTGTGCTCTTTTTCCCTCCCACCCCCATACTCCTCCTCCTCCTATTTTTAGGCATTCCCTTCCCTTTGTCTCCATGTCCTTAGAGCTGCCACCTGCCCGGGCATGTGCAGCAGTAGCACCACAGAGGTCCTGCTGTGTAGGTGCCTCTACCCAGCATCATTCTTCACACTGCAGCCGAACCACCTGCCGCGGGGAGGTTGGCATGAAGATATGTGAAATATGAGAGCATCTGGTTCAGTAACTTATTTGGTTAAGGACTATTCCATATCATAGAAATAACAAATAACAAGGAAAACGCTAAATTAAACACACAGACACACAAACATTAATGAGCAGGTGATGAGAGAGATAATAATGGAGGCCAGAGCTTGTCAGGCACTGACTCGTGGGCTATTAAAAGAACTACTCCAGCCTTGAAGAGGGTCAGCCTCGATTTTGTAACTGATAAGAAGGAGGAAACATAATGTGAATATTAAGGGATATTTGAGGGAGCTTGGAGGACTGCATGAAGCTTACTATGGGATGTTTAGTGGAAGGACTGAAGCCATGGGAAGGATCAGGGTGGAACAAGTATGGGAAGATGGCAAGGAGGGAGGTTGGAGGGGTCAGACACGTGGCAGGCAGGACGTTCACCTGACTGGGCCCTGCCCTTGATTCCTGCAGTCTGGCCTGTCTTCTTGTTAAATCCCATTCTTAATTATCTTTTCTGTGTCATCTCACTGTCTATCCTGTGTGCCAGCCCCTGCAGAAGGGGCCATGGTGACAGGGACCACAGGTCTGATGTCAAGACCAGAGGGTCAGGGATGTGCGTGCTTATCTGAGGGGTCTAAGTGCATGCCAGCACCCGCTGCAACCTGGCTGTGTTTATATTTCCTTAGTGAATTTAGTCCCACGTGCATGTAATTTGCTAGCAAATGTCAAGCTGCACTAGCTGGTGAGTAGAAGAAAAGACTCCAGGTTTGAGCCAGGGCTGGGTAAGGGAGCTGGAGTACAGGCATGGACATCGGACAGGATTTTCAAGGGATCCATGAGTGCCAGGTGCCTGTGAAGGCAAAGAATATGGAGGAGTATTGAGGAAAAAAAAAAGCCACAAAAGCACCAACTGGCAAAGATACTTCATCCCAGCACTGAGACCTGTAAATACACTGGCTGAACAGAGTACCCATAGAAATGGTGACGTTTGTTCAAAGTTACATTGTAGGGTTTTTTTCGGTGACAGCCTGGAACTCTCCTGACAGTAGACATTCACCAGTCACCAGTCACCCTCCCAAATGCTTCAGACTTGAAGTAAATGCAAAGTCTCAACTGCAGCAAGAAAGAAAACTTGCCAAGAGGTGCTCAGCACAGGCAGGCTACTAAGAAAGCAGCTCCATCAAATAAATACAAATCCAGTGGAACTGGGGCAACAGGAGAGAGCCTGCAAAGACCATAAAGTAACCCCAATCAAGCTTCTTTCAGACAGACTTCACTTACATCAGACAATGTGAGAAACAGCAGAATCATTAGTTGCTGAGTTAGAAAGTTGTCTTTAATGACTTTGAAGCCAGTCAATCATTTTCAACACCTTGAAACAAGGGAACCACAGTTGAAAAACAAAAGGTTGAGGTTTAACTGCCTTCAGAGCTGGAAAGACAACTGTCCACTCGGGTACCAAAGTGAAAACTAAAACACTTATACCATCTTCCTGTGTGGTACTTTGAGCTGCTGTGACGGCAAAGTAACCAAACAACCATAGTATCACTTTCAGACAATACTGTTCCATAATGAATTCAAGTGAAGGTTGAAAACACAGAAACCCATCTTAGAACACACAAATGCAGCCTTTATTTCCCCAGTGTAACTTGTCATTTCCTTGTAGCTGTCAAAAACAGAGCCTGAAAAGTTTGGTTTACCTCCTTTTATGAGCTTCAACAGACACAGAAAGCATATATTCTTGTCTTGTACAAAGCCATGAAGTGAATTAGTACATCAGACTTGGGCAGCTGGTAAGCACTTGCTAACAGGGAGCCTTGGCATCATCCGCTTGCTGAGCTGCTGCAAATTCTCACTGAAAGTATTACAATATTCCTTGACAAGAGGAATACCAACAGATAAGAAAAGTACCTTGGAAAGTATTTTCACAGAATTACTTTTTATTAAGACTCAAATCAGCAAAATAACACGTATTTTCATCTCTAGGCAATAAAATGGAGAAATGTGATTTTATCTCTATGTCTTTAAAGTTACTAAAGTTCAGTAAAAAAAGTTTTTGTAATGGTGTTAAAAAATGTTATTTATATTGATATGAACTGTTGTGTCACCCTTAAAATGAAGCACAGCTTCCCCACATTGCTTATTTCCGATACTTTTTCACAACTTAGTGACAGTTCTCAACATGCTTAAAAATGAGGTTACAGACAAGACATTTCAGTTACAGATTTATCAAATTAGAGAAAATACCAACACATTAAATTCTTTTGACAGCTTTTTTGACTGAAAGAGATGCTTTCAGCATAACAGTAGCAGAGGAAAACTTGTTACTACTCAAGTATCAGCTTCATGCTCAACAAACACAGCTGAATACCAAATCCACTTCAGGAAGAATTTTGACAGGCTGGAGGAGTGGGTCTCTGGGAGCCTCATGAGGTTCAACAAGGCCAAGTGCAAGATCCTGCACCTGGGTCAGGGCAATCCCCAGTATCAACACAGGCTGGGGCATGAAGGGGTTGAGAGCAGCCCTGCGGAGAAGGACTTGAGGGTATTGGTGGATGAAAAGCTCGACATGAGCCAGCAACATGTACTCGCAGCCCAGAAAGCCAACTGTGTCCTGGGCTGCATCAGAGCAGTGTGGCCAGCAGGTCGAGGGAGGGGATCCTCCCCCTCTACTCTGCTCTCATGAGATCCCCCCTGCAGTGCTGTGTCCCACTATGGGGTCTCCAGCACAGGAGAGCCATGGACCTGTTGGAGCGGGGCCAGAGGAGGCCACAAAGATGATCAGGGGCCTGGAACACCTCCCCTGTGAGGACAGGCTGAGAGAGTTGGGGTTGTTCAGCCTGGAGAAGAGAAGGCTTCAGGGAGACCTTATAGTGGCCTTCCAGTACTTAAAGGGGGCTACAGGAAAGATGGTGGAAAAACATTTTACCAGGGCATGTAGAGACAGAACAAGGGATAATGGTTTTAAACTAAAAGAGGGCAGATTTAGATTAGATATAAGGAAGAAATTCTTTACTGTGAGGGTGGTGAGACACTGGCACAGGTTTCCCAGAGAAGCTGTGGCTGCCCCCTCCCTGGGAGTGTTCAAGGCCAGGTTGGACGGGGCTTTGAGCAACCCGGTCTAGTGGAAGGTGTCCCTGCCCATGGCAGGGGGGCTGGACTAGGTGATCTTTGAAGGTCCCTTCCAACACAAACCACTCTATGATTCTAAGAATTAACTCAAGCAAACATCCTTATACTAGATTAATGTTATCTTGTGAGCACAAACTTGTACTCAGGCAAGAACCCCTGTACCTCTTTCTTTTTAAAGACAGGAACCCCTTCAGCTAACGCCATTACACAGCTATGGTCTTTAAAAAAAGAGAGTGGTTTTAAGTAACCTTAAGGCTAGCATCCAAGGCTTTGGATGTCAAAGGACAGTTATAACTGAAACTGTCACTGCCAATACAAAACCTGCTGTTTTTCTAATGAAGTGAGCAAACTCCCAAATACAGCATTAGGGCTGACAAAGGCAAAGCACTATTAACAAGGCTTCTCTTTCCTTTTCATCCCATTAATATTACAGTGAGATTCAACCTTTTAGCACACTGATAATGCTGAAAAATGCGAGTAATAAAATCTAGGTAATTCACTCTCTCATAGTGAGAAGAATCTGCCAACTCACACAAAATCAGCATTTCAGAAGTGGAACATGAATTCCCATGCTACTTGTTTGAAATTAAAGAAGTCTCCCTGGGCCGTATGAAATGCACGCTCATGGTTTTAAGACATAATACAAGAGAGAAAACATACAGCAATATTGCAAGAATATTGAGGTGTAGTCAGATAAAATAACGGAAGCCCAGAATAATCTTTTACATTTTTTTTGATTTTTAAAAGTCTTTCTTTAAAAAAAGTTAAACTCTAAAAAGTTACCCGCAGTTTTAATTCCTGTTCTTGAATGCCTAACTATGTCTTTTTTATAGACTGAGAAAATGGCTGTACCAAACATTCTCACTTATTCTGTGTGTGCTGACAGCAGTAATTTCTGTCAATAAATTGGTGTTGGCTATACAACACATCTATTCCTGTGAATTTTTTAAAGGCTTTTTTCATGTCCACTGGACATTTTTAGGAATCTATGACATTAATAAAGTGACTATCTTAAAGTGACAAAATAGATGGGTTATTGTGATAATTGTTCTGTTCCTGCTATTTGATTGCAAAGTATGCAAAAAGTCATCTCTTAAAAAGTACATCCAGAGCAAACCAAATAAAAAAAGAAATCATAATGAAAATCTGAAGTGAAATTTACTGTAGTAATGCTTTATTTCTGTCACTGCAGTAACTATTTATATGCCATTAAAACCTTCCTGGAATAAAAAAGCTTCACAGTTGCTTCTGAGTACCTTTCAGTCATTTCCCTAACAGAGCTCATACAAATTTAAGCGAAAAATTTCCAAGCAGTCTAAATAAGGTGACTAGATCATCGTCACCTATTCTCAAAGAGATCTTTTGAATATTGCACCCGTACTACTTCTTTTGACTTGCAGCTGTGAGTCCTCTGTTTCACATCTTGAGTTGGCCACCATCTTAGGTTCAAATGAAGGAAGAAAATCCATAAGACAGATGGTCAAATGTACACTGCTAATCCGTGCCTAAAACTTAGTTTAGCTACCCCTTGATTTACAGTCCAGAGACAGGAGAGATTAATAACATTTTTCTGTCACTACCATGAGCACACGTATGGGTTTACATAAAAATAATCTGTTTTACCGGTCACGTATCTGGAGTGTTGGCATCTTAAAGTATTTTACTTAAATGCCCTAATGAGTGAAGGTAAGCATGGTACCTCACGTTTACCGGGTGTCTCAGAGCAGGACACATACAGACAGCTTCTGTAGAGCTGATGTCACAGCGACACGTTCATAGCAAATATTAAATATTACATTTAGAAGAAATGAATTGTGCCCAGAAGAGCCAACTCCTCTCTATTCAGAACAAAGGGTGTCCACATGACAAGATCAGGTGTAGATGTTGACAATGTGACATTTGAAGTTAGACGAGATGAATTCTGCCCAGAAATCCCACGTATCATCTGTGTAAGTTACCTAACCTTAAGTATTACTGTATGGATTTCATGTTCTCCCTGCAGTTTCATCCTACCATATGTATATCCACTGCCTTCTTTTTCCCCCTCCATAAAAAGGCATATGCTACCCAGTCAATTAATACTTCCTCCTCAAGTAATTAATACTTGCATCTGACAAAAATACTTTGGGGTTACCTTACCTATTGCTCAGAAAGACATTTTTGCTCTGACTGTTTCTATCACAATAACCAGTTTTTAAATCTGCAGCTCAGCACTGGTCCTTGCTACTTGATTGTTCAGTGTCCTTCACTAAGTCCTTTGCTGGTTATTCTTGCTATTCTCCGGTGGAACTTTAGTTAGTATTTTGGCCTTACTTTGGCCCTTTGTAGTCTCATAACCCTTAGCTATACCAAGAGACTGTGGCTGAAATTAGCCACTGTCAACAAGATTATATTGTTCTGAATAAAGACTGATGCCTGGACTTATAATGGACTTTACACACAGTTAAACCAAATATATGATGCTCATTTACTAGCTTTTTATCTTTATGCCAAAAGATTTGTAACTAGGAAAATGAGGGATAATAAGACTTTTGGTTATAGCAGGAAAAAAATGAAATTCCTATGTCTACAGTTCCAGGCTTCTCTACATCTCCTGTATTCCCCCTTCCATCCAAGAATGACATCGATACTTAAGGACTTAAGGTAAATCAGATTACACAATCTCATTTACTTACAGATTCTAACAAAAAGATTTATGAAAAAGTACAAACAAAATAGAACAATAACGAAACTAATACACATAAACTTTCACTTTATGGACTTCTTTGTCTTCGCATTCTCTTTGCTTATCATAATAATAGAACGTATTGTCCCTTCTCTGAAGTTTCTTAACAAATCCAGTTTCTGGCCAACACTCTACCTATGAACAGAATAAAAAGGATATACATTCACCTGAACATGCTCACATTAAATTATGTTTGTGCATTATATTGCAAAGAATACAGGGCATACTTCCATGGGAAAACCTTGTTTGCATCTAAACACTGCTTTGCTATTAATTTGCTTAACTTTAAAAAAAAAATATTAAGAACAAGATGTCAGAAACCAGTTTTCTGGTCTAGTATAAAGAATTATGTGATCAGAAAAGTCTAGAAATAAGGATCTAAGAATATCTGATAGAATAATTTAAAAAGTGGACTAGTCAAAGCTTTTAAAATACCTCATTTAGGAATAAAACATTGATGCTACTCAGTTATTCAGTAATCTGAGAGGCTGAAAGATTCCACTTCTCTAAGACCGAAACACACTTAAAGGTTTCTTCAGGATCCTTCTGACCATGAAAAATGTGATTTTCATTAGCAATTTCATAAAAATAAAGTGAGCTATATGCATCATAGTCTCAAAGACAGCAGGGTCAGTCCTGCAGGAAACCAGCACCACCCTGGTGCTCTTCAGTGTTCCACAGTGTGAAGCTTTAAACTAAAAGCTCAAGCACTTGAACGTACAACAGCTTTATGGTTTTAGTAGCTATCTGCAGCCTGAACACCTATGACTACTTCTGATCAAACTGAACCTTAAAAATCAGGTAATAAGGATCTTATTTCTCCTCCAGGCAGGGTTGACAATAGGACGTCAAACTAGAGCATTCTCTAATTGGAGAGTCCCAGAAGTGGTAGTTTCGTCACTTAACTTACTATTTAAGGTATACAGCTGAGTTATTTGCAATCTCTGTCTAAACATAACAGCCTTAATATTCATTCTACCTATGCTATAATTGCATCTGCGTTATGGAAACATAATATGGAGTAAACAAGACATTTCAAAATGTGTACGTCAAAAGAGAATCACTGCCAGATCCTGGCAAGTTTGAACAGAATGCACGCTCATTTTACACTAAGTGGTGTTACTTTAACTTTTATCAGGGTTTAATTGTCTATGGTTATGTCCTGCCATAAATCTTAAACAGACTGATCCTACCACACTAATTACAGGATTTCCTTTTGCACAGTTAAAGGAATTTACACCACAGCCTTTGTAGCAGTATCCAAGCACATGACAAAATAATAAACTGCATCTTACTATGCACATCAACGTTTTGTTTTGGTTTGAGTTAACTGGTTGAGGTGTGACTTTCTTAGGAACATTCTGCTCTTTCTTATGTGCACAGCAGGTTAAGATCTTTTAAAAGTGGATTTTTCATGCTATATATGCTGCTTTGGAAGATGAATTACAGTTCTCTAATAAAGACAATATGTTGTTTGCTGTATTAACCTCTTGGCTGATATTTTGAATCTCAAGTACCCACTGATTATTTGGCCATTATTCATTAGCTCATTTGATGTGCCCCCAACTGTAGTGAGCAGAGGACCAAGTCTGCGATGTTCTCAGTTGATAAAAGCCTGGGTCACAACTCCCCACAGCTGGCATCAAATATTTCTGTTGTGGACATCTTCAGTAGAAGCCAAGTTCTGAGTGTGCACAAAGTCTGATTATGCCGCCACGCAGTTTGACTGTAAAACTGAAGTCGGTAGCAATGACACAGGACTGACTCCCTGGACAAGGCACAAGTTTCACATCAGGTCTGTTGCCAGAGCAATGGGGAAACTCCACAGAGAACTCACTCTGATATATTCCTTTCCTCAAACCTGATTTATTCTTTTACGTAGCAGCTACATCTATGCAAAGAAATGTATAATGCTTCTAAATATATAAAAGAGGAGGAACAAAACCACAGGCTGGGTAGTGTTTCTGTTTCACTTCCGTGAAATAAGTTATTTTACAAAGTTAATAACAGCTCAAGAATTTAAGTCAGATCTGGGAGAAAACAGCTGTATCAGAAACTAGACTAAAAGAAAGGAAATAAGCAGCACTTCAATTTTTATTTAATTGTTTAACATAAGACAGAAGATTGAAGTAATAACTCTTGAAGAGTTCCAAATCTTACCATGTCAACTTGTTTTACTTGTTTATATTCGATCTCATCTCTGTATCCAGCTTGCTGAAATCTGTATAAGTTCTCTACATCATCTGACCATTTTTTGGCATGATACATAGATTTCGGGTTGATGTCAGCTTCAGCCATGGCTCCAGAAGCTTCACACTTTTTCCTGAAATTAGATTTTAAAAAATTAAACAGAGAAGACAGAAGCAAGCGATTTTGTTAGGGACATATAGAAATGGGTAGAACAAAAACTAAAAATAGAGGAATTACAGACAGTACAATATTATCTTCCACTCAAAGTCCGAGGTTGAAAAAGAAAAACTTTATAAGCAGTTGGAATCAAATTAAATGCGCTACTTGATCTCAGACAAACCCAACTCACCTATACTCCTATATACACCTCTACATCTTGACTCAACCTACCTAAAATTTCTTTGTGCATATTGATGCATTTAAAAAAAACCCCAAACAGTATTTTTTTTAAATTTCACATCTTCACAGTGGCTATCCCTTTGGGGCAGGCAGTTTTTCAGGTTTTTCTTTCTTCCTACTGAAGGGACACCAAACTGGGAACCAACAAATGAAGAGCTGGGCTGTTACTGAAGAACAGCAGACACTCAGGGTGGGAGAGGAGGGGAAAGGAGAAGAGCACTGCCAGTCACATGGGCACAGTGGAGATGGCAAAGAAGTCTTAAGAAATAAACTGGGTAAGGAGACAAGGCACACAACCTACCCAAATTCATCCTATTCTACCTTTGCCCAATCAAAATCTGCATTGTCTGCCACTGACTTCCTCCTCACACAAACCCCATTTGTTCAATCTGCTGAGAAACAGTAAATAGGTTAATCAACTGCTAAACCTGACCACAGCAGAACTGGGACAAGATGAAACTCAAACTGTAAAAAAAAAAAAAAAAAAATTAAATAAAATAAGCGATAAAAAATATTGTGAAATCACTGGAAACTCACTAGGGATGGATTTGAACTATATTTTAAAAAAAAAGAGTCATTTGACTTCTACCTTATATCTGAATTTCACTGTATTTGCTTTCTTGAGTGTCTTATTCTGCTACTAAAACAGAAATTTATGTTGCTTCTGCAAGCAAAACACACAGAACACTATCATGTCTAGCAGATATGATGAGAAATTAGTCCTTTCCTAGTTTTGTAATGTCACCAAGCTTCAGTTTCATAATTAAGAAGGTATCTTCAAAGAAGAAAATGCTTCTGGATTTTGTAGTGAGAGGATGAACACAGTCTCACTCCCTGTGGGTAGTATGCTGCCTCCAAATCCTGCACACAGAGTAAAATTTCTTTACTTACTGAGTTCCAATATCAAATGAGAGCTTGAAAAGTTGAATGCTGATATCTTATCAAATGCACAGATGCCCTTAGTTAGGCATAAAAGGAGGGGAAAAAAATCACAGCATACAAATCTTTGGGAAAATTATATCAAGAATTATTTTTTTCATAATGTGGAAATAGCAGAAGTCTGCACCTCTGTCATCTAACTGTATGAGAACCACTAGCACACAAAGAAAGGGCCTTTTATCTCTTACTGCATAGACTTTAAGATCAATAAAAATATGCACAAGGGCTCATTTCTGGCAACACTAAACTATTTCTTCCAGTTCAGCACCCCAAACATTCTTTTACCAGGCTCTGCAGCATTTTGTAATTGAAGGCAATCATTTATTAAAAAAAAAAAAAAAGTATTTTTCCCACACAAATTATGAGGTGCCCAATACAAATTAACATGATAAACATATATCCTTATTTTAAATATTTAGTGTAGTCATTGAGATATCTATCTCAACATCATTTTTTTCCTCCCTTGCTGCAAAGGGCTCTTTTGTAGCCATTACAGAATTTTTCATGCCCTGTATATGCTCATCAATGTTTGATGAGAACTGTTGTCAATCTGGGACTTTAGACAGTCAATATAATTAGAAATAACATTAGATCTTAATAAATGCTAAACTATAATGAATTTAAGTGCCTTATGATAACTTATGTGTTACTAGTGTTAAGTATTTCTTTATTGATGTACTGAATTCATCTAATGTACGTGTTTCTTCAAGACATCTAGATATCTGTGACACTTCCTGAGTCACCATTAATTCAGATGGCTAGTCCACAAGCATTCCTGTTCAAAAAATATACATAAAAGTCATATATTTAAAGTGTCAGTTGGTTACTTCAGATAATAAAGGCACCATCCTGATATTTTTAGTCTGCTATTTAAGCCCTTTAAAAATAGTACTCTTTGTCTATTGTAGTGCTTCTGAGTTCCAGGCATAGATCTGGTTTCATTGTACAAGAGCACGAGACGAGCTGTACTCCAGACAGCCGACAATTCAGGGAAGAGACAAAAGACAGCCCACAGATACAGACAAATGAAAGAATGCAAGAGAATGGCAAGAAAAGATTCACCATAATACGAACATTTTTCATTTAAAGTGAATTGTTAAACAGTGAAGTGGACTTTTCTAAGACAACAATGTTTGCCTGCTCTTAGGGAAAATAGTAAGATTTCATATACCTCTGTTTTGGCTTTAGGAAAACATTTTTTTAATGTCAACCATAGCACAATTTCTATGGAATCCTCACTAGCCTGGGCTTGCATATGGTAGTTATATGCCTATATAAGTTGTGAGGGTATGTGGGAGGAGACATCTGCTCCTTTAAGGGCATGTGGTCAAGGACCTTTTTCAATGCAACAAGCGATAACAAGAAAGGGAGGAAGTCATAAAACAAGAACATATGGGGACACAAATCTGACCAGTAAATTATGAGGTGATGAAAACCAAACTTGGTCAGTCACACTAATTGATGGGGGCATGTGGGAGTGTGAGAATGTTTGTTCCAGCAAGGTTATCTGATCGGGGACCTTGTCAGTTGGGAAACGAAAGGAAAAAGGGGAAACCAGAAAGAAAATATACAGAGACACAGACCTGACAAAACAAACATAGAGACCATGACAAGAAACAAACCTCACCACTCACACTAATTGACGTGCTGTCAAGAAACTATAGGCGCCACTTCCAGAAAGATCAACCTGGACTGCGCCACTGGTAAGACTGTAAACCAGGGGGACCCCGGACTCGGAGGGGTGCAGGAATAGAGCTGTGCAAACCCATGAGGGATGTGCAGGGGAAGGGGAGCAGGGAGGAACAAAGTTGGGAATAGACAGAAAGGAGTATAAAAGAGGCTGCTTGTGTGCAAAACACGGCCAGTCAGTACACTGCCCAGCTGAGCCCTGCGCCTGATCATCACAGTCTATCCTATCTTCTTATATCTTCTTATTAAATCTTTTCTTAACTATCTCTCTGTGTAATCTTGCTCTCTGTCCCGTGTGTGTGTGTGCTGCAAGGACTAAGTGCCAGCTACTGGTGAGACCCGTGTGTGTGCGTGAAAACTGGTGCCAGCTCCTGGATTCAGACCAGGGGTTTGGGTGCCCCTGGCCTTTGATGTCAGCTGCTGGAGCGAGTGGACATCTTTAACTTCCAGCCACTGGAGCAGGAATGGTACGTGTCCTGAAAAATCAGCTACTGGGGGAGGGCTGGCATGAGTGAGGGGCTCTGTGCCAGCGCTTGGAGCAGGACTGTGGGTGACAGCCTGTGTGCCTGGTGCTGGCTGCTGGGGAGGAGGGGTGTCTGTATCTTCCCATTCCAGGTATTTGTGGGGTGCATATCCATACTCACTAGCAAACTTTAAGCTGGACTAGCTGGTGAATAGGGGGACCTCTGGTCCAGGCCAGGATATCAAGCATGCGAGGGGTGGGGGCGTGCTGGTACACCCAAGGGAACTTGTGAATGTGGAGTGCATGCGGGATGAGTGTGTGAGTACATGTTTGCTAGTGAGCATCAAGCTGGACTAGCAGGCAAGTAGGGTATCTATGAACCAGGCAAAGGGGCCTGGAATCTGTGCCAGGGTGCTGGGCAGACAGAGAGGCTGTGCTTGTGAACCTACAGAGTGGTACGTGTATGCCTGCACTAGTGAACTCTTATCGCTGCCAGCCAAAAGGAGGAAAGGCACTTATCTGTGTTTATGTTTTATGCGAGTCCTGTATATAGGTGCCGTTGAGGGCAACGCCTCATCTGTGGCAGCTTGTGTGACCAGCCATGTCTGTAACACACACTCAACTTGTTACTGGTTGAGCCTGCAAATGGAAAAGCAGCAGCTGCATCCCTCAGCCCAGGCAGAAACCCCAAGGTCTCCGGGCAGGAGAGCGGCTGGACCAGAGTGGCTGGAGATAGCCACACTTCCTAGATCACTTAACACGAGTCAGCATACACGGGACCTGTTTGGGGTCCTAGAAGAGTCAGTAAGAGATTTCCAGTGACTTCCACAGACTTTACCTGAGAGCTTCTTGTATTTGCCAAGGCGTGCGGGCAGATGTCTAGGCCCTGGCCTGAGTCACCGCTGTGACCGTCACCCCACCCTGTTCCCACCGCCATCGCCGCAGCCCGGCCGCCCAGCCCTTAAGACGACCCACCTCGGTACGAGGGCCGTAAAATGGGGACTGTTCCCAGGTCGGGCGGCGCGGAGCCGCCGCAGCGCGATGGCGGCGGTCTCCCCTCACAGCGCCAGCGGCCGCCGCCGAGCGCTGTTGCTAGGCACCAGCCGCCGGTGCCTCCTTAAGGAGCCGTTCCCGCCTCTCCCGCCGCGCATCTGATAGGCTGGCAGGAGGCGGTTCCGCCTCGCGATTGGCTGAGGGCCGGGGAGGCGGGGCCGCGGCGGGGAGCGTGGCGGAAGCGGCGCGTCGTTCGCCGCCATGAGCCGGTTCGGGGGTCGCGTGCGCGAGTACCCGGCCGTCTCCATTGACCGCTTCGACCGCGACAACCTGCGCGCGCGCGCCTACTTCCTCTCGCACTGCCACAAGGGTGAGCCCCGCCCCGCCCGTCCCCATGGCAACCGCCTCTGTGCGTCCGTCCGTCCGTCCCGTCCGTCCCGTCCCGTCACCCCCCCCCCCCGAGTGACGGCCGCGCCTTGTCTCCCCAGATCACATGAAGGGGCTGCGGGCGCCCGCCCTGAAGAGGAGGCTGGAGGGCAGGTACGGGCTGGCGGGGCTGCCTGAGGGGGAGAGGGGGCGGGCGGGGCTGCCCTGCCCTGCTGAGGGCTGCTCCGGTGCGGCCCCAGCCGCTCCGGCCCGGCCTGCGCCAGAACACGCAGGGCCAGGAGCCCTGAGGAGGAGGCGGCTGGTTCAGAGCAAAACGTGAACAACGTGGGGTAAGGAACCTGTTACGGGGCATAGTCACAGAATGAGAATGGTGTGGGTTGGGAGGGACCTTCGAAGATCACCTGATACCGTAAAAGTCGGTCGGAGAAGAACTCTCTAAAACTCAGAAGTCAGAGTGTTAGAAAGCAGGCATTCTTTATTTCAGCGCTGGGTGCATGGGGGATCTCTCCACCAAACATGCACACCTTAAGCCAGTGAAACCCCGACCTAAATGCAGGTATCTCATACATATTCACAAGGTCTTACAATACAAACATACGTATTCATAATGATGTGTAATTAGTCTTGGAATTTCTGTATCAACAGTCTCTTCCGTAGGCCATAAATGTATCAACGTTGTCATGCTTTCCTCCATCTTATCGAAACGTGATATGATGCACATCCTTGATCGGTGCCATCTTCCTTGGTTCTCGGTTTGATATGTGATGCATATCCTTGAATGGGGAGTCATCCTTTGGGTTGCAAATCACAGGTGCCCCTTGTCTGCAGAGGTGCAGGTGTCCTCCATCTCCGGGTATGCAGATCTCCTCCATCTCCAGGTGTCAGAGGCCCCAGTCCTTTGTCCTTGTTTTACAATTCAGAAATGCCTTGCTTTTACAGCTCAGAGATGCCTTGCTTTTACAGCTTAAAGGAATTTTAGTTTAAAGTATAATTTAAGTTTACTATAGCTAACTATTTTACAGTTATGCTTAACTTTCTTAATATACCTATATCAACCTAGTCCAGCCCCCCTGCCGTGGGCAGGGACACCTTCCACTAGCCCAGGTTGCTCAAAGCACCGTTCAACCTGGCCTTGAACACTGCCAGGGAGGAGACAGCTGCGACCCCTCAGGGCAACATGCTCCTGTCTCTCACCACCCTCACAGTAAAGAATTTCTTCCCTATGTCCAAACTAAACCTACTCTCAGTTTAAAACCATTGCCCCTTGCCCTATCACTACAGGCCCTGGTAAAAAGTCTCTCTCCATCTTCCCTATAAGCCCCCTTATATATTGAAAGGTTGCAGTAAGGTCTCCTCAGAGCCTTCTCCAGGCTGAGCAACCCCAGATTTCTCAGCCTTTCTTCATAGGAGAGGTGTTCCAGCCTTCTAATCACTTTTTGTGGCCTCCTCTGCACCTGCTCCGGCAGGTCCATGTCTTTCCTGTACTGGGGACCCCAGAACTGGACACAGCACTGCAGGTGGGGTCTTACCAGAGTGGAGTAGAGGGGCAGAATCCCCTTCCTCAACCTGCTGGCCACACTTCTCTTGATGCAGCCCAGGACACGGCTTTCAGGGGTGCTGGCACACATTGCTGGCTGATGTCCAGCTTTTCCTCCACCAGTACCCCCAAGTCTCTTCAGGGCTGCTCTCAATCCACTCGTCCCCCAGCGTGTGTTGATAGCGATGATTGCCCTGACTCAGGTGCACTTGGCCTTGTTGAACTTCATGAAGATCCTCACTGCTATTATTCCCTGGGAGTGTGTTGGTGTGTGCAGACAGTGCTGTGCCTGTGCTGTGAAGGAGGCCAGCTGTGCTCCGAGGTGTATGAGCAAGCAGGTAGCCAGCAGTTTGAGGGAGACAGTTATTCCCCTCTGGTCAGCACTTGTGAGACTTTGTCTGGAGCACTGAGTCCAGTCCTGGACTCCCCTGGACTAAACCCGACATTGCTGTTTTGGAGCAGGACCACCAAGCTGGTCTGAGGCTGGAGCACGTGATGTGTGAGGAGAGGCTGAGCGCTGGATGTATTCAGCCTTAAGAGTAGGAGACAAGGGTGTATCCCTGTTTGCAGGTGGGGGTAGAGAAGATGGAGCCAGACTTCTTGGAGGGGCATAATGAAAGGGCAAGGGATACCTTTTCTTTTTCACCATGAGGATGGTCAAATGTGGGAATGGCCCCTGAGAGGTTGTGGGCCAGTTCCTAGGCAGTGTGGAATTTATTAGAGTAGATGTTGCATCTCCTCAAATACAAGCAGAGAATCTCTCTTTGCTCGTCAGGTCTCTTTGTGCACAAGCTAAAGCTTTATAGGAAGTATTCTGTGTTCTGCTGAATGTTAACTGTCCCAAATGCCTGTTCCAGGGAAAGCTTGCACGTCTGAAACAGACCTTGGTGGGTATAGAAACAACCAAAGATACGTGTACATGTGACCATGTACCAAATGCTTTATTTATGTCTGCACAAAACCACACAGGCATGGGCACACATAGGTAAGTCTTTGGGTTTGCTGTTTTAAAGAAAAGTCTGCTAGGTGGAGTAACTCACCTTCATCCCACTTCAGGTTGGGGCAAAACAGCTCCTGCTCTGAAGGTCTCCAGATGAGCGAGGGGTCTGAGCACATGTTTTGATGTACTAGATGCCAGGTGCTGATATGTAGGTAGGTTGTTCCCTGCCCCTACTTTAAAAAACACTCATCTGTGTTTTTTGTCTCCTCACAGCTTGAAAGTTAAATTATACTGCTCGCCAGTAACTAAGGAATTGCTGTTGACTAGCCGGAAATACAAGTTTTGGGAGAATCACATTGTAAGTTTTTGTTTCTTTTTAAATCAGCACTTTCCAAGCAGTGATTCTAGGAAAGAGGAAGCTTCCCCTCCTCAGAAATGTCTAAATGTTGGTGTTGATGCAGTGTGTCAGGGCTTCAATACTTACATCAGTGTGCCTTTTGATTTGCGGAAAACAGACTCTACAACTCGAGTAGAGTTATAAAGCAGGTATGTTTTACTCTGGCGCCGGGGTGCAAGGGGATTTCTCCACAAAGCTTGCACACCCACCACACATTTTACCAAAAATTTATAGAGTGTGGGTATACATATTCACTGGATTACATAACACAAACATACATATGCATGAGTAAGGCTGGGTTAGTTCGAAAGGCTGATGTCAACAGTTTATGTCATCTTTGCACCTGCGCATTGCCTCCTGGCGGGCATCTTCCGGAGGAAGGCTCGTAGTCTTTCTCACCTTGTTTTTCTTTCGGAGCATGCGCAGATTCTCTTAGCCAATTTCTTGAACAACAAAAAATATTTTTCAGCTGGTTTACTCATCCTATCTTATTTAAGAGAACCAATAAAACTTCTACAATCCGTATATGGCTATCTTTACTCATTACCGAGGCCCAACTAGTTAGAGTACTTCAAGGACAAAAACATGATTATTTTGCTGAACACTGCAGTTCTTGGTAGATTTTCACAGTAAACTGCTTTGTTTTGATGAACACAGTAGTCCTTGGTAAAATTCCACAAAACAGTCTGGGCAAACAGGATTCTTAGCAATATTAAAAAAATACTATAATACTATAACTTGCTATAAGTAAGGAAATAAGTTGCTAAGCAGTTTTCTATAAGTAAATAAGTCTTAAAACAAGTAATCATTTCTCTGTATCACTTTCCTTGCTGCTTGCTATGTGGGATTGGTTTATTGTTGTTTATTGTTTAATCTTATTTTTCCCTCCACAAAATTTATCTGTTTCCCTCCACTTCAGATTTAAATGTCCTCCATCTGTCCATTGATCATTTGTATCATTCCTTCATTTTCTTATCTTGCTCATGTCTCTTTGCTCCTGTCCTTAATTTCTCTCTTGCTTCATTTAAAGTCTCGTATTGCTTGGAAAATATACAATCACTTAGTTACATTATTTTCCTTTTGCTTTTTGGAAAACGGACTACCTCTAACCTGAAAATGTTTTAGTGATGCAAAATCACTGAAGAACTTAATTACTTTACTTGATTTCCACTGTTTGGAGCCAAACTTAAAGGGATTAGTGGTCATCACATAGTGTAAGGATTTTGCTGTATCCCCAAGCAAGGACAGGAGAGTTTTCTAGTCAAGTGGAAAGTTAGGAAGGACTTCAGGCAAGCTGAAACTTGTTTTCCTGGGGGAGTTATGGCTCAGAGTTTCCTAAAATAGGTTTTAAGTGTGGGTCTTCAACTCCATATCCAAAGAAACTCATAGAGTGGGACCTAGGAGGTAAGTCTGGGTAAGAGAAAAAAGAGAAGTAGGGGACTCTCTGTTCAAGATCCTAGTTTAATTGTGAAGCTGAAGGAGAAGATAAATGGCTTTATATGATTACGATTTCCAGTCTGACCTTTAGTTGTATGTATGGCATAAGAGGCTCTTTGGATCTGCTGCTGGCTTTAACATTTAAACTATCAAAAATGAGGGGAGAACTCTGCTGGAGATACTATCATTTATGCTGATGAAGCTAAATGGTGGCTGTCAGTGAAGAATTCAGGCAGTTTAGATCTAAAACTTGACGCTTGTTTCACTGCAGTAGGAAATTTGAGAATTACTGGGAAATATTGAGCACGCAGAATTTAGATCATCCTCTTGAGTTTATCCAGCTTCGGAAATTGTAGATGGTAAAATTACTGTTGATATTTAAAAAAATCAGCTCTTGCTGGTGGTGTGAATTCTTCGTATAAAATACCTTTTGACACACACATCTGTGTTTTGGAACAAGCTCTGTGTTTGATTGGAGGTGTGGTTTCTGGTGGAGAAGCTTGTCTTGTCCCATGCAGTGGGTTATGATGGGGGTGAATCTTTTGAATTCCCCGAGAGCCTGCATGCCAGTGGAAGAGCAGGGGCTGCAGGGTGGGCTGAGTTACCACAGTGACTCAGAGGAACAATCGTGCTGGTGACTTTATTAACTGACCACTTCAGTAAGTGAATGGAGACAATTTGGCAACAATCAACTGATAACCGTCTGGAGAATGAATAAAGGCACTTTGGTGATAAGACTGTTCTCCTAATAACCCATCAATGATTAACCCGATCTCAATTCAACTCCTACAAAACTTATACACATGAATATATGTAAGAGAGAGAGAGAGCAGAAAGGGGCAAGAGAAAAGAGAGGAGGAGGGTATAGGAAAAGGGGAAATCACCACCCTTGGATCCCGCTGGTGTGGTCCGGTATGTGGTGGGTCGACAAAGACACACGTGGGTTATTGCCTTTACATAGCCTTTCCTATGCATGCGCAGTAGGTTGTTCCAGAAGGTTCTCATTTTCTCTGGCTTGTACCAGGGCAGTTAGGCAAGTTCTGTCTCTGGGCAACAACAGGAGAGAGGGGGAGAGAAACAGCCCTCTGCCCCACCTCCGCAGGGCTCGCTCAGCTCCCCACCCAGGGCGTCCCACTGGAGTTGTTTGAGACATCCTCTTTACAAACAGTTCTTGTTCATGAACAGTTTGTGACAAAGCCAAATGTTACCATCTTTGTGTGAGGACCAGCTGAATGGAGCTGCCCAGAAATTTGCAACGTGGTGTCTTGTGAATCCATCTAGTGCAGTGAAACCCAAGGTGCTGAAGAGACTGCTCAGCTGAGAGGCTGGAGGTTATACCTAAGGAGGGTAATGACAGGAGACTTTCCTTTCACTTTTTGGCTTTTTTGGGCAGGAGAATTATATACAAATATTGTCTGAAACAAAGGAAAAAAAAAACAGGAGGATGGGAGAGGAGCCTGCATAGCAGTGCTAATCGTGCAGGTGACCACAGAGCATGTATGTTGCAGGACTCTTAGTAGAGCATATGACAAAACTGGATTAATTGCAGTCTATAGATTAATCACCTCTACACAAACACAGAGATACGTGCTGCATGTGATTTGTGGGCTCTGCTTCTGGTAATAGGGAACAGTGAGGAGAAGTGCTGCAGCACAGAGAGCCGGCCCAGCAAGATCCATTGTGGTGCTCTGGGATTGGGATCTTTTGGGCTTTGCAGTCATCCAAAAATAAGGCATATGATCCAGCCAGAGAAACCAGAGCTGCTGCTAGAAGGCCAACGTGTTCTGACTTTTTTAGGCATGCACACCTTGATTGTAGTATCTCCATTTCATTTTTAGATAACTTTTAGAAAACTTTTTTTTCCACTAGAAATGGAAATTCATGGCTTACTGGGGGAAAATGAACTTAATTTTACAGGCTTAGTACTAGCCTCAGGGGGTGCTAAAGATGTCTATGTAATGAATACTTAGCCATAAGCATTGAAACAGAACGTTCAGTAAATCCTGTAATGCATTTATTCATTTTGTTGCAGGTTGCATTGGAAGTTGAAACTCCAACTCAGATTTCTTTAGTAGATGAAACATCTGGTGAGGTAAGTTACAAAAAAAAAAAAATTCATATATTTGTAATGGGCACTATTACTGTTTAAATGAGTATGGGAAACAGATCTTACCTGTAACACCCCAGGTGGACAAGCTTTTTAAAATGTCTGTTACCCTTCTCTCCATGATGTGCAGCCACATGAATTCTTCTTCCCTGTTCTGTTTTTATTATCACAGCATTTTTTTGGTAATGTCTTTCGAGGGTATTAGTGATCTCCAACTTACCTATTGCTCTTGTGATTTTTTTCACTTTGTATTTCCTGGCCTATTTTAACAAGCTTTAAGCACAGGACTTAAAGGTCTGGTAGAGCATCTCCAGGCAAAGTGTTTCCCAAGATATTTCCATGATGCTGGTGGATGAAAAGCTGGACATGAGCCAGCAATGTGCGCTCGCAGCCCAGAAAGCCCACTGTGTCCTGGGCTGCATCAAGAGAGGCGTGGTCAGCAGGTCGAGGGAGGTGACTCTGCCCCTCTACTCTGCTCTCATGAGACCCCCCCCCCCCCGCAGTGCTGTGTCCAGCTCTGGGGTCTCCAGCACAGGAGAGCCATGGACCTGTTGGAGCGGGGTCAGAGGAGGCCACGAAGATGATCAGGGGGCTGGAGCAGCTCCCCTGTGAGGACAGGCTGAGAGAGTTGGGGTTGTTCAGCCTGGAGAAGAGAAGGCTCTGGGGAGACCTTATAGCGGGCTTCCAGTACTTAAAGGGGGCTACAGGAAAGATGGTGGAAAAACATATTACCAGGGCATGTAGAGACAGGACAAGGGATAATGGTTTTAAACTAAAAGAGGGCAGATTCCAGCTAAAAATAAGGAAGAAAATCTTGTGATGGAAGTGGTGAGACAATGGGACAGGTTGCCCAGAGGGGTGGTAGCTGCCCCCTCCCTGGAAGTGTTCAAGGCCAGGTTGGACGGGGCTTTGAGCAACCTGGGCTAGTGGAAGGTGTCCCTGCCCATGGCAGGGGGGTTGGGACTAGCTGACCTTTAAAGGTCCCTTCCAACCCAAACTATTCTATGATTCTGTGCTTGTTCACCAGGAACCAAGGAAGTAGGACTGTCTTCTGACTGACTTGCCTTTATGAGCACCATACAATATTCAGTCATCTCTTCAGGCATGACAGGATGGTTGTTGCTCTTCAGGGCTTGTTGGAATGTGAAGAGACTCTCTTCATTCACAAGCAATGCCAAATGCTGCAAGAGGCTGTGGGGAGTCATGTGTTGGTTTCACTGTGTCAGTGAAAGTACTGGTAGTACCTATTAGTGTGTGAAAATCATGCTAACTCATCTCTTCCAGAAAGAAGATATAGAGGTGACACTTCTACCAGCTGGTCACTGTCCAGGATCAGTCATGTACGTCCTTTCAATACTCTAAATGCCTCTGCTGAGAAATTTGTCCTGTAGAGTTCTTACTAAGTACTGGGTTTTTTCTAACTAGAAAAAACTAGTGAATTTAAAATCCTTATTTGGAGATAATACTGTTGTGGCAGGGCCCACCAGCTTTGGTCAAGGTTGGAAAACCACTGTACTATCTGGGATCTGTCCAGAGAGAAGTTTTTACCCTGGTGGGGCAGATTACTTTTCCCCATGCCTATGCATATCAACTTTCTTGATTTCAGCTGTACTTAAAAATGACATACAAAACTGTGATTAAAAAGAAATCCTTTATTTCTTACATGTGACATTAAAAAGAAAGTGCCCAGCTTCCTGGTACATATCCCTGATAGATTCCTTTGGCTGCAACAGACAGCTGGGACACCCTCACAGAATCTTTTGTCTTCAACTCTGACCAGCCTAGGCTCAGTCTGAGTTACTGGGTTTATCTGAAATTACTCTAGGACCAAATTGAGCCCAGTATTTCTATTACATCATACATTAGTCACGTAGACTGCCCTAAGCAAGGTAACAAATCAACATCTGGCATTTAATGCTTTACATTGTTGAGTTTGACCAAAGTGTTTCTGTTTGTAGGTTTTTGTTTGAAGGTGAAAATGGCACTGTGCTATATACAGGGGATTTCAGGCTTGCAAAAGGAGAAGCAGCCAGAATGGAGCTTTTGCATTCAGGGACCAGGTGAGACTTCAGCTATTTATGGAATTTAGAAAGAATAAAAGATCACACAGGCTTGGACGATTCAGAAATAATGTACTCCTTTTTTTTTTTTTTTCTTCTCCCCCCCCCCCCCCTTTTTTATTCTGAATTAAATATATTTGCAGTCAGGCAATACTGCAGTTACAAGCCCCCTTTGAGCCCCCTTTGACTTGCTCTTTGTAATTAAAAGGAAGAATTGCCTCCTTTTGAAGACAGAGGAAGTGGTCTATCTTAGTACTGTGATGCACTGCTCACTCGTATCACATTTCCCTCCTTCAGAGTAAAAGACATCCAGAGTGTGTATTTGGACACCACTTTCTGTGATCCCAAATTTTATCATATACCAAGCCGGGTAAGTCTAAATAAGCTGTGAGAGAAAAGGTCCTTAAAGCTGCTAATTAATTAACCACTCCTTTACTAGGTAAGTCTTGCAAGGCAATGCCATTTTGCATTACCAAATCACAACACTTTGGAAGTATCTTCAGAGATGATTCACAACATTTTCTAAACTTTTCAGGAGGAATGTTTAAATGGGATCTTAGAGTTAGTGCGAAGCTGGACCTCACTGACTCGCTATCATGTTGTGTGGCTGAATTGCAAAGCTGCTTATGGATATGAATATTTATTCATAAACCTCAGTGAAGAACTTGGAATCAAGGTAAGGTTTCTATAATTGTTGCTTTAGAACAGATCCTCAGTAACTATTGTGGCCAGTCACCAAGCTGGAAATGGCTGTTCAGAGGATTGCTGTGTGTGAAAGATGCGCCTGCTTTCATTAACTTCTCCTAAAAGGGTATAGTTGTTCTCAAAATGAGTTAACTAGTTGATTTCAGCCTGGAACATCTGGGCTCTCCAGGGAGAAGTTAATCACCAGTTTTCAAGCTCAGTGTTTACCTCTCTCTCCCTTTTATCTTGCGAATGATAAAAGCTTTCTCATTTATATATGACATTAATAGTTAGCAGATAAATTCTGACTTTCTTTGATGAATATTCATCCCTCCTCAGCACGGGAGGTATGTTCTGCTTGTTCTAGATGTCCAAGTTACTTTTGGCTAACACTTCCCCTCTTGGACATTACTAGTGGGTAGTGATTGTTTAAATGCCTACCAGCAGTTGTTGAGAGCAGAACCACATCTGTATAGTGGCTCCAGCTGCAGTCTGGCAAACACATTGGCTAATTAAGAGTAAACTGCCTTTCTCCAGGTGCACGTGAACAAACTTGATATGTTCAGAAACATGCCAGAAATCCTCTACCATGTTACTACAGATCGACACACTCAGATTCATGCCTGCAGACATCCTCGGGTGTGTATCATTTTGCAAAGCCTTTGCTAACTTTGCTGTGAAAGACTGGTTATAGGTGCTGATGTTTTGGTCCCGTTGTGCTAATGAAGACTTGGGCCAAATGGTGGCTTAATGTAGAGAGTGAGAACTTTAGTTAGTGGGTTGAAGGCTTTTTTTAAAAAAGGAAAAAATATATTAGCTGATGCTAGAAATAGTTTGATTGTATTTGAAACTTAAAGATTGTATTTTTAAATGAAGTAAGACCAGCAGATCAGATCAGTCAGGTGTTACCCATTTAGGTACATCAAAAGCAGCTCAGATGATGCCTCCTGCAGCCAGGCACTGTGCTGTAGCATTTGGCCTTGCTTTTCCAGGATGTTTGTCAAGCTGAAGGCTCCAGCTTGGAGGAGTGCAGGTAGAACTGGAAGTGGTGTGTGGGGCATTGGTCTCTCTGATTGATTTGCTTTCTCAGCTGCACTATGGAAGCAAGATGCAACAACAAACAGTGTTTCAAAGGAGGTGGAAGAGATGAAAACTTAGTCTGGCTAGATACTATGATGCTCAATTTCTGGGGGGGAAAAAAGGTCAGGATTACAATTAATTTTATATTGCATTTGACAGGATGATGAGTACTTCCGAGGGAACAGACTGCCCTGTGGGATGACTTGCCAAAATGGAACTCCCTTGCACATCATCAGCATCAAACCCTCCACTATGTGGTTTGGAGAAAGGATCAAGAAAACCAATGTAATAGTGAGGTGAGCATTTAGGCCATGCAGAAACCTGTTGTTTCAGGTGCGTTTCTTGACTGACGCTCGTATAACTGAATCTCAAAATGGACTTTCTAGAAGTAGGTTATACTTGCCTGTTGACTGAGGATGAAGAGCAGTTACCTAATTTTTGTGCCTCCTCTTTTTTTTAGGACTGGGGAGAGTACGTACAGAGCTTGTTTCTCTTTCCACTCTTCATACAGCGAGGTTTGTATACTTGTAGTACTGAATATACATTGATTGAAAAAATTAAAGGAGTTTTTAATTATTTTGGAGTGGATGACATTGACTTGTCACAATAAAAAAAATGTTTTCAGTAATAAGACATAAGAGGACAGGAAGTTCTGGATGCTGAAGCAGAAAAGTTTGTTTTAATATAGCTGCAGAAGAGCATGTTAAGGTTAGAGCAGGATTACAAGCCTTTTTTTTTTTTTCCCTCTCAAAGTATAGGTCACTGCTACAATTGTTTTGACTGCCTTTCTGTTTTAGGTTATTGTGTAACTATGCAATGCTTAAAGCTTGGAATTTTAGTTTTCAATACATTGTTTATCTGCTGTGACTCAGTTTTGGGTGGGTTTGCCACCTTTTCCCTGCCCACACATTTAAACCGGATTTTCTCACATCACTGGTGCCACGGTCTTTCTGTGTTAATGACTGAAAGGAAATTGGTCATGGCAGCATCCTCGCCAGAATTACACACTTTCATTTAATATGACTGGATCCGGTTCTTAAAATACTCCTCTCTCCTAAGAAACTGAACTGAGTGGATCAGTGCTAACAATTAACCTGTTACAAAGCCTTGCACAAATAACATGGAGATTATTCAGAGCCCTAGGAAGACAGTCCTGTTTTTAAGATCCTGGATAAGTTTGAATTTGCTCTGCTGTGCAGAATTTCATTTGGAGATACTAGTGTAGTACATACAATGTGGCAGCTTTTCTGGCAGAACATGGGGGTAGTGTATTGTAACAGTCTCATACCTCCACATGCAGAACCAGATGGGTCATACTGGTCTGTGTAGATAGTGTAATCTGCAAATTTGCAGGTGTTTTCAGTGCTCAGCAGGAGTGGAGTGCCCCAAACTGGACACAATTCTTCAAGAAATTTACTGTCTGGAGAGCATTTAGAAGACAACAGAGTAAGGCTTGGAAAAAGTGACGTGTTTTGTCGTAACGGGCTTTTATAGTGGACTGAAGGGAGGCTTTAGGAAAAGTCTTTGAGGAAGGGAATATGTATTCCTTCTGCACAATTAGGGACTTGAAGTCCAGTAAGAAAAATGCAGGTCTGAAAACTACAGTGGTAAGGACAGTGAAGCACTGGATCACAGCCCCTAGGAACAGGTCTGTCTAGCCTTTTCCTTGAGATAGTGATGGTCAGTGTAGCAGTTGGGAATTGCTGTGAGGTGGTTAGGTGAGACCGAGTTCTCAGCATCCTTTCAGACCTGTTTTTTCTTCGAGCTATCCACTTTGATACAGTTTGGCTCACGGGTCATATTGGTCTCTTTACATGAGACAACTGGTAGTACTTGGGGTAGGTGTGCTTTGATCAGTGCCACCATTAAGTGAAAATATTAATTGTTGATGTAACTTGTTAAACTGCTTCTTCTCTTCAATTTAGATTAAGGATTTCCTGAGCTATATCTGTCCTGTGAATGTGTATCCCAATGTACTGCCAGTCGGTAGGACAGAAGACAAAGTTATGGAAATGTAAGTGAGAAGTGGCTGCTGAATGGAGGTGATATAATCTCTGTAAGGACAACCTGAATCCCACCCTCTCAAGCAGGCCACTACCTTTTGCTTTACTAGTCTGATAATTCAGATTTTTTTCTATATTCAGTCCTGCGAACTTCAGCTTTCTGAAGAACACCTGTATGTTGTGCTAAGTCTGAGAGTTTGCCTTCCACACACTACTTCTATCTATGTATAGAGGCTTTTCTGCTCTTAAACACTATTTGGGTGGAATCTGAATCTGCATTCATCTCGCTTTATTCTGTGACCTATTTCTGTTTGTCATTGCTACTTCTCGGAAGTTTCTTTTAAAGAGGGTTTCTCTGGGGACTTGAACTCCTCCTCTCTGTGCAGCATCACAGAGGCCTGTTCTCTTGTGTAGCAGCTTGGAAAGCGCTTTTATGGAGCAGAGCAGTGGTGTCACTCAGTGAACAAAGTGAGAAATTGTTTCTTTGTTCCTCTTCCTCCTTAGTAAGAAAGGAGATACTTTACAATTATCAATAAAACTGCAGTCAGATTTTGAACCCTGTCCTCTTCTGTAAGCAAGGGACTAAAAGATAGTTTTCAAATGGTGTACATTTTTTAAGGTTAATATATAGAAATGACAGATTTTTACCTTTAAACTGCCTAAGATCACCAAGGAATTAAGAACTTTTCCCTTCAATACTTTTACTGCAGTGCCTGTGAAGGGCATGAAGCAGTATACTTAGGTCACGTTAAAAGACTTACTTTCAAGGAGCAAAAGTATCTGCTGAGTTCTAAATATTAATCTCTCTTCTCATTCACCTCAGATTAAAGCCATTATGCAGGTCATACAGGAGAAACATGGAACCCAGGTACAAGCCTTTAGGAACACTGAAAAGAGTCCACAAGAGAGACTTATCTGATACAGGTAAAGGTTCTGCTGGTGCTACTGTGCCTTAAATGAAAGTCTGAGACTAAGCAGAGGTGTTCAAAGTAACAGTTTCAAAGGAGAAATATAAATTAAATTAGGTTTTAGGAAGGTGAGGGAGCACTAATTGTGTAAAAGCCCACTTGTTTGCAATCTTAAAATGTACTTAATGCTCAACAGCCCTTTTAAGTTTTTGGAAGATTTCCATCCCACAGTCCTAGACCATCCCTTTTCTAACTTTACTTGTATCACCTCCTGTGTTGTGGAGGGCAGTGATGTATTGGTGGAACTGCTCCTCGTCATTATCTCACACTGCTGGCTTTTTAGCACCTACTGGCTTTTTAAAACGATGGTAAATGGATGCTGTACGTAGCCTCTGGATAGCCACTTGGGAACCAGAAGACAACTTTGGGCCTGCTGCATTCTCTTTGGCTATTTCTGAAGTGCCAAGTATGCAAGGGTGATGTAGTCCTGAAAAAACATGTCAGAGGCCTGAATAAATGTATCTATATCTGCTGTAGCTTACATGGAGGATGGCAGCTAGCAGCTTTCCTTGGAAGCACTGTGCTAGACAAGGCAAGGCGAATGCTGTCAGTAATGTCCTGCTAAGTCTCCATCTGGGTTAAATAACTTTTTCCTCTCTTTATACTAAATGAATTTTTATTAAAACTTTGCTCTCAGCGAAATTTTCGCAAGAGATGTGAACTTTTCTTAGTGTTGGGTTTTTTTCTTGACAGATGAAGATGACCTCTTTGATTCAGAATTAACTTCTGCAAGGCCCAAGATTCCAAAACAGCAGAGAGAGAAGAGCAGACCCTCCAGCACAGGACAATCTGAAAATGCTGAAGGAAACATTAATGTAATGAATGTCACAGAAAGTTCCAAAGCAATCACAACTTACACCTCCCTCACAGTAGACTTCATGGACTGTGAGGAATCAAATGATGATGATGATGATGAAGATGATGAAGAAGAATCTGAAAAAAATACAGTTCCCATTCTTTCCTGTGAGCCAGCTGCCACTTCCACATCAAATTTCAATGGAGTAACTAGTGACCAACAGGAGTCTAGTGCCGATGTCCCCCGCTGGGATGCATTTTTTAAGTGTAACAACCTAGAAGAAAGCTCAGAAAATGAGGACAACTTCCCATCTTCAGCAGATGCTGGTGGGTCCCAGTCACTCTTCAGTGATTCGGATGGAGTAAGTGACTCCACACACATCTCCTCCCAAAATTCTTCTCAGTCAACACACATATCCGAGCAGGGAAGCCAGGGCTGGGACAGCCAAATGGACACAGTACTCATTACCTCCCAGGAGAGAAGCGCCTTCGACTTCAGCTGCTTCAGCAAAGGCGGGAGCAGAACAGTTGTTCCTGTACTGCAGGAGACTGCCAAAGACAGTCAGCCTGACACCAGCAGGAGGAAGCCACTGGGTCAAAATAGATCTTGTGCCCACGATGTTGCCTGTGACCTGAAAAGCAAAGACTCTGAGAAAGATGCAGAAGCTGGCACTGCTCACGATCAGGACGTGCTGGTGGAAATAAGTGACAACTCCAGGACTCCTGATCTAGAACTGAGGAGGGACTCCCAGAGCTCCTCAGACTTTGAAATTCCCTTGACTCCTGGTGCTGAAGTGCCTCAGCCTGATAAACTGCACTGTTTATATAAGAAGCTAGCAGCAGGTGAAAACATTCTCAATGAGAAAAAACTCTCCTGAAGGCGGGTATAGCTGATTACATCATGATAACAAATACTGGAATTGGTTTATTAAACTCTGAATTACTTTTCTCTTTAGTGCTGCAGCTGTGCTAATTCATGCATCTTTTTCAGAAATATCTTACTGTCAGAACTAGGAATTTGCAGCCCGTCTAACGTCATTGTTCCTTCCGTGAAATGCTGAAAAGGAAGGATTTCTAGGAGGGACTGTAAAAGCCTTCTATCTCCCAAGGTTCAGTTCTCTGGGACTGTAAGTAGACAAAAAAGGGACCAGGCAAAACTAAGGGTGGAACACTAAATGAAATTTAGTGTTTCTCTTTATCATGAGCTCTAAGAGTTTGATATATATGTGATCTCAGGTTTTAATATAATACACCACATTTTTAACTGCAGGGAGGAACACATCTTTCAGGAATGACCATGCAAACAATGCAATAGTTGCACTTTGACTTTAATCCTGAGTTTTCACTGCAGTTGTTCTTAAAAAATTCTCAGATAATTACTGAGAATTGGTTTAGGTTTTTTTTTAAATCAAATTGTTCTTTTTAAGCAGCCTCTCTTTACACTTTACTCTGAGCAAGTGTTGTCATCTGATTTTAACTCCTGAATGAGATGCCGTACACCCCTGTCTGGTTTAATCTAACTCATTGCAAACAACTTGTCATCAAGTTCCTCCGTGTTTTGGTTTGTTCTGAATTGTTTTTCAGAATGAACTTAAACATAAAGAACAACTTAAAAATAAAATCCTGTGGCAGGTGGTTCCAAATCCACCAGCCCTAGCCTGCTCTGGAGGTGAACTCGCAGCAACAGAAGTAAACCTGTTGTCCCAGACAGGTTGTTGTTACTCAAGGCTCTTATATTACCAAATTTCACCTCTTCTGCAACATTCTGCTGATGTCACTGAATTCAGACATGTTTAGATTTCTTTTTTAAATAAAGACAATTGATTCTCCATACATCTGTGCCAACATAACTCTTTGCCAAAATTCTTAGCTTCTAAAATGGAAATGCAAGTCAGGTTTTTGCTAAACTGCAGTGCCTACAAAAATGCCTAAACAGCAGAAGTCATCTAAAAATCCATGAGGTTTCTGCTCCATGTGGTCTTAAGCCCCAAAGACTTAAACAGATGTTTAGTATGACAGCTCTCCCCTCTGAGTATGTCTCCAGTCTTTCTGCTGTCTTTAGCGATACATACAGCCAGCATTCTGCTGTTGGGAACAGGGAGGGGGCAGAAGAAAAAAAATTGTTACCATCTATGTATGGTTTTGAGGATATTCAAGTCAATGTATTTCTCCACTGTCACCTTGCCCACTCTGTTCCTGGGATTTGTTAACATAATTTCCAAATGTGGTCTATCAACTTTTTTTTTAACAAGCTTGAGTGAGAGAAACTGCTGTTGTAATTACCTCTGTGAATAAAGTCATACAGAGCAGAATTTCTTCTGCTGGCCTGTTTCCTTAACTGCATTATACATGTAAGTTCAGGGTTGTGTTTACAGGGTGCTTAAATATACAGGAACCCAGTATGCTTTAGACAAGTTGACAGCGTAAATTTATACGAGTTCTTACCAGCCATAAACTGAAGAGGAAGCACATGACTTCCTCATGCTTACTCGACTACAGTCCTTATGCTGCTAGAAAATTTGGGTACAGGTCAGGAATTAAGAGGTGGCAGGCTTAAAGCAAATTCTACTGCTCCAGCTTCAGCTAATTTTAACAGGCTAAGATTTCTTTTTTGTTAAGAATGACAACAACAAGAGAAAAACTAAATTTAATTTATTTTATCAAAAACTATAGGAAGATAGCAATACTAGAGATCACACATTATGAAAAGAAAATGTTCCTGAGCTTACAAACTGCATATTCTAATGTACACAGTCCTAAAACATACATTAGAAATAACCAAAAGACTGACTTAACTTTGAGATTAAATAAATAGACAATAGCTTTTCTTACAGGTGAGCTTGCAGCTTTAGTTTTGCTACCAAAAAAAAAACCCCAAAATTAAACCCAATAAAAAAGAACAGCTAGAGGATAGATCACAGGTTACCAGTCTCCAAGAAGTGTATGTACACAACTGAAGTGGTGGCCGTGATGATGCTAACAGACCGCAAAGCGAAACAAAGGCAGAAGCTAGGCTGGTTTAGGCTCCTTAAGGAATTGAAAATAAGCTCTGTCTCCTTTTTCCATTTGGCAATTTTCCCCCCGAACTCATAAAAAGAGCAAAAAAAGTTTTAAGTGACACAGTGTCCCATTAAGCTAATTTAATGACTGCA
The DNA here is from genome assembly GCF_047716275.1 of Strix uralensis. NCBI lineage: Eukaryota > Metazoa > Chordata > Aves > Strigiformes > Strigidae > Strix > Strix uralensis. The sequence goes on along the minus strand of NC_133976.1, from coordinate 8,451,953 downwards.
ATCCAAATGTGCTGTGAATATGTAAATACAAAATACTGTTCAAGGCTCTAAATTGGAAACTGGATACATGGGTTTACTTCAAATAAACACAAAATACTGTTACCTCCCAGAACATAAATTAACGGTCCTTTATTTATCGCACGCAAGGTAACGCACATATCCTTAAAGAACAGCAGTGTTATTCCAGTGCTGGTGGTAACATACACTGCGCCTTGGGGAAAAGGCAGACACTGAACTCAAGTACAACTAAGACTTTTATCTTTGAAAATGCATTTACTTGCGATATTTAAATGAAACTGTGCATGAACACAGATAAACAAAAAGAGTGTCGAACCAGCCCTGTGCCTTCTTGCACAGGAGAGGCCAGAGAAACCAATTTGTTCAGGAATCCACTTCTTGCCACAGCCACCCTCGCCATCCTGTACCCACAGGAAGGCCGCAGACTGCCGCGGATTAAGGAGCTGGAGGCTGCAGATTCCATCCGCGTGGAATGCATCGCTGAACCGGGCTACATGCAAGAGAAAGCACTAATGACTCCAAGTGGTGTAAGAGCATTTGGAGTTTGTTAACATGAAAGCTCCATATTCCACTTCAAATTTATATTAAAAAAAAAAAAATTAAGAGATGGGGCATGGTAAAAGTCGACTAGATTCAGCATTTATCCAAGTGCGTGGGTATAGGTGAGCCTAGTAACGTCAAATACTTTTAAATCTAAGCAAACTTTTTCATTAAATAATATAAAGTATCTATTTCAAGGTGTATCTCTGTATTGTAGATTACAAAACTTACCAGCGCTTTCAGTGGCCCACACTCCTCACCCCACCTGTGAAACTGATTTTGGCTAGTAGCATATAAAATTTCACTTTCTGCCAAAGAGCCGGATCTTCAGTGCAAATGCAACTGTGCTTCTTAATGAACAACCAACCTGTACTATCCTTTGAAACACTCTTTTTGGAGTGCTAGTAATTAACGTGAAATTTAAGGCATTTTCTAACAAATTAAGTAAACTGTTATAATGCCGGGAACTCGACTTCATTCACCTGAGCCGACAGCTGTGCACCTTATAAAGGTAACTAGCTGACCTATGATACATAGCTAGCATCCATTTATGAAGCATCCATTTATGGAGCATTTTATTCTGCCTGACCCTATCAACATTTACATGATTTGTAAGCAATATGCAAGTTTCACAAGCTTTTAATCCATGAGAATAAAGCACTTAGATTATCCCTGGAGCATGGACCTTGGCTTTAACTCCACTTATAACCTACCTCAACTGCTCTTCAGTGTTTCTGAAGCCAAGTAAAACTTAGCATACGTTATGAATAGCTTGAGACAACTTTAAGATGATCAGGACAAAAAAAAAAAAAAAGAGAAGTAGCTGAAGAACAGTACATTTCTCAGCCTTTACATTCAAGAACATCTTACAAATGTCTACAGCAAATGGGTAAACTCCCCCCTAGTCTAACTTCACTGAAGTTAACATTTTTGCAACAAGAAAAAAGTCCTAGTATCTTAAAAGTCTGTCACTAGATAAAAAAAGTCACAGTATGTAAAAAACTTAATCAAGAACAGTTGTGAATACAAATCAATTCCCAGGGTATTTTTGCACCTACAAGATAAGTGAGCCTATCTCCGTAATACATTGGCTTTGTTAGACAATGGGCTGCTCTCCCTATTCTTTTGTTTCCAAACTGTAGCCAGTGATTAGTTTCAGCAATGACCGCCAAACTTCTGCAATGAAAACAAACAGCGCACGGTACTACCGACAGTCACAAATTCTCTGCAGGCCTCCTACAGCATCCTAACTACAAATCAGAACATAACAACCGAAAAAACTTCTATGTGTAAAACTTCTAAATAACATAACATCGGCTAAAAACGTTTGAGACCTTGACCTTACATCTGGAATCTGCTAAAACCAATTACTTTACTTGCGTGGAGTTCATTGGACATTTTACAATTTGTGTTCCAGTGAACCTTCATTTAGACACAGTCTGACGGCTGTCCTTAATCCTTCACTCCAGTGCCATAAATGTTATTGCTGATCTCTTGAAGCTTTTCTTTATACATCAAAGAAGCAAAAGAACTGTCAGCTATGATTTAGGACTCGGATCAAATGCCTCCAGACTTTTCAAGGTATAAAAAAATACATAACATCACTTCATCCTACTGAAACCAGCTCCTAAAAGGCCTATGGCTGTAAGCTCACACTCAAATATTCAAATCAAGGTACATTTTAAAGAGTTTTCTTAGCATACATTTTACTGCTTCCTAAATAAGAGTTCTAGAAAAAACAACTTTTAATCCCTGTTATCAGTTCTGTATTTGTCTGAAACACTACATCTCTTTGGCCAATGCCATTTCAATTACAAATGTAATGCTTTGTTTTCACTGTACTTATTTACATTAGATTTCAGAATACTTGAATATATGTGTGAAAGAAGAGTCTTCTTAAAACACATTTAAAAGAGAACAAAGTACTTGTGACTTTGGATACCCGAACTCAGTTGAGATAGCCTCTGCAACACACAGCTCCACATTTACAGACAGTTCTGATCCTCTTTCTGGATGGGCTAAGACCATCAGCAGAGTCTGAAGTCAGATCTATTGAACCTGTGACACAGATAAAAACAAACAGGAAGTTTGAGAAGACAGACTGAAACCATGCTAGGCATTCAGAGAACTTCAAAAAGCCCTCTACCACCCCAGTTCTTAAAAGAATTGTGTGTGAAGCTATACTCAAATTCTGACACCCACGTTACAACTACTTCTCCAACACCTCGCATACATATCAGAATCCAAAGCTCAACAGACTCGAGCCTTGTACCCCCAGGTCTGTGTCCACACTGATCAGCTGAGCGTGCACGCTGTCTTGAACGTCAGTGTCACAGACACCACAAAAAAAGTTCTAAGGATTCAAGCAAGATCAATTGTCAGTACTTAAAGAGAGCTTCTACATGAATGAGGTACAGCTCTGGCATGTAGAGATGCTTCTTTGAAAACAAAATAGGGCAAGCAATGTATTGTTGTTGTGGGTAAATGGTTTGCACAAAGCTTGGCACACGCAACACCCCTGACAGCAAACCTCAAGAATTTTGTATTATATTGGAAAAAAATGAAGTCATAGAATGGTTTGGGTTGGAAGGGACCTTTAAAGACCATCCTGTCCAACCCCCTGCAGCGGGCAGGGACGGCTTTCACTAGACCAGGCTGCTCAAAGCCCCGTCCAACCTGGCCTTGAACACTGAACCAAAGGTCAAATTATCAAAGAATCACTGATCAGCCCAGGCTGGAAGGGACCTCAAAGGATCATCTGGTCCAACCTTTTGCGGGAAACGGAGCCTAGGTGAGACTACCTAGCACGCTGTCCAATTGCATCTTGAAAACCTCCAGTGATGGGGACTCCACCATGTTCCTGGAGAGGTTGTTACAGAGAAAGACAGTTCTCCCTGTAAAAAACTCTGGACCATCCTTCTTCCATCCTAAACATCTGTACCATAGGACCTACATCCACAACTGAGGCCTACAGACACCAAAATCCAAAGACAAACCCATGGTGCCTTAGGCCACTTAGGTGTTACAAATGTCTTTATCACTAGGCAGATTACTTAGTAGTTTACCTGCAACAGCACGTAAATGCCTTTGAATAAAGGAAAGCTATTATTAATGGTATCCTGACCATTCTTTTGAGCATTCTTGTGACAAATCTTCAATATAATTTGCCTTGCCACATGTTCCAACCACAAGCCCTTGCTGTGACCTTGGAGCTCTGAAGAAGGTAACGCACTAGAGGTGCACGCAAAAGCTCCTGGGTGCGCTCAGACAGAGCGACGTCTGTTCTAGAACCCAGAGAGCTGTGTTAGGGAGATGCAGCGCCTGACCTGAAATCCTAACATCAGGCTGCAACAGAATCTGCCAGTGCCCCAAACCTCCTGCAAGAGCAGTGTTAAAATCTGCAGACCTTTCATCTGATAGTCAAAGGTTAGCTCTTCTCCAGCCTTGATGGTTCGTGTAGAAAACAGTGCTATTCGAGGAAGACGCAAGTCGAGGTTATCAATAAACACATTGAAGACTTGAAGATTTGGATCACACTGTAAGGCAAAAATGAAGAGTTTCTGTTAAGAAAACTGCACAGTAAGTTTCATTGAAGTGTTTAAGTAAACCAAGGTCACCGAAAAGGAAGAACTGGTTCTTCTCTCAGTGACAAAAGTCTGAAATCGATTTCAGAAGATAACAAATTACATTCTTGAAACAGCGTTAAAGAACATTCTCCTTTAGAACAAGCTTAGAATCGAGTCCTGTCAAGAAGGCAATCTTTACACAGTATGTAGACTACACTAATACACAACAGCCTATTAGAAAAAAATAAATGCTACCTTCAAAAGATGACAACAAAAAAGGTAACTTTAACAAAGCAATTAAAGCTACATTCAGAGGTGAGTATTTACCTACAAAACCCACAAAAAGAATTAAAGTTGAAAGAAAAGAAAAAACAACTTGGCATTTCAAGCCACACACACTCACTATTCTGTATTTCGGTTTAAGCACTGCTTCCAGGTCAGAAATACTATTTTCATACTACACATAAATTTCTACTTTCAGTTGCTAACCTGCTTGGCTTCTGAATTACCTGCTCTGGGCTGGGTGGCAGGAGGAGGGTCAAGCATACTAAGCAGGAACTAGAAACCACTGTATCATTTTTTCTGGATTGTCAGAAGTCAGTAGTCACTGAGACAGTTTGTTAAACTCTGTATGCTTTTTGCTCTCTAATGTGGGATATATTTTACTGTTAAAGAATCAGAAGTGAAGTTACACATTTAACTTTACACTGAAGAGTGAGAATACCTCACTCCCATTTCCAAAAGTGAAGAGCAATTGGCTGTATCTAAAACTCATCTTCGTCCTTCTCCCTGGCAAGCCCGCATGAAACACAAAGGTCATCAAGCTGACAAATCTGAAGACATGAATTTACTGTATTTGTAGAACACTGACTGCATACCTCACAAACATTACATCAGTAAGAACTAGTAATTTTTAGTTCAGGAATCTTTACAAATGCAGTCCAGTCTTCTTGCTTTATGTACTTCTGTTGAACATGAAATAAAACACTACAAAAATTTCCTGTTTAAAATTTACTTCAAGTTCTCTGGCAAGTTTAGATTTACGAGGGAAAAAGGTATCCACAGGGGAGAAATATCAAAGAAAGCACAGGAATTTTCATTTCTTCCTCTACCAATGTTTGAAGGATGAAATTCAGCGTAACACCCCATCCTGCTACAAAATAATGCATCGACTCCTATCATCTTTGACTCTTCACTAGTTTTATTAAGTACTTCACACATGTTAGGTCTTTTAGTTACTTGGAAAAAACCACCCCCAAACCAACCCTGTTTTGGTTCTTTAGAACGGGCAGGTTCAGTGACAACCCCAGTCCTACCAGATGCCCACTTCAGGCAGCATCTCATTCCTAGAGTTTTGTAGATAGTCTTACTCCAAGTAAGGCAAAGTATTCCATTCCATTTATGATGTCATCTAACTGACTGGACTGTGCTGTCATGAAACAAACTGTGAAAAACTGTGAATATGGTAAGAAAATGTTTACAATAGGAGAAGATATTTCTGGCACAATTAGGATAAGTCTCCGACTTCTTAGTATATAAAACAAGGTCTTACACTGTGATTCACAAAGTGGGACACATTTCCATATCGAGCTGCATCTACTGTAAATTCATCTGAGTCATAGTCCAAATCAAACAAGTATGTATTTCCCTGGTTGTCATAGAGCTGGCCTCGTCTCTCTGCTTCCTCACTTGTAATCACCTAAAAAAAGGGAAAAAAAAAAAAAAAAGAAACCTGCATCATATTATTAACTACTACTAAATTAAAACAAAAATCACAATCAAGTCAGAAAAAACTTTACTTAATAAAAAATACTATGTTCACTTTTTGATGTTGAAATAGCATTCCATCTCTAATGAATAAAGAATACATACATACAGCTAAACTAATTAGTGACCAAGGCTTCCCTGGATGTAATTTGTCTACAGCTGATGCACAACACTACCCTGTCTCAGAAAAAATAAATAAATCAGCACGTTCTATTAAGAGTTTTGATGATGACAATCAACTCTTTCTACTTGCAGTTTCTATACAACATTTTTTTCATTAGACCCAGAAAGCCTTGTTTACCTCATGTAAAGTTTCAAGTTCCTCCCTTTGCACAAAGATAAACAGGTACCAGTCTTTACAACCCAGTCACATTTACAGTCCAGTATTCATCTTCTCCCTCCCTAGAAGCATCTCTTCCTGCTATTTTTCAACTTAAGAAAGATAAATCACTTCACAAAGCTGAATCTATGCAATTAGTATAGCACAAGGTAGAAATCCAGAAACTCCCCAAAGGAAGAAAACTACAGTCACTTTTGACAGAAGCAACAGCTTAAATAACTCCATCTGCAGTCTGTTAAATGTACTCTGTTGCGCAACTCAGCAAACAAATCACAATTTGGCAGCAACAGATACAAAATGTGGTGGAATTGGACAAGAAAAAAAACCTGAAATCCTTCTGACAGATCACGTTTGAGAACTTATTCAGCAGTAGCGAATAAGCAGATTCAGGTGAAAGGGCAAATACACACTCTTTCCTTTAAGCAACAAAATTACATAATTATCTTTCTGCATTAACCCTTTGGCAGACATTTTTTGAATGACTGACCTCCTGTATGTTCACAAGAGCGATATGAAGGTGAGAAGTTCAAAGATTTCGGGCAGGAAGCATGGAGGAAATACAGTTAGGACCATAAACATTTGTATGAAGGGACAGAAGGAATTACTTTGTGTAAACTTAGCAGCAAGGCAGGTTTGTGTCTGAAATACAATCGACTGGATCAGAGAGGCTGCCAGGAGCTACTGATATAAAGAGCCCTGAAGCAGAGCAGAGGTTGAACCAAATAAACACAGGGCAATACAAAACCTCAGGAGTAACGCAAGATCTGTATTCTATAACATGAAAGTTCTGTTTGAAATAGTATGAGATTGAGTAAACAGATAATGTCCATACTACAAGTCTTACTCTTGCTGTTAATCAAAAGTAATAAATACGTTTGGAAATACTACCTTAAAAGTTCAGACAAAACAGAAAAGGGACTGACAGACTGACTGGTCAGTTTGGCAATAACTGTGCCTGGGGAACAGCAAACACTACAGTAATAAAGATGATCAGGGAAGAACGAAGAATATGACTGCCATGAAAGAAGGACTTGCCTTTACAAACACTATCAGGGCATGTATCTAAAATAATTCTTTAGCAACGTATGGGATAAGTATTCTCTTTACATTCAACCTCTTACAATTGCTCTGGAATGGAGGAACGTTCTGGACAATATTTCTGTCATCTTGAACGTCTGTTTACTGTATTTCTCCACTCAAAAACAGTCTATTATATCGTAGAAGTCAAGAAGAGTTACAACTGAGAGAAAGCTCATCAAGATTTTCTCCAACATTTCCGTTATCGTAAATAATCATCTATATGACATAAATACGTACCTCTCCAACATATTCCATCACAAAACTGTTGGTTTTAATTTTCTGGAGGGTTTTTACTCCCCAACCACGGCCATTGTTAGTTCTGAAGATGCAAAGAGAATACGGTGTACCTTTCTGTACTATCCTATTAGGGCAGTCAGGCCCACACCTACAAAACGAATTGCATTCATAGATAGGCAAGCCAGGCTGGATTTTCAACTTCTTTCGTTTATTGTAAGCCAAAATAAATCCAGCCTCCTTTGGACAGCACTTCTCAGCGGGGCAGTCAGCGCATTCACAGCCAGTCGTTATTCCATTTATTACATTTATCCCCGGAGCAGGTTTATATTCATTAATGTAGTAGAAGTCTAAAGGAGGGCCTTCAAGATCCACAGTGTTTTCTACCAGAATCATTGCTTTATGATTCTTTTTCCTGTTGAGTTCTTCTTTCCATCTCTGCAGAGCTATTCTTTGCTTAGCCTTCTTTACAATGTAATCTGCAACTGCAGGTTTCAAAGCTTTAACATGGTTTCTCACTTTCAGTGCTTTGCCTTCTCTCACCCGAGACAAGTATTCATTCTTGTCACTAAGAAAGTTTTGAAGAAGCAATGGGCATTTCAGATTTTTCTGAGGTTCCCAAGTATTTGAAGATTCTGGCCATCCTTTCCATTTCACAAGATAGTATTCTGTGCCCTTGAAATACAGAAACAGATACAGATTTAGCCACATTTCATTCTGCTGAAACCCAGCATCACACAGACAAACACAAGAGCTCTGGAGTTAAGAAACGGCATACAGTGCAGAAGGTCTTGATGTCCCCATAACAATTAGAACTGGGGAGAAAGAGAAAAATCAAGTTTTCTGTTTGAAAATTAACTTATAGCACAACTTTGGATACTTTACATATCATCTCTAGGGACAAAGAAATAAACAGCTGGGATAAACTCTGATCGCTAGCAGTATACCTGGAGGAGGCTAGTTTACTGTTAAGGCAGTTAAATAAGTTATACTAACTAGTTGCATGACTCGTATGCACAAGCAGAACGTAGTCGTATCAGATACAGAAAAACAAATAAAAAATTCTAAACTTACAAAAAAATAATCTCTAAACACCCACTATTTGTCATATCAAGCATCCTCCCAAAAGAGTAATCCATTCAAAACACATAATACTGTATTTGTAATCAAGAAGCATAAATTTAGTACTTATTTTAAAAAGGCCAAATAACTGTAACAAGGCCAAATCCTGAGACTGAATTTCACTGGCACGATCAAGCCGTAGGAATCCAGTTGCAGCACATGGCCCTAACTCTTCATCAGACAGACTACAACAGTCAGGAGAGAAATATAGACTGTTACCTGCAAATAAAGGACAAGCATCGTAATACATACCAAGCTACAACCTAAACGCATCAGCATTGTGCTTTAACCTCCAGATACGCAAAGGCGAAACATTTAATATTCTAACATCTCTGAAATTTCAGAAAAAGACCTTCCTCCAACATTCCGAAAGCAGTAGTTATACCGCTTTCTGTTTATAGCTCAAAGTTTAAAAGGTATTTCATTCGAAGTCAGCAAGAGCTTTGTCCTCACAGCCTACTACTTTATATTATGAGCAAAACTACCTTTGGCTCGCTTCCAAATTTCAGCTGAAAGAGTGATCAAATTGGTCTGTGTTTCTCTTACCTCTTCTACCTTGTAGTCACACAAATATTCCACCTCATAACTCTTTAGACTCCTGTTGGTGATTCCAATGGATTTACATCTGAGATTTTCCTTCCTACATAATTCTTGGAGGGTCTCAAGTGAAGCTAGACATGGCACATACCAAGCTACAATAAGAAAATTGGTAAAGAATCCTATTTAATGTCTCGGCTAAATTGAAATCATTACGCCTTATCCCAGAGTCCCCACATTATCATTTGTGATAGCAGTCCACGAGTCTCTTGTACAACTACAGTGTCTCACAGAGTCGATTTCAACCCTTCTCTAACAGGTAACATGACACACGTCAATGATGCCCTGCCTGCGCCTTTATTCTGTACAGGACGTACATTTATAAACAACAGCGAATATTTGGGAGGGTAAGAGACTTCCACAGGTGAAAGCAGCACTAAGAACCGAATAATTTTGCTACAATTACAGCACCCCGTAACTGAACCTCGGCGACAAGGAAACCTCCCTTCTTTAGTAAGACCACCAAATATCTGTAGTTAGTCAAGTGGAATCGAGCACTCGCGATGCAACCATGGTGACCGGACGAGGAAAGAAAGATCCACAGCGCTCTTCCAGAAGGATCGCGGGTGCCTTGTCAGCTAGGCGGCTTTAAAGGGACGCGACACTCGGCAGCGCGGCACGGCAGGAGTGCCAGCTCCCTGCCAGGGCCGCGCAAACACCGCTGGGGCGGGCTGAAGTTCAGAGCAGGCGCCGGGGACCGCGCTTCCCTCCCCTCGGCGCCGGCCGGGCCACCGCGGGGCTCTCCCGCCTCAGCTCCCGCCGGCGGCGCGCAGGGCCCCCCCCGCAACCACCCCGGCCGAGAAAGGGCCGCCCCCGGAGGAGTTCACCTCCGGGGCACACCGCCAGGAGTCAGGGAAGGCGGGCAGAGGGCGGCGGTCGCCTTTCCCGAGGCCGCGCCGGGGCCCCCAGCACCTCCCCCTGCAACCCCTCCACCCTCAGGCGCCTCCCGCCCCCTCCCCGGCCTCTCCCAGGCAGCAGAGACCCCCCGGGGCAGCGGGCAGGCCCCCAGCCCTCCCCGCCTCGCCCCACTGCGGCCAGGTGGCTGAGAGCGGAGAGGGGCGGGGGAGGCTGGTGGGGGCGGGCGGCGGCAACGGTCCGAGCGGAGTTGGGCGAGCGGGGACGGGCAGCGGCTTCCCACCGCCGAGAGCGACCGGGAGGCCTCCCCGCGCCCTCCCTCTCGGTGTACCCAGCGCAAGGAGAAGGGGGGGGGGGGGGAAGCCCGGGCGAGGCGCTCCGGGCCGCCCCGTTCCCCAGCCCGAGTCGCCTCCGCCACCACCTCACCTCCTCGCCAGCCCTCCATCTTGGCGGGGCCGCGCTCGGCGCCGCCGCCAGCCGCGGGTCCAGGCCCGCGCGGCTCCGCCCCGCCTCCGGAAGGGGGCGGCGGGCAGAGCGCGGCGCCGGCGCGCGCCCCGCCCCCCGCGCGCACGCGGAGGGCTTCGGCGGTAACGGGCGGCGGGGCCGGCTCAGGCGCTTGGAGGCCCCAGCCCCGCCGTGAGGGAGCGCCCGGGAGAAGGGAGCGCGGGAAGTACCAGCGGAGAGAAGGCTCAGAACGCGGCCCGGCGAAAGGTACAGCGACTTCAGAGAGTCACTCAGGCTGGAAAAGACCCTCGGGATCACCGAGTCCAACCCTCAGCCCGACTCTGCAAAGTTCTCCCCTACACCACATCCCCCAACATCTCATCCAAACGGCCCTTAAACACATCCAGGGATGGTGACTCCACCACCTCCCTGGGCAGCCTATTCCACTGTCTGACCACTCTTCCTGTGAAAAATATTTCACAGGAATTTCAAGAATTTTCAGAAATTTCATAATTTTCATCTCAAGTTGTTCATTTCTAGCATGGCCCCACTGCCTGGGGCATCCACCCGGCCCGGGGCAGCGCAGCCTGCCAGCTCCAGAGCTGAAAGAATGAACCACTAGGAAAGGTTTCAGACGCTGTTAAAAAAAAGTTACACTCTCTTCACAGCACACTTCTCAGAAGAGGCGTTTCCTATTCATACAGCCTTCAAGCCAGCCCCAAGCCCCACAACCCCCTCCCCAGCTGGCACCATTGCACACAGCAAACCACCCCCCGAACGGGCCTGGCCACTGGTTAGTGCTTCAGTGACTCCTTACTGTATTGGTAAGGGCTGCCCCAAGAGAGCCAGACTTTGGGTTTTCCCTCCCAAAAAAGCCCTTTTAAAAGTTTTCATAGAGAAACTTACTTATTTTCCAGAGATCAAAGACACAGGGATAAGGGAGACAGAACTTTCCCAGCACTTCCTCCACCCAAGGAAGCCTCGTAAGTTCAAACCCCACACCTAGGCTGGTAAGCCACACGACACAGATACCTGTTTGGAATGCAGTAAGATTTCTATCTATAATATGCAGTATCTCTTGCTTTCGTGAGGCAGAAAGAATATTGAAATATATGTTCTGCAAACACAAGACAATGTAGGAAGCCTGCAGTAAAACAGGGAACTGAACACAGCTCTCTTCAGATGGGCATCCCTCGCTCTAGTTTGTCTCCGATTTTGAGGCTCTACTGTTACACATTCATTATTTTGTTACAATAACAGTATTATGTTATTCATTTTACAAGATAACATATGGCTCTCAGGGTTGAACTGTTGCCCCTTAATTGCACATTAGGCTGAGACCCTCAAATCCCCTAACTACACCTGCCTGCTCTGTCTCCTCCTTATTTCTTCCCTACCCAAAATGAAAAAAGCTCCCAGCTTATATCCAAACAAATTTATGATGACATATAGATTAGAACAGTGCCACACAGAATGGAAAATGCCAGGATCTGCATAAAAAAAGTATTTTATTAATAACACATAAATAAGCACACAAAACCCTTACAGACACATTTTTCACGTAACACCACAAAACCACCTTACAGTAATTCCAGAAAAAAAAAATCCCGCTCAAGAGGCCAGCGTAAATGGGCATCACCTCCACAGTTTCAGACAACATCAAGACCACACAGGATTTCAGTAAAACCTGGTACAGTCATTACAGAGTGTATTTTCACCAGTCTAGCTCTCACTGGTTCAATGCTATGCTGGTGAAGCCACTGACAGACCAGCTGAATGGGTACACAACCTGGTTAGTCCAAGGAAGAAATCTTTAGACTATGCAATATGCTTGTTGCTGAACCACAGGCACAAGCATTTGCCCTTTGCATTTTTTAAATCAGGTGCTGTAATTCAATGCTCTGCTGTCCGCATGTCTCGATTAACATTTTGCATCATGCTTCCCACTCCAGACAGACTTGGTGGCAAATTAACATTTTACTTCTGTTTATTACAGTCCTCTAAGAATCATTAAAGACATCTCGGAGAGTCACCACTTGGGCAGAAAAGCCAACAAGAGACAAAAATCAACTTAGAAAAATGTTGCCTTTCAAAAGGGACTATGATGCCACTTCAACAGTGACGATTTCACACTTTCCAGTATCTTGATCTGTGCAGGTAACATGCAAGGACCCATCCCTAGATAAAAAAGAAAGGGATGTTTAGGACTATCTCAGCACAACGCTTCATATATTACTGCATGTTCCAGAGAGGATAAACAATAGTCTTCATGCAGACAAAAGGAAGAAAGATTAGCATCAAAATATCCAGGGAAGAATATGCTTCAACATAGATTAAGCTGATTTACAAAATTATGTTTAGTTTGAGTATTTAGATATGCACTTATTGCCCTCCATTAAAGCATGTATCTTCTCTACATATGCTGGAACAGATTCAGGAACATATTTAAATATTGTAACTAAATTTAATACAGGTTTGTGAACAGAATATGCAGTAATATTCAAAATATTCATTTTGAGAACCCTGAGCAACAGCAACCAACAGATAAGCACATCTTCTCAAAGCATGAGAACTTGATTTTTCAAAAGTAGTAGTCTTTAAATATCGAAGATCTCCTTCAATGAGGAAAACCTTAATTTTCAAAATCCAAAAATTAGAGACAACATTGAATCCTACTTCATCTAGACATACAACAGTCACACTTAATATTTAGATAGAAATGTGTTCTAGTGCACTTTCCCTTATTCACCTAAAAATTACTAAAAACCCCTTTAAAAAATAATGCAGGTTTTCTGCACTACACGGTTGCATATATAATCCCTAAAATGTTTTTATCAATGATAAGTGCAAATCTCTGTACGACTAGCAAGGTATTTTAGGAGAAGTCTATTCATAGAGCATTAATACACCTGACAGTTAATATAAGAAAATGAAGTATTTTGAACGTGGGTAGTAGTTTTTCAGCAACATCTAGACAACTTTCCTATTATTTATAAATGCAGTATGATCTTCAGGACAGTCTTCAGAAGACAAATTTGCTTTGACTACTTAGAATTGCGCCTTCTGATACCTTTATAAACTATTTAGACTATTCCAAATGAGCCCAAGCACTCCTATTAGGGCCTAAAAAAGTTAATTTCTTCAGTATAATTCCCCACCTTGCCATAAGGAATTTCATGTTCCCACAATAAACAGGTAATTCTGTAAAAAATAGATTTACGAAGCCTGATTTCCTGTGGCATTGTTTCTCATGCTTACTCTGAAAGGACAGACACACAGGTTTTCATCACAAATGCTGCATATGAGAAGTTCTTCATGGATTCCTTGGCAACTAAAGATTCTACTTCAGTTTTTTGTAAGTGTCGGCATTCAACAGAACTACCTGATCCCCCTCCACAGAAAATCTGAGATCCTGACTGCTCTCAAGCATGGTTAAACAGATCAACAGTTCAAAAGTTGCTAAAAATCATCTGTACAACTGTGTTAATTTTTATTACTTTAGGAATCACACAGTGAAAGCACAGAAGGTACTGCATAAAAACCACATTCCTACAGAATTTACCCCTGCAAGCAATGAAATGCTGAAATTTCTCAAGACAAAAGTAAATATCCTGTAACAGGAGAAAAGACTGCTTGTCAGAAGTGTGACATTGCAAGTTAAACAGAACAATAAATATTTTGGGTACCTTTTCATAGTGAGAACAGTTAGTATATCATGCAGGCCATCCTCCTTTTTATCTAGATCCTGGAGTACAATCTATTTAAAACAAAAAAATATTAAATTATAAAGTTCTCTAAATCCTTGCACAGCAGTTTAATAGAAGTGACACAATAGCTAAGGTGTGCAATTCATTCTGTTTAGCATCTCATACTAACAATTCAGCATCTAAGTGTGCCTCAGTGGACTTCATTCATCTGTAGTGCAAATCTGTGTGCTTCTAGCCAGTTGCACTGTTTCAGTGGTTTTGTTTCAGGGTCTCTCACTAAGACAGTTGGAGTACCTACAACTCTCACAGACTGCAGTAAGAGCTGATCATGTTCCTTTACTTAGGATCAGTTCTGTAATTCTTAGGAATTGTCCTTTCCCTATCCCCTTACAGATCTTTGGGCAGGACCAAGGTGGAATAACTATTTTCTCAAGTATTCCACCCATTTCAGCCACACCTGCCCCCTCCCTGATGCTTTAAGTGCACTGAAGCCAAGGTAAGCACATCATCACTGTTTCAAACAAGTTGTGTTCTCTCAATAGGTTGACTCCCAAGTAATATCTTTATATCAGGTGAGGATTTAATCACATCTTACCACTGTGAAAAATCAAGTGTGGTATTTAATACCGAGATCCTGTCCAATCTAGGAAGATCAAAAAGTAATCAACAGCACAAACACGAGCTACATCATTACCTCCAGCAGTTTTATTTCTAAAATGTTGGAAGATGTGCGCTACTGGAATGACTGCTTATGATCTTTTATCCCAGGTGAGCTTACCACAGTGCCAAACAAACCCAGCCAGCCATTTAGAAATTCAAAAGGGAAACTTCCACTTCTTTAAAAAGTGCTTCAATACTTCATAACACATTTACAGAGAGCACTTAAAGACTGCTTCCAAAGAGATGCATGTCATTCTAATTTTGAAACAAGAAGTTTTGGTAGGGGTGAGATTGGTTTCAGGTTGGTTTTTTTCTTCTTTTTCCAACTTTTCAGGGTTTTTTTTTTATTTCCAAGTAGTTGATATTAAAAGTGCATATGAATGTGTATACACTCACCTGTGCAAATTTACCTTCTTCATTCATGGGACTTTTCCCCAATGACTCGTATAGTTCAAGGCATACAGAAGAAGTGTTTCCAGGAGCATGCAGAGTGTGCTGCCTTCGAGCTGGTAATGGTGTCCCTGATGGAAATAGCACTGTGAATTTGTCAGCCCCTGACTCGTCTACTCCCTTTAAAAAGAAAAAAAAAGTTCATGCCTTTCTCTTAAGTACTTTACTGAGCTGGAAGTGTTACAACAGTGCTCCATGAGAAAAGAAATCCAAGATTCGTTTTCTCTGCCACATTTACCATCACAGCAAGTTAAAAAAAAAATTGACATTCCTATAAATAAATGAAGTCCAGCTATTACAACATAGCAAAGACATAATCTATCTCCCCTTAAAATCAGTTTTTCCTGTCATTTTTTTGGTCAATAAACCTGTTACCACTTACTGCTGAGCTATAGCCAGTCTGTAGAACTAATAATAATACTGTTTCTCCAACATCAATCATGCATAAGAAGTGCTATATATTCACTGCAGCAGTAAAATTTTCTAAGTTAAATAATTTTAGCCTTACCTTAAGAAGAATATCTTTGGCAGAACATTCAATAAGTGCTTCTTCTTCTAACAAAGGATTCTCTTTCCCTAGCAGAATTCCTGCCTCTATGGCTGCACCAATGGGAATAACTTCATCTGGAGGAATTGAATTCAGTAATTCCACAGTTGGGAAAATGTCTTTGATCAGCTGCTGTAGCTTCGGAATTCGAGCAGACCCGCCACACAGGACTACCTGGAAAACATGCCTTAATGATTTCAAATCTTTCTTCCAACAGATAAGACAGACAGGTCACAACCTGCAATACAGAAATGCAAACTGCTCTGGGATATTTCATCATCTTTGGTTGTTAAAAGAAAAACTGATTCTATCTTTCTATCTTGCAAGTTGGAAACGGTGCCTTGAAAAAGTGTTTCATATAGTAAGCATCAGCTAGATAAAGCAACATTTTAAAATTAAGGAAATAATCATAAAACAACATTAGGTTGGAAGGGACCTCCAGAGGTCATGACCTCCTGCCCAGAACAGGTCCAGTTACAACAGGCTGCTCAGGTTCTGATCTCTATGGATATAGATTCCACAGACTCTGGCCCTTGTTTCAGTGTTTGATTACCCTCACACTACCAATTCTCTTCTTGGCATCTAAAATTTCCCTATGTTGCAACTTGTGCTGCTTGCCTCTCACCTTTCCATCATGCACCTAAGGAAGAAGTAAGTCAGGTTTTGTCTCGATTAGGCAGCACTAGTCTCCCCTGAGCCTCTTCTTACAGGTGGGCAAACCCAGCTCTCTTGGCCCAAACCACCTCGGTAGGCCCCCAAGTGGACTGGCTCCAGTAGGTCAGTACCTTTGACTCATGTGAAGCCCAAAAAGGCTGAGATTGTACCTGGACACTCTGTCCCAGTACCAAAGAGGGAAACATGCCTTCCTACACCCATGGCTGCTCAGGCAGGCTGCTGACTGCTATGAAGCTTACCATCTATTAGAACCCTCACGTCTTCTCCTGCAAAGCTGCTTTCTAACAACCACTAGCCTATCCTGCCACAGGGGATTATTCCATCCCAGACTCTACATTTGCCTTTGTTGACCTTCATGATGTTCTTTTCCATTGGACTAGATGATCACTGTAGATGCCTTCCAACTGAAATAGTCTATTCTATTATATACATTTCTCTCAACTTTTTCAACCCCACTGAATAGCAGCCTTGACCTACAGTGGTATTGATTGCTCCCCTCATTTGGTACTGCCTGCAAACTTGCTGGGAGCACAGGCTACCCCATCATCCGTGTATTAATAGAGACATTAAATGGTATTAGCCCAGTATCAAATCCTGAGGGATGTCACTGACAACCAGCCATCCCTCCCTTACTGATCTTGTGCAAGAAAAAAAAAAAAAAGTCAATCCTTAAAACCTTTGTTACAGTAACTTTGCTGAGATCATCCAGATCTGGAAACAAAGTTAATTCCCACTTTTCTTCATGTAAAACATAACTTCTGAGTTGTAAATTAGGTTAATTTATTTTTACATTTAAAGTGGCCCCCTCTGCCCGAGCATTAAGGCCTGAGAGAACAGCACATTGGGCCACCTAAAAAAATACTGCCACCAGAAAACATTCTCTGAACTGTGGCCTTGGATACTTCATTATTCTGCCAGTGACACTCAGATATGACACAGCAAACATTAATTAAGGTCTGAAATAGCATCAAGCATCATTAAAAGTGCCAGCTAGAATTCACTGCAGAATTTATGTCCCAATTCCACCAGCAGTAAATGCAGCATTATTTGCCACACACAGGTGCACTGGGGTTGAGAGGAAGTTAACTCTTATACCAAAGCAAAAGATGTTTGAATGAAACTAGTAATGTTTGCTACTTTACTCACCATCTTTGGTATTAAAGCACTCTATGGTTTGGCACCTAATGTGTTCCTAAGTTTTTTAAGCTAAAAAGGAGGCGCAGAGGCACTAAGCGATTTGTTCAACTCATAAGACAGAAGTCAAAACTCGGGCTTTCTTCAGAAGTGTCAGCAAACCCCATCCAAAGCTCAGTGAAGGCAGAAGAAAGTCTATATACTACACTTAAAGAAGGTACTCCTTGGCTCTACCAGGAGTTACACAAACACATCAAGTGGGGACAAATCCTCCACCATTTACTCAACACACAGCAGTAACTCTGACTCTACCTTATACTTAACTTCCAAGTAACCAAAATCAAAGCAAAGATAGGAGGTTCTAAAGACCTTGAGTCTACATACTTTGTTGAATCTGAGCCAAAAATGCTTAAACACATAATGAAATAATCTGAGTCTACAAGGAAACAGGCCCCATAAATACTTTTCTTGTGGAGTTATAAGGCATACTACAGACAAGTGATTTCTATTATTACCTTATTAATATCGTCTGCTGTAAATCCAACTTGCTGCAAGAGCTTTTTAATTGCTTCTACACATTTACTAAAAAGTGAAGAACAGATAAGTTCAAACCTGGCCCTAGAAGGGAAAAAAAATAAAAATTCAAGTAGTGTCATATCATCTTTAAGAGACAAATACCTGAAATAGAAGAACAATCATTTTTAGAATATACTTTGGTTCTATAGCTATACCTGGTACTAAGGGATTTTTGTAAACAAAAATCAATCATCTAATTTCCCAATTATTGATCCTGAGGGAGTGATTTTGTTGTTGTTGTTGTGAAAAGACCTGTACTATTGATTCCATCATTAACACCTACATGGAATGCACATTCATTCTTCTTCAGGGTACTAGAGGAAAAAACAGTATTATTGCCTTGACAAAAAAACAGTTTTGTCTTGATTCATATGTGAAAGAAAGAAGCAAAAATCTGGGAACTGCTTCACCATCTTTAAAATGGAGACACAAAGACACAAATGTGCCTCTTGAATTTTCAGAGGCAAATCAAGCTGTGTCCTGATTTGCACACAGGGAGTAGGTTAAGCAAATTGAAAAACAAGCTTGTGCTTGCTTCAGGCTCTTTCAAGCCTGAAGAGGAAGTTTTCATAGAATCATATGATAGAATGGTTTGGGTTGGAGGGGACCTTAAAGATCATCTAGTTCCAACCCCCCCTGCCACGAGCAGGGACACCTTCCACTAGACCAGCTTGCTCAAAGCCCCATCCAGCCTGGCCTTGAACACTTCCAGGGAGGGGGCAGCCACAACTTCTCTGGGCAACTTGTTCAGTGCCTCACCACCCTTACAGTAAAGAATTTCTTCTTTACATCTAATTAAATCTACCTTCTCTCACTTTAAAACCGTTACTACTCATCCTCTCACTACATGGCCTTGTAAGAAGTTTTACTCTGTATGAATACAGCAAGTCAAATCCTGCAACGCCAGCATTTTTATCTAAAACTGAGACAAAACAAGCTCTACAGTATTGCTTCTCACACTTGTGCCTTATTTTACCAGATCCAACTGCTGCAGCAGTGGATGCACAGTTCTGGAATTGAAAAGTCTATTTCATTTTGTTAAAGCTGCTGCTGACTGTAAGAGCAAAGTGGCTAAACATCTCACTAAGAGATCATTCCGAGAGAAAAAGAGTAAGACACAGCAGTAGGAACAAAAAGACAAAAATCATCTTCCTATTCCAGCTGTCAAAAAGAGGCAACATCAAGACTTCCATGGCCCTTATCATTCCAGAGCTCATTTAGATGAAAGAGTCCAAGTGTCTTCTTTTCTTTAAGGAAAATCCAACAACTAAAACAAAAATGAGGGGACCACCTTGAGTAATTACAGTATCTATTCCTCTTTCATCAACAACCAGACTCCAAAGATGGGGTCTCCTTTTTGCACTTTATCTTCTACCCATTAGGGCAACATTGTTAGTGTTACTACCCTAACCACTACAGATCGCATCATAGAAGAACCATCAATATAAAACAAAGCAAGCTGGTGTTCTATCTTACTTCCATTTCCAAAATTAATGCCACCAAAAATGAAAGCTTGTTAAACATGCTAAGTACCACCTAGAAAGATTTCAAGCACACTTTTATATCAAAGCAGTAGCTTCGAGATTTGGTTTACCTGGACACATTACAATCAAAATCCAATCCATCGTACAATGAATCTACAAAACAGTTTGCACTTCCCAGGGTTGATAAAGAGTGCTTTGCAATATCAGCGCTGTTCATTAACTTCATCATGGCTCTGGGATTTCCTCTAATATCATGTTTACAAGACCTACATTTAAAAAAAAAAAAGAAGAGATACCAGTTTAGAAAGGCAGGTATTTGAGTGATAAAGCTAACTTTCTGAAAGGAAAAACAGGTTAAAGCTATTGAACTTTTTTTTCCTGTACACATTTTAGCATTATCTACAACGTCACTGTTGAAAGCTTGCAAAGAATAAAAGTTTCTATTTCAGTTTCACCTCAAGAACACTGTGTGGAGGCACCCTGAACTCCAGCATTAGTGTTTATCATATAGATTTAAGTCTTTCTGAACAAAACCTGTAAGTGACTGCAAGGAACAGAAAGAAGAGGTCTGCAAGTTAACCAGTTTTAACCACAGATTAAGAAGAAATAGAACACAGAACATTAGACACATCAACAAAACAGTATGTTTCACCCAGAAAGTCTCCTGCAATAGTACACAACTGACCACCTCAAGATCACTAGAGCTAACGGCAATGCATTTGTTCATTTTTGTCCATCATAGGATGATTTCAGTCTGATGACCTAAGCCTCTCCACAGTCCTTCATGCTAACAAGAAAAGCAAACAAAACCCACACAGGTGAATTCCCTGCCAGCCCAAAAGCTTGTGACTGAAAGGATGTAAGCAGCCTGTAGTCACATACATTACTTGAAACATAGAACAGTTCATAGCTGAACCCTTATAGTTCAACACTGACTTCAGGGAGCATCTAGCAAAACCAAAGTATTTCCCACTCTTCCTCCTTGGCCCTCAACAACTGACTGTTCCTTTAATATCTTTGAGCCATTTCACTTGCACACAGGCTGCTCGATCTGACAACCTAGATGTGTTTGGTTTTTTTGAGACCAAGCGTATGACAACGAAGTGCCTGTCCTAACAGCAACATGCTTGGAATTCCAAACCTACCTCTGAAATTCAGAAGCTAAGTGTTGTGCTAGAGCTTCTGTGAAGCAAACTCCACCAATGCTATCATCTGTGTTTGTAGCAAGCACACGATATATTCCACTGTTTACTTCTATGACTGTGATAGAAAGTGATGTTCCACCAAGTTTATAAACCAACACATTGCTGCCATGTTAAAAAAAAAAAATCAAAAATAGCATTAATAAGCAATCTGAAATTATGTTAACTTTGACACACTGTCTAAAAGGATTACCACCATATAATGTATTGCAGGTTTCAATGAGTTTTCCCAAGAGAATTTGATTTGGGGTGTTTGTACTACTGACTACTTGACAATGTCCCATAAAGAACAAAATTAGTTTATTTCATACAGTGAGAGTAGCCAACGTTTTTCCTACAATTGAGAATTAAACACTACATTTGAGATTATAGGCAGGAATTATATGAGACGGGTAAAAATACCAAACAAGAAAAAACCCATCTGTTTGCACTGACAGCAGTCTTTGTTATTTTGAAAATCTTGTGAATTATCTGAATATTCATAAGGGAAACCCAACACACCTACTGAACACAGGAACTCTGCTTTAGTTCTTCTGGCATCTGTAAAGTGACCCCATCTCCCACGATTAAAAAACAGCTATGCCAAAATTTCTTTAAGAAGGGATGCATTTTTCTTCAAGCCAATCAGTTCATTAAAGACCAGGGCAGAATCTGAGGACAGATCTTTAAAGACCATTCTAAACAAATAAAAACCAAAATAAAGGATTTAAACCCCTACAGACTTACAACTTCTAAATTGTTGTTGGCTTTATTAAGACAAGAAAAACAAGCCTTAAATCATTAATTTTGTCTTGGCTGCTAAGGCAACACAGCATTCCCTCATCTTAAGATTTCTCAGGATTTAAGTACAGCAGCTTAAATTTAAGAAGTCAAATATCAGGATTTTACCTTTTCCCAGTGGGTGAATCTTGGCCAATTCCGTAAGCCAGGAGAGCTGCAGATGGTTCATGAATTAATCTCATAACATTAAATCCAGCAGCTGCAGCTGCTTCCCTGTGGTAAGGCATAACAGCATTTCATTTTACTTTAATGATTTCACTATAGTCATGCATGCTATTAAGATTTCATCTGAACTACGTATGTCACCAACTCAGAACTTCGTTACAGCATGGTATTAACAAAGTGACTGGAAAAGAAAGGTATGAAGAAGTTCAGTTGCTACTGTGTTCTTCAGGTACCTGGATCTGCTGTGCGCTCATCGTCAAAGAAAACACGGATGTATCAGTCTACATACCCCACAAAAAACAGCAGACACCCCCTCAACTACAAGATGAAAAACCCGACCCTCAATCAAGCTTGGTAACTTATCTTCAAGTGTGGCATCAGAAGTTCTTGGTATGTTATTCCAATGGATATCATGCTAGGAAAATTGATGTTACTTCCAAATCAAGTTACCACATCTCACTTCTAACAGTTTCTTTACATGTTTTCTTGAAGCTTCAGTAACCCTAAGACTGCCCTGCAAGTTGTTTCCCCCACTTTGAAGTTATTTTGAAACTTGTATACCAAAGCAATAGAATGCTTCATTATACTTACTGCAACTACCCCGCTCACTAATTTTTCATGACCAACTTTAAGTGTGTTTTAAGTATTTCATGACAGTCAAACATAAGGGCTTCTACATATCAGAAAGTAGAAACAGATGCTGCCAAGTACATACACCTTTAAGTCTACTTATGTTTTCATATGGAGAAACTTTTACAGTAGAACTTTTTCCAAACAGAACTTCCAGGTAGAATACTGGTGTGTATTCCGTATCTGCTCTCTGACAAAACAGTCCTCAATAACATCACATAACGCTACTTGGTTTGGTGAGTATTATTGTATGAAGGGATGGGAAATTATGGAGGAGGGCTAAGAAACTATTTGCATTTCAAAGGGGACACTGAAGATCCGCATCTGAAATGACATTCTATCCTTGATGATACAAAAATTCCCTCTCACTTCAGTTGATTCAGAATTTCATTTTGGTTACAACAGCAAATTCCATGAAAAGTTTCTAAAGTCAGGATTTAGTCTCCTGCTTTCACATTTTCACAATTCAAGTAACATCCCAATGTCTTGACTGATAGTTGCAAGCTGAAGTCCAGCAGGAGAATTCCCATTGCTGATCTGCCAGCCGGTCTGCTTTAGGCACGTTAAATAACAGAAAAATCTTAATCCTCTTACCCAAGGGCATTTTTCTGATTCTCTCCAAAATCAAATGGTACAGTGATAACAACGTCATTTACATCTGAACCCAATGCAGACTGAGCAGTTTCTGTTTATAAACATAGGCAGAACATGTTGATTAAAAGCAAAAAAACAATATACCACAACTTAAAAGTATGAGGACAGATTAAAAAACTAAATCATGTTATGATTTTACTAATTATATACCTTTCATTTTACTGAAAATTAGTTTTGCCACATCTTCTGGGTTAATAAATTTATTATCTATTTCATACTGAAGTTTTCCATTCTTCTCAATTATCTGTAAGCAAAACCAACATACCTTTGTTAGATACATAATTTGGGTATTAACATAAAGTAATGTTTAATTTAGTTTCTGTTCGAAGTAGAAAGCACTGGACTGTGTAAACACTTTCTGCGTTAGCACTCTACTATAAGAAAATAAATGCTTCCAAGATGCTCATCAAAGATGACAAGAAAACCTTGTATGATACAACAGCCCTGACAGTGACATTAACATGGACTTAAAAACTCAAGACTTTTTCTATTAAAAAGCTTGCTTTAGTACAAAAGCAACATTTAGAACAAAAGTACTTGCCTGCTTGTCTTCCATAAGAAAAAATAACAACTATTTATATAAGCATAACAATATGAACAGAAAAAACAGGAAAAACTCATTCCTTCTTTAGGGATGTATTTTCCAGGACAATTTTTCTCTTGTTTTGCAAAATCGTTTCTAGTAACAAGCACAGTATTATCCAAATTAAATACTAAGATTAAATCAAGTGGTTAAGCATTTTTAATCACAAGATGCTGTAACCTGAGCATCTTCTACCAGCACTAAGAAGCTCCACAACACTATTACCCAAATATATTAAGAATCTTCCCTTTTGAGAATGGCCAAGAGATACATAAAATTTTTCTGCTGGTCTATAGTATGATGCCAGATTTCAGAACACGAGTAAGTTCTCTACTTTACAAAAAGAGAAACATTCTATATAGCAACAATTGGACCTCATACAATGAGAGCTGATCACTACAGAACACAAACATGGGGCGGCACAAACAGTTCCAAAAAGAAAAGTATAAAATGATATAAATTATTTGGGAAACAACAGAAAACTACATCATACTCACTGAACATTTGCTTTCTGCAATATATTTCTCAGCCTGTGGGTCACCAGAGCTGTCCAGACAAATTCAAAATAGCAAAATAAATCATATGCTCAAGGGTAATTGCACAAATTCATCTTGCTGATATTCCTTATAATGTCTACAGCATACGAAGCTATACTTCAACCAAAATTCCCATTTCCACTCTATAGATACAGTTACACAGGAGAAGAAAACCCAGCTGTTTTGGGTTCTGACTACTGGTATCTTTCAGTCTCCTTTCCCCAAACTAATGATTGAAAAAATACTTACTATTTAGTGAAAAGGGAAAAAAAAAATGAACACATTGTTTTAACCTGGTATCCCCAATATTCATAAAAGATTTCAGTGGCACCTTTGTTGCATTGGCTGAAATAACATGACAGCAGTAAGCTGACTATCCTTAATCCTTTACTAACCATGTAAAGTTATGCATCTAAAAAGTGATGAGAAATACATCAGAATGGACATCATCTTGTCAACTCCTTTCAAAGAAAGGGCTGTAACACACAGCCAGGTTATCACTGAAAAGTTTTGTCACATCTCTGATGTTAAACTTAAACCAACAAGTTTTGCTCTCGTACCGCTGTTAACTGCCAGTGCAAATCTCCACATCTCCACTACCTGAGGAATCACAACTGACATTATGTCAATGTATTTCACAATCATAATAAAAGCAATACAAAGTTTCATGCAAATAAAACCACAGTGGATTTCAGCCACAGGAAAACACTTAGGTAACAAGAACACATTTTAGTTAAGAAACTTGAGTACGTGTTAAAAGCATATATGCAACTTGCTACTAAATTTCAAAATTTGATTTTTGCAGACAAATTCAGATATGAAATACTATGCCTGTCTACTCCTGGAATGAAGTGTAGAATAAGAAGTTCATAAGATATAACATATTCTCCTATCAATGCCAGCTTAACCAGTATCACACTAGATTAAAACACCTTCATTATCAGTGCTAAGACTATGTTCCACTGACCAGCTGTAATGGGGAAAAGTAAACTTCTCACCTTCCCTTTCACACTTGCTCTCTTACCTTCGCCCAAGGATCTGCTTTACTTTCACTACAGTATTTGAAATATTTCTTATTCTACTTTGCTTTGCAGCCAAACCAACAACCTGAATGAAAAATAAAGAAAAAAAGCAAAGTAAGCAACAGAGCTGCCCTCCTCTCCGAACCCCAACCTCGGAAGAGAAGCCTCACCTCCTCGCTTTCTGAGAAAGCCACCACCGCAGGAGTGACCCTGTCCCCGGCGTCGTTGGCGACCACGTCTGCGCGGCCATCC
This sequence comes from Strix uralensis, assembly GCF_047716275.1. Classification (NCBI taxonomy): domain Eukaryota; kingdom Metazoa; phylum Chordata; class Aves; order Strigiformes; family Strigidae; genus Strix; species Strix uralensis. Next base: position 8,426,333 of record NC_133976.1, on the reverse strand, counting down.
TGCGGACAGAGGCACCGCCCATGAGCCGCCCTCGGGGCACCTCGCACCCCTCAGGGCTCTACTGGCGGCGTGACCCCGTCAGGGGACAGAGACGGCCGCGGCCCACCCCCTCCTCCCGCCAGGGACCCCCGAGCAGCCACGGCGCCTCCGTCCCGGCCCGCCCGGGCGCGGCGCGGGGAGCAGCCCCTCACCTTATAGACGGCGGCGCAGGCACAGGTAGCACCCAAGTGGACACCGATGGCCGCCATGAGCCCCTCCGGCTTCACGTGCGAACACCCGCCGCCCCACAATACACCGCGCGCCCCCAGCTCCCAACCAATCCCGCTGCCCTCTGCTCCCCGGCCGCCAATCAAAGCCCGCACCGCCCTCTTTCGCAAACCAATCGCGGGGAGGCGCACTTGGAAGTGCCGTCATCGGCGGAGCAGCCAATGAGAAAAAAAACGAGCGGGTGACGTCATCACGCATGGCAACGGGGTAGGCTCTGTGCGCGAGGCGCGGGAAGTGAGGCGGTACGCGGCCGCTGAGGGGAGTTGGTGGGGCGGAGCGCGGGGCCCGCTCCGGCTCCGGTTTATTTAACCCCGGAAGACCCAACTGTTGAGAAAAGAGATTAAAATGGGGAAAAGCAAACGCAGCTATTTTGTGCGTGTGCTGGGGCGTGTGTTTTATGTCAGCGGCATCTCTCGTGGTTTAATCGCAGGCAATGAAGCATATGGAGACGGTATAAACATTTTTTTTTAATCCAAGTGCTGTAGGTATTAGCGAAGCTGTCAAGCTGAAGTGCTGATTTTGCATAATCTAAGCAGGCATGACCAAAGTCTGGAAGCAAAGCTCTGTCTGGTTATGTTGCACTTCTAGTGGAGAAATCCATCTTGGCATCACCAGGGGGAGGAAATAATTTCTAATCAATCCTGGGGGAATTTAGCATCACTCACACAGAATTCATTTCATCCTGGCCAGAGCTGTCATCATGTTGAAGGCTCCTCAGATTTCATATAACCCTGTAATGGGCACAGCAAAGTTAAGGGGGAGCAGGTCACCCCGTATGTGTGACCTCTCACTGCAAAGATGGCAGCGCTTCTGTAGATTTGGGTGCTCATCTGCCTCTCGTTTCCCTGCGGAGTTTAAGTGCCCTGTAGTACCATCTCTGCATCATTCTGAAGTAAAGATTGCCCTTATCCTGCTTTATATATGGTATGTTGAACGTTAAAGGAATGAATCAAGATCACATAGAGGTGTAAGGAGCTACCTGGAGTTGCAAAGGGATTTCGCATCCCAAAAGTGATCCTGGGCTTCTTAAGTCACGGGACAATCTTCCTTTCAGTAATCAAGCTTGCTGGAGTCTGATCAAAGGCTGGAGCTCAGATTGTCAGCAGTCCGTGCTCGGGAGATTATCACAGTGTTGATAAAGGCAAAACTTGTCCAACTGAAAACAATACCTTTGAAGTTTGTCCAACTTGCAGCTCCTTTCTGCCTCCTCTTGTAAACAGAGGAGTGAAAAGAGAAGGGCAGAGCTGAGCAGGAGAGACCTGTGGGGACTGGAGAAAGGTGTTGTAGAAGAAAGCAATGATAGAAGTGATGCTTTTGGCAAAAGCAAAGGTGGAGGGAATCTGTGAAGAGACACTGAAGATAGGAGGGTAAAGGAGAACAGAAGCCCCTAGTACAGAAACCAAGAATATTTTTCCCGTGCTTTCCCCCAAATCCTAATACCAGTTGCACCATTTGTGGCAATGTGCTGGTAATTAGAACCTAAACCAGTATGTGTAATCTGTGCATCAAAAAGTGCTTGTGGCCACACTGCTAACATCTCCTACACAACTAAGCACATCCATGGTTATTTTCCAGTTGTTGTTATGCCATGGACACATCAGGATGGACACACAGAAGTTCTGCTTATCTTAACTAAAGCAGTTAATGTTCTTCCCAGGTGTAAGCAAACCTGAGTGGAAGCAGACAAGAAATGCCTTGGCAGAGGTTTGTGGTGGCCAGTAGTGTTTGAGGAGTGAAAAGCCCTTTTTTGTGTCCTTCCTATTTTTTCAGGTAGTGTCCTTAGCTAATGGGAAGCTCTGCGGTTGCACTGAGCTTGAGGGAGCTGAGAGATGGGGTGAACAACCCACTTCTAAATTCAAGTGGAAGAGGCTGCCCTGCTTGCTATGGCAGTTATGTAAGTAAGTGAAAGCCTTAATATGCTTCTCGTTCATTAAAGGTGAAGCTGGGGAGGCGAACACTGGTCTGAGCAGCAGTCTGGTTTCAGGATGCAAGAGAATTTAATCTTTCACACCTCCGGGAGAGCTATCCCTCTGAGTCAGAAGGAGGAGAGAAATCCAGCCCCAGTCTGGCTGGAGTCCTGCACATCTCCAGCTACCTACACCAAACAAACAAGCCCACCATGCTCCCCCTGCAGCAAATTCACCTCTGATTTAGCCGGGTATTCTGCTGAAATCTCTTAGTATTATTTCCCAACTGACAAACCAGTGGCACAAACCTTCACAGCATCAGAGCTGCCCCTTCTCTCCCAGTCTGTGGCACATCTCTCAGCCATCCAAAAACCAGACCAGCCACCGTCAGACCACCTGTTAGTACAGTACGAGGTGAGCTTGCCTAAGCTCCTGTACCAAGAGCTTGCAGGCAGCCTGAGAGGCTTGAATGCAAAAATGGACCCCCCGGCACTGTCCATAGCTGTCTGACTGTAGGAAAATCACAGAGATTATGGGAAAAAGGCAGTAACATCTGCCGAGGTATTTAAAGTGGAAGCAAGTGTCTCTATTGGACAACAGACTGTTTTGCGGCTGGTAGATAGTATATAGTCTAAAATGTCCCTTGGGGTGAGGAAAAAGGGATGAGAGAACTTCTTTTAATTATCCTGTGCATGTTCTGACTTAATTCTCGGGAGATTAAGCTTCAAGGAGGCTAGAGATGGCAGCTGCAAGACTCTGGCCTGTGATACGTCCAGCCTGGGAATCTGAGTCGATTCTCAGGAGAGCTGTGGGACAGCTCAGCTGTGGGGAGCCCTGGACAGTGGTCCTCCAGGTGGGACTTCCCCCCTGGCTTTGAGAACAGCCTCTTCCCCAAGACAGCGTGAGACTGTGCAGTCGTGCTGGAGGTGCTGATGTCCTACTGAAAACTTCCATCCCCATCGCTTTGCCTTCATGAAAGCATCCAGGGGAGGTTTAGACTGGGCATTAGGAAAAAATTTTTCCCAGACAGAGTGGTCAGACAGTGGAATAGGCTGCCCAGGGAGGGGGTGGAGTCACCATCCCTGGATGTGTTTAAGGGTCATTTAGATGAGATGCTGGGGGATATGGTGTAGGGGAGAACTTTGCAGAGTCGGGCTGATGGCTGGACTCGATGATCCCAAGAGTCTTTTACAACCTGAATGATTCTGTGATTCTGTGATTCAGTGATCCATGAGATTTTTTTTTGTTTCCATAAGAAAAGGCTCCTCAAATTCATTACCTAAATCCCCCAAATAATTGCATGGCCCAGGAATACATGCTCTTGGGAGGTCTGTCTGTATATCACCCCCAAAGCTGCTGGTTTAGATGAAGGCTGTAGGCTATTTCTGGGTTTACTATAACACTTGCCACTCATTACAAAAGGCATTTGATAAAGTTAATTTCAGTATCTTCATTGCTTCACGGTCACAGTATCGAAGTGACAGGGAAGAGGCGAGTTCAGTTAGTGGATCAGATTAATTAAATATTTGTGTTAATTTTTAGTAAGCTGAGCCTAATGTTTTTATGGGTCGAGAGTCAGGGCTGACTGCTATGAAGTCTTCTCACAGCAGTCCAAAAAAGATGAAGTACATAGAAAGCTTGGCAGGCAAACCTGTTGAAAAGCTGGTGTTAATGCCTGTAGGTGGCATAAATGCAGCATGAAATTGCAATGCTACAACTCCTCTGCCACGTTTAGTCTGTTTGGCAGCTGAGTAGGTTTGTAGTAAAGTTGAAGCCAGATTTTTTCTTTTACTTATACCAGAGTGCTTATTAGAGAATATTCCAAGATTTGTTTTTAATATTTTAAATGACATAAAGCATATTAGATGTCTATTTGGTTTTGCTAGTACGTCAAGAATGTTAGTTTTCTCTCTTTTTTCTTGAAAAACCGTTGAGTGCCTGCAAAATAAACCATCCTTTATGGCACTGCACATCACAAACTTGAGTCACAAAGTAGGAAAAATCTGGTTTTCTTCCAACCTGAAACAAGCAAGCCTCCAGCCTGTACCTGGGGCATTGATCAGTGTTCACTGGATGAGCTTTGACTCACCCTGAGGGAGTCGACCAATGACTCCAGCTGGGGCAGTTTGTCTGAAAGCAACATTGTCTTGAAGATACGAACCTCTTCCAGGTTACTCTGGTACAGTTCTTCTCTGCTGCCATTCAGCCAATTGCGGATTATTCTTGACAGGAGTAAGGAGGCACTGAAGGCTAATTAAACACAGCAAACACACTTCATAGCTAGAACAGAGAATTAGCACAAGTCACCTTTGACAAGACTTTGTTGGCTATTATGAAAATCAAAGCTGTATGATTTTCTTTACAGTAAGAATAAGCGTGTGCCACAGGTAATTTCCCATACAGTCTGTGCTAATAAAACAAGAAATATGTAATATAGTCATTGCTATTTTGAGAATTGCTGTAGACTGTGTCAGGCACTATCACCTCTAGGCACATCTGTGATGGTCATGGTTGGCTGAACAACTTTATTACTTGTCATGTCTGAGAACTTTTAAACATACATGCAAATTATTTTTTTTTCCCAAGAAAAAGAATAGAAAAACCTTCAAATAATTTATTTTTAAATTTTTGGCCTTTTCCTCTCCGTGTCCCAGTTTTTCCATCTCCTAAATGATGTCAAATTCACTTTGCAGGAATGTTGAAAGGTTTTAATAATAGATAGGAAGTGTACTGAGATCCTTGGCTGGAGGATGCTCTGTAAATATAAAATATTATGGTTAATAATGCAGATCTAAGTTATGACATGAATTACAAAGAGTGCCATGAGGCAATCCCAGAGCTTTCCAAGCAAGCTCCATGGTAAAATATGCCTGAAATTCACTTTTGTGCTCTGGGACAATGAACCTTGTGTTCATTGAGCACTGGCATGAAGTTTATACTCTGCAGGGCAAGTTCAATACGAAACTGAGCGATGTTTAAACCAGCAGTTTAAGAAGAGCTGACTACCAAAATAGGGCATGATCAGCATCAGGTTAGTTAGTGATGTCTTAGGGATTTAGGCATGAGAGTGCAAGCTTGAAACAAGAAGTTCATTCTGTGCACTGTCAGGGATTTACTATGTGACCTTGAGGAAGTCATTTAATTTTACTGTTTCTTGAGTTCATCTGAAAAAAAACCCAACCAAGAGTAGCATTTTCCCTTTTTCCCAAGGGTGTTATGAGGATAACCACATTAATTAGTTGCCTGCTTAGAGCCGAGTGTAATAGGATGGAGTAGCTAGAACATAGCTCTTCCTTATCTCTGCTGACCAGTCCTGGTCAGTATCGTGTCAACTAAATTGATTTTTGCAGAAGGTGATTAAACACAATTAAATGTCCATGTTAAAACCAACACAAAGATTAGCTTTATTGAACTGAGATCAAAGTGGTGATAGATTCTGAGCTTCTTTTATTAAAAAAGTGTTAATGGGATACATGCAGAGCTGACAGAATATTTCCTTTCCCACAAACCTACTGTTATCTATAAAGCTAAAAGATGAAATTAGAGTTCTTTTTTTAAACTACAGAGCAGTCTTTTTTTCTTTTTTTTTTTTTTTTTTTAAGTGTTAATGATCCCTGTCTTTAGCTAACTTGTTAACATTCCTTTGGCAGCTTTACCAGTTTCTGCTGTTCAGCTTAAGGTTTTTATTTTCTTGTTGCATTATGTAGAGAATTTTTGGACAGATTTTACAATTCACTTAAAAGAAATTCAAATTTTGCTGTGGACACCATAGCTGGTCAGCAGCTGTGGGGATGCTAAGGGAAAAGAACAGCATCTGGAACCATTCTCCTTTGTTTTAAGTTCTGAGAAAGTCCTACTTAAATGACAGAATTTGTGTTTGATAAAAATCTCTGTCCATCTGCACTCACGGGCATTAATTCAAATCCAGTAATGACAATAATAATGTTAATTATGAGTAACAGAGGACAGTCCTGTGGCCTGTGTGAAGCAAATTTGGAGGATCTGTGTTTAATTTTCAGCATATATGGCTGCATATTGTTGGACAGCCAGTGAAATCAGTGGGACTCTTTCCAGCAGCTTCCCTGGTCATTGGCTGGGGCCCTAAATGACCTATTACAACAGGGGAAAATTAACATAGTTGTTGGCAGCTCATCAGCTGATGACTGAATAGATACACTGAAATCCCCTTCCACCTTTCCAGACTGAAACTGGGAAAGGCCAGGGGTGCAGAGGAGGGAGGCTGCGCTGCTGATGAACAGACAGGCACACTGGTCTCCCTCAGTGACAACTTCAGGGCTTTGGAGGTTTTTCAGGCACCCAGTATTTTTTACCATGTGATGTTCTGGTTTTAATGTCTTGGGTCCAGATAGCTGCCTCTAAAAGAATAGCTGTCACTTCTGTGGAAAGCTACACGTGTGTATGGAGGCTGAAAGACATCTCGTTCAGGGCAGACCTGGTGTCCAGGCAGTTGGGACACATGATATCGATGGATCCTACCACAGGAGCTTTGTGCAATCAGGCAGTTTGTGTTGTAACATCTTTCCACGCTCTGATGTTAATCAGCTGTGCTGCAGGGACTCCTCACTTCTTTAGAAGCAGGAGGGGAATCCCTGAGGTCTTCACAGAAGAGCTGCTGTGGAAGACACACTGCTTGCTGGTAGTTCACAAGGGACAAGCACCACTCCACCAAGAAGCAGTTTTAGACCAACTTCGGCAGACACATCTGCAGCACCTATCTCTTCCATGGGCCTACGCTTTGAAGAAAGGCATACACTGGATTTTCAGCTCTGGATTTTCCCAGGTTATCATTTGGGGATTTTCCTGGCCTGTTCTCATGCCCAGAGGTTATTCCTATGAGTGCTGTTCAACCACAGAGCAAAAAGACAAGATCTGCTTGAAGAACTTACAATCATCATAAAAGTGAAAAGTGAAGAAATGAGCCAAACCAACAGGAATTCCCCGGGGTGCAGAGAAACAGTGAATCAGCCTGGCCAGAAAATACTCAGAGGCTTCAGCGGATCAGCCTCCTCCCCCTATGCTGAAGAGTGCTTATCCACCACGGGTCCTGGTGGGACAGATTAGATGGGTAGAGGTGGAAGGTTCTCATCCTTGGTTTAGAACCCCAGGTGGTCTATTTGCCTTCTCGATGCTGTAAATCTAGTAGGAAAACCCCACTGCTTTCAATGGGATGCATTCTACCATGAAGAGGAGTGCTTCACTGGTGTATCACCTTAGTCATTAATTCATTTAATTGTACATTCATTATGTTTACTCATGTGACAGAGTGACACAATCCAAGGCTTACCTTCAGGATTTATTATAGGTACAAAATGAAAACATTGGCAGATAGTAATAACATCATTCAGTATCACCTTGAAAATCCATTATTTGCACATTATCAACATTCTTTATGAGCAGGTCTGGCACCACTGTGCCCTCCACTTTGCTATGTGTTTTACCCCAAGGAAGAGAGAGTCCCATGATCTTAGCAAGTGTCTTGTGGCAGTCAACGTCCCTGACTTTTGGGTGCTTTCTGCTTCCACGAGCTTCTAGGAGTGTGAAAGCATTCCCCACTTTGCAGCATCTTTTGTCTTGGCATTAACTCCCTGTCCTGTGTTTTTCAGTTCTGTTACTGTGGAGCCACCAGTAACATACCCACAAAAATTGTTGCTGAAGTCAGTTGCACAGTGGGTGCTCATGTGCCCCTGCCAAAAATTTGTGAAAAGTTTAAGGCAGCAGATATTCATCTTAGTGAGCTCAGATAAGGTAGGTTGAGGTTTTAAAGTAAATTGCTGGGCTTTGGGATCTCATTGTCTAGTCGCATTTGTTTATCCCTCTGGGTCCTCTTTCTGTTCTTTAGCTTTTCTAAACCTAAGCAGAAAGGGAAATAAATAGTTCTGTATGCCCTTCCCCGCCTCTTCTTGTCTACTTACAGCTTAGGCCAGGAAAAGTAGAGAGTTTGGGGCTGATGCTTCCCTCCTAGCCAGAGCAGTCTTTGTTGGAGGCCTGTCCGGATGACTCACACATGCGGATGGGCACTCTCCCAGCTCTGCAGTGAAGGAGGAGCAGTGCTGACTCCTTCAGAGAGAGGTTGCTTGTTCAAGTTGAGCAGCTGTTAACAAAGACTGCAGAGTTTTAAATAACCCAAATAAATGAAATCTCTTTTCCCTCTTCAGTTAATCAGGCTTTGCTTTCTTTGTACATCAAAAACCTGCTTGCTTTCCTCTTACCCAGACAGTTTTTCGTGGCAAATAAAAACTGAATGTAGGACAGAAACAGCAAGTCCCATGGACTGAATGAAGCCTCATTTCCAGTGGCTTCATGTCTTGTGGACCTGCTGCTTTTGTCCTAGTAAAGTGCAAGGGTTAGCATAAGCTTTTCTCATGACTGGGCACCGCTTGTGATTCATTCTTCTGTGTGATTTCTCTAGTGTCTAGTAAGATTTATTCTACAGCTTTCTCTTGCAGAGGGGAAGGCTGTGGAGATCCCGAACTATGGGGAAAGAAGTGAGACAGAGAAGCTGGTGCCATCACCTCTAGAAATGTCATGGACTGGCAAAGCCCTGGTCTTTGGCTTAAAACACTTGGAGCTGCAGGCAGATCACTGGAGGGCATGGGACTGCAAGCCCATGTCATTTGGGGTGCAGCAGCTGCTCTCCATGACTCTGCCACCCCCTGTGTTACAGCAATCACTCCGCAGCATTTGCATGAACTGGGTGATTTTTTCCTCTCCGGCAGCACAGAGGAGTTAAGGACAACGTGAAAACTTACGTGCTCTCTAAAGCATCTCTCACATTCTTTCCTCTTGCAGAAAGGAAACTGGACTTAAAATATATGGAGCTCTCCAGGAGGATGAGAGAGGCTGAGCTCTGGAAGTACTGTCTGGCTGGGAAGAAGTGAACAGGGTCTGTATGGAGAAAGCAGAGCTTGTGAGCCTGATTGAGGAGCTGTCCCAAAGTGTACGTGCGGAAACCACCGGATCAAGCCTATATCGGTCACGGATACTGTCTAAAGGGATGGTTGGGGTTTTTCTTAGGAATTGCTTTTGTAGCACCCTAGAAGTGCAAGGCATTTTCCAAACAACTTCAGAAAATGTTACTAACAGACTTACAATCATTAATTATTTACCTTGCAATAGGTAAGCAGAGGTCCCAGTATGCCAAGACCTATACATATGCACACATGGACACACACACACACACACACAGAAGCTGGTTTCCTACATTATTCTCTGAGGACATGGTGTAAATAAAGCCACAGACAAAATCCATAAATAAATAAAAGGGCTCTGCCCTATTACCAATGAAGTCAAGGGTCTCTTGCTGATGATACTGAGAGCAGAATTAGCTGTGGGGTATTCCTGGAGCACATGGTACTATGGAATGGAGATAGGGAAGGAGGGAAGTGCCAAAACACAGTGGAAGTGAAACGTGTACCCTGGCTTAGCTGCCTGAAGCACACAGTCCAGGTCTGAGCTAGTTCACATGTGGCAGAAATGGGCATCTCAAGAGGCGCTTTCAGCCCATTGCTTTTCGGAGTGCTGGCAAGTCCCTCACATGCAGAGATCTCACCTTCAGACATGTAGTCTAGCACAGATGGGTCCTATCCTACATCCTCTATTGCTTTTTCCCTCTCTTTCAGCACAGGTAGGCAAGTGAGCAGCAGTACAGATAAAAATTACAGCAATTAGTCAGAAAATGCTAACCAAAGCTAACCAGCCTAAAGCCTGTGTTGCTAGGAAACAACCTGCCTCTTACTATGTATTGCTACCATTTGTATGCATCCACTCTTCTGATTTTCTTATTAATATTCTTTGTCTCAGACCCAGTAAGAAATTTCCACTACAAGCTGGCACAGAATCAAGTCCTCTCCAGGTCCCATGATGGTTTAATTTAACCTCAGACTGCTGGTGTAAGTGGCTTCAGTTACTTCATTCTAGTCTGGCAGAAAACTGGCAGAATTCACATGCCCATTTATGCACATGGGCATATGCAAACAGGGACAGCTGAGCTTTGCAGGACGCAGCAGCCTGTACTGCCTTCTGGTTTTCCAGCCTCTCCTGGAGGTTTCTTCCTTTCAGTGATGCTGTTGCCTCTTATATGTCTTAAGGAACTAACCAGACTGCTTGTGACTGTTCACCTATATGCAGAGGGAAACCTGGGGGAAGAAAAAAATCCTGCTAAAATTATTTTTCGTAGGACAAGCTACACTGATAGAAGTACCTTTAACTTGAATTTTTATGTGAATGCTAGTGAGCTCTATTGATTTACTGTATTTGAATTTAAGTCGATGTAGTTAAATCAATACCCAACTGGAGCGGAGATTAGGTTCCCTGTTGATTTTAAGCATGCCTGACACCAGTAGAGTTTGTAATTTACAAGCACAAGATATATTGATGTGAGGCAGCTTTAAATCTCTCTGGCCACGTTGCACAAGCTGCATCCAAGCTCGGCTAAGATTTAGGCTGGGAGTTGGAGGGGGTTTCCAATGATGCATTCCCAGTCTGCTGATGGTTGCTGATATGTGAGATCTCCCGACAAAACACAATGTGTGACTGCTTCCCAATGCAGTCTATCAGAAAACTGAAGTTTAACAAAAATCATGTTTTTTGCTTTTTGGGTGTGTTTTCAGGTGTCATTATGCTATCAGGGTTAGGAAGGGGCTCTGTCTGCAGTGCCATCAGCAGTATGGGAGTGCCATAACGTAGGTCCAGGAGGGGCAAGGAGAGCACTGACCAGCAGAAGGCACACTCTAATCACTAGCTGCTAACACTGATCAGCAGCAGCCAGAAATCACATCACCTTATAATCTCCTACGGAGGTATCTGGCACTGGCTGCAACTTCCTCAGGCAGCTCCTTGGCCTTCCTGGAAGGCTCTTGCCTTTCATCTTAGCAGTGAAGGAAGGAGGCAGGGTCCCTGTGGATAACCCTGTCCATTCATGACATGTTACTGAATAAGGCAGAATCCTGGAAAAAAGTCTGAGAACGTGTTTTTCAAAAATCTGAATGCAGGTCACAAAGGACAGAATTAAAGTGTTTCACCTTGCACCTGTAATTTTATAATGGATGGAAGAGTCAGTATGACATAAACGTACGTATGTGTTCGTTTGTGGAGATTATTCCCTAATCCATAGATTTTTGCTGTTTGGGAATAATTCTTGAACAAGCCTGCATTTTCCTTTGCTTGTTGTCTTTGTAGCAGTTTGCCACAAATACGCAGCCTATTACACTTCAAGCTCTTATAAATAAAAACTTAAGCTCTTTAGACCTGTTCTAAATATATCTCTTCCCACCTTGGTGTATTACACTTTGCCAAAATCGATCAGTATCCGAGGGCTCTGCCACCTCATTTTACTCTGATAAACTGAAGTTTTCAGAGGATTTCAATAGAATTTGAGCCCTCAACTCTCTAATTCTTGTTTTGGCGTTCTTCAAATCCGTTGCAATCGGGGATTTATACAATGGATGGCAACACAACCAGAAAATCCCACTACTCCGGGACATTCTGATCATTTAAAGGAATTATTTGACATGTATACAAGTAGAGCCTGTGAGCTTACTTTTAAGTACAGAAAATGAAGGTGCAGGAAGATCATCAGAGGGCCATGGTACGACTCATAAAAGGAAAGCAGAGGGCTTGTTCGTTGTGTTTCTACCTCAAAAAGCCCCTGTCTCCCCATGGGAGTGATCAGAATCCCTTCCAGCCCCACAGAAAGGAATGTGCCCTCTTCCATCCTGGATTGTGCTGCCCAGGCACCCTCATACCATGAAAGGTGTGGGTAGCAGCAGGACAGGTTATGACATGCTGAGTCCTGAGCATCTTCAGCCTTGACTGGCAGCAGATCTCTTAATGGCAGGAAGAAACCTTCTGGTAACTTGACCCATCCTGGAAAAAGTGAGACCTACTTTCTACTAGCTGGAGGAGCAAAATGAGACAAGATGCAATACTTGGGAAAGAAGCTAGTTCATGCATTGGAAGCTCTTGAAATATGCTGTTATTTCTGTAGCTCAGTGCCACATCAAATGCCAGTAGAAAAAGGACTTAGATCACAGTTGGTTAAATGCAATGGTAAAAAAGGTAAAAAGCAAACTTCTAATATGTTACACATTAATAAATGCCTGAAAGTTCACATTTTTAGGGCCATTTGGGATGCCCTAGGATGCCCTGTGTGACTCACAGCTGGGCTGGAAGGATATGCATCTCCTGGAGCTCCTGTGTCATATCTGCCCACACTGGGTGTCTCAGCCGAGAGAATTTGAAATGGCTGTGAATACATGTGTTGAGGTCACTGGATTGAGCCTCTCTTGTTTGGTTTTGCAGTGAATTTTCAGTATTTCCTGTCACAGAAATGGGTAGACAGATAGATGGATGGATAACTATGTATATATATATATTTGTAAGTTATTTGGGTACATCTGCTTTAAAAAAGAACTACATGAAAATTAATCTGGTTGAAATGCTCTGATGAGCAGGTAAAGACTCTCAATAGATTTTACACTAATGCACTATATTTTTACTACAAACCAGTTGGCTTATTCTTAGCTAATTGGAGGGCTTGAATCCATCTGCCCACCAGTGCAATTCATAGGGACAACACTCTGGTCTCACAGATGGGAGAGGAAGTTCACAGATGTCAGGAGTTACATTATCGTAGGCCATCAGAAAATCCAGACCCTTGAAACTATAGTCTCTGTGGATGTAATTCTGTTGATGTGAGCAACAACTCATTTGTCAGTTGGTTTCATTGAATTTATTTGTAGCCCAGCAATTGATATCTCCTTAAGACTGTTTTTCCAGTTAGGGGTCTTCTGCTGTCTTCTAGTCTTTTCAGATCTCCCAAGCTTACCCGGGCCTAGAAAAGATCATAACCATATTGAACTGAAAAGAACTTAAAAATGCAGTTTTCTTCTCTCTGAGAAAGGGACTATGAAAGCAATCTTTCATGTAACACAAAACTTTCATTTCTAGGTAGTCTCAAGAAAAACAAAGTGAGAGCTAGAACCACCAGGAGGCACCAGGTTTTTTCTCTTTATTCACTAATTATCAGTTATTAATTTGGCCATCTTCCTGATGAGATCTTCCTCCACCTTCAGATGAGGTAGCTGGTTCTCAGAGCTGAGATCTCCATTTCGCAGCAGGCTGTATGCTGGTGGTCATGCCAGTTCTGGAGGTGTTGTGCCAAAGAAAGCCCCAAGATGGTGCTCAACCAGCTACCATGTGAGCACTCTGCTGCTCACCTCCTCCATGAAAATAGCAGCACAACCCCATGACAATATTTCTAATAGCCACGTTTTGTAGGGAGTTGGGTAGAAATTCATTAACAGCCAAACCATGTAATTCAGTCTTCATGCTGGTAAATAACTTGGGAGAGGAATTGTTCCTTCTGCATCAGTAATGACCAAAGGACCTGCTTTAGTCTTAATGTTACTTGTCTTTCAGTTGTGCTCTGTCGCAGAAGTTAAGTCCACGTTCCTCATCCCTTCCACCTTGTTAACACTTTCTAGCACTTCATGAAAGAGCAGAGCATTAACTCTGGGGATGTGGCCAAACACACCTTACTTGAAACCTTCCTGCCTACCTCCATTTTCCTCCCAGGTACATCTGGATAAGATATTCTGCATTTCCTATCCAAAGCTGCCATATCATTTTGCAGTGAAGTATAAAACTATGTACAAAATACACAAATTTGTATTTCGTTGGCAAAGCAACGGATTACATTGTGTTGCCTAAAGTTTGCAAAGTACCAGAGTTCTCCTTGTGACCAAGGAAATATATAGAGAGATATCTAGATCCTGGATCAAGACCTTTTGTCTGCTCAGCTATGACTTATTTGCCTGTGGGGTGACCGTGGAGCCAGGTGTGCACATAAGGACAGACTCACAATTGCCATGAGTCAAATGAGCTCAGCAGAGCCCAACAATTTCCATCGTCCCATGGCTTGGTGGGGGTTCCTATGCAAAATTATATAGAGGGAAAGGCACTCAAGTCACAGCCATGCTTAAGTAGCAGTTTTAAAATTAGGAAGTAAAATGTTTGCTCTGGACAAAACATGGGAGTGGAAGTGTTTTGTGTACCAGGTGGGACTCCTGCACCTGATTAACTGACACAGAAATAGCTGCCATCAGCCCACAGTGTTCTGAAGCTGTCTCATTCTGTAAATTGACATTTGCTGATGCCAGGAAACTCAGCAGCCTGAAAAGCTATTTTTTCCCTACTGCTGAGACCACCATTTCATAGACTCTGGCAAAAGAGGTGCCTTCTGTCTCCCAACGTCACATGCCAAGAGAAAGCCTTTTGTCTGCCTACAATAGAGCTAGTGGCAGAGAAGGAAGTTGTGGAACACTGGTTACTGTTGCTGGCAAGTGAGCCATAAAGGAGGGTGCTGCCAAAAGGACACAGGCTGGGATCTGACCTCCCTTTCTGTGCCTGTAGCTAGTGTGTATAGGTGAAGCCATCTCTTGTAGGGAGCACTGGAGGCGGGATGTGTGATGAGCTGAGCCAAGAACTCCCAACAGTGTGGTTGGTCCCGGGACAGAGATCCGGATCTGTGTCGGAAACACGGACAATGCTTCCCCCCAGTCTTTCCACTGAGGGATTTCTGCCACTTGGGAAATTGCCATGGGTCTCAAAATGCAGCTGTGAAATTGGTAGGTATCCCAAATTAAATAATACCCTGGAGGAGGGGGGCAAGAGCAGGAGAGTGGCACTGAGTGGCTTTCAGACTGGCCAAATTTGGCATCTTTATTTGCTAAAATCTACCTTTTTAATAGTCCCTGCCTGTGCCTGCCCTCTCTCTTTGGGCATCATCAGCTTCAGAGTGTCAGAGCAGCAGGATGAGGTGCCTTTGGGCATAGGAGATGTGTTGTATTGGTCCCCTGTGGAGCCCAGCAGCCTCTGTTGCTCCTCTCCACTGCAGTCGCCTGTGCTCGGTGCAGCTAGATCCGGTGGGACACAGAATCACAGAATCACAGAATCACAGAATCATCTTGGTTGGAAAGGACCTTGAAGATCATCTAGTCCAACCGTTAACCTAACACTGACAGTTTCCAACTACACCATATCTCTCAGCGCTATATCGACCCTACTCTTAAACACCTCCAGGGATGGGGACTCCACCACCTCCCTGGGCAGACCATTCCAATGCCTAACAACCCCTTCTGTAAAGAAATGTTTCCTAATATCTAGTCTAAACCTTCCCTGGCACAACTTGAGGCCATTCCCTCTTGTCCTATGACTTATTACTTGGTTAAAGAGACTCATCCCCAGCTCTCTGCAACCTCCTTTCAGGTAGTTGTAGAGGGTGATGAGGTCTCCCCTCAGCCTCCTCTTCTCTAGGCTAAACAACCCCAGTTCCCTCAGCCACTCCTCCTATGACATGTGCTCCAGACCCTTCACCAGCTTCGTTGCCCTTCTCTGGACACGCTCGAGTAATTCAATGTCCTTTTTGTAGTGAGGGGCCCAAAACTGAACACACACCGATGGGGTGATCCTCTGTGTCTGCTATAGGGGGTGCAGAGCAGAAGAGGGTTGCAGCATGGGACACTGGCCTGATAGCGTGGTGCTGTGCGGTGGCGAAGGATCTGATCCCTCCCTGCTAAAGGGCACTTGCTGTCTCCTCTCTGCTAAAAGCTGTTCAGGGCCATAGGCACATGTGAGTGCATTACTGAGTACTCCCAGGGTAAGTCTTCAGACTCTCTTTTACAAGCTCAAGGGCTCAGAGACATATTTTTGAAGTGGAATCTGCAATTCTGGCATTTTCACATGCCTCTGGAAACCAGGAGTTTTAACCACAGCAGTACTGACTCCTTCATCCAGCCTTAAACAACCCTACAACTGCTTGACTCAACTCTTTCACACCTAAATCACACTCTGGATTGCTGTTGCCTCCCGTCTTCAGAAGACAATCTGCTGCAATAAGACTTTCAAAGTTGCTCCTTAAATTTGGCTGTTAATTTCACATTTGAGGCATGTGAATTAAATGGCCAGATTTTCCAAGCCTGAAACACCCTGAAGGTGCCCGTGACTTCTGTTCTTGCCAAATATTTGTTCTTGAAGGTAGAGTCAAACACACCCATGCTGTGGTTTATCATGACCTGATTATATCGCCGTGAAGTTGAAGGGTGGGTGTGAGGGGGAAGCAACTATTTAAAACCATTTTCATCAAAATCAGAGCAGTCTACGGGAGCAAGACAGCTGTTAGATGCATTGTGGGCACTGAGATGGGAATTCCTGCCTGCTTAATCAGGCAGCCAGCTGCAGCCAGCAAAACCGACCCTGGCAAGTCAAGCAGTGGAAAGCTGCACCTGCGAGCTGTGTATGTGCCTGTTGTGGCGTTGGGAAGTAAAAAAAAAAAAAAAAGACATTTGAAGACTTGATCAAACAAATGAAACCTGAAGTGTGGAAGCTGTACGGAGGTTAAATGTCAATAGCTCCATCACAGACCATCTTGCAGGCTCAGCTGAGAGAGGACTCAGTGCATTATGGTGAGGTGCCATCTGTGCTTAGGAAAATTTCCGAATGTCTGTAAAAACGACAAACCTCTGTTAAAACTTCTGTAGCTGGGTTACCATTCCCGCTGCCTGAAGTTCTGGATAATTAGCTTTAAGGATATTACAGTGATGACTTTGGATCATCGCCTGTGAGGGTTCAGCAAGGAGCTGAGGCAGTGAAATGCCTGCAGAGCCTCAGTGCAGAGGCAGTAGCAAGCCCTACCATCTGTGTTTAGCTCAGGCGCTGTGAGCAAACATTAAACAAGTGCATTGCATCACTACTCACACGTATTTCAGCCTGTTGGTCAGAAATCACCTGTACTGCATTTGTGGGCAGGAAAGCAGCACAATGTTGAAGGGCAGCCCCCTCTACCAGCTGCCCACACTGATTCGGGTCAGGCAGTCATACCCAACTTTTGTTGTCAGACCTGAGCCTGTCGATCTGACAGTTGATTGTGTGGTTCCTGGACTCGAATGAAGTTTGTTAAGGCACCCACTTCTACTTGAGATGGATTTTATGCAGTCATAAACTGGATGACACCAAAGTGGGAGGAGTAGCTGATATGCCAAAGGATCATACTGCCATCCAGACCTCGACAGGCTGGAGAAATGAGCCAGCAGGAACCTCATGCAGTTCAACAAGGAGAAGTGCAAAGTTCTGCACATAGGGAGGAATAACCCCATGCACCAGTATATGCTGGGGGCCACCCAGCTGGAAAGCAGCTTGGCAAAACAGGACCTTGGTGGACACCAAGTTGAACATGAGCCAGCGCAGTGCCCTCACAGCAAAGAAGGCCGATGGTATCCTGGGCTGCATTAGATAAAGTATTACCATCAGATTGAGGGAGGTGATCCTGCTCTGCTCTTGTGAGACCCCACCTGAAGTACTTTGACAAGTTCTGGGCTCTCCAGTACAAGAGAGACATGGACATATTGGAGAGAGTCCAGTGAAAGACCATGAAGATTGTCTGGAGCATCTCTCCTATGAGGAAAGGCGGGGAGAGCTGGGGAGGTTCAGCCTGGAGAAGAGAAAGCTCCAGGGAATCTTATCGGTATATGTTGACACCTGAAGGGAGGGTGCAAAGAGGATGGAACCAGGCTCTTTGTGGTGGTGCCCAATGACAGGAGCAGAGGCAACAGGCACAAACTGAAACACAGGAGGTTCCCTCTGAACATCAGGAAATGCTTTTTTACTGTGAGGATGACTGAGCACTGGCACAGGTTGCCCAGGGAGGTTGTGGAGTCTCCATCCTTGGAGATACTCAAAAGCTGTCTAGACACAGCTGGGCAGCTGGCTCTAGGCGGTCCTGCTTGAGCAGGGGGCTGGACCAGATGACCTCCAGAGGTCCCTTCCAACTTCAACCTTTCTGCAATTCTGTGATCTTGTTTCTTGATTAAATAGAGGATCTTGGCCACAGGCACAACTATCCATTTTCCCAAGCATCAGGCAAAAATGTTGCAAAGTAAACAAAGGCAAGTGGTGTGCAGACATAGCCAAAATTAAATTGAAAGTAGCAAAATGATTGAGGACCCTGTTTGGATTAATCACCTAGCTCTGGCCAAGGCCATCGCAAGTGCAGGTTTTATTTAGAGTTTTTAAGGATAGGCTCCCAAAAAATGAAAGATCATTTGCCAAAGTAATCATTTCATGAGATGATAATTGCTTTAGTAGCTTCTTTTTTTCTGTAAAAATGTTCTTAGCAAGAAAGATGACTTCTTTATCCAGAGAAAAAAGAATTTTTCTTCATGTAAATGAAATGTTAACATTTTTTAAGCATTTCTACAAAATACCCAAAGGTTTACAGGGAAATACAAACGGAAATACAATTGTACATTTTAAAAAATATCTGTGTTGCCCTTTTAAATTGATTCTGCGCTGAGATGAAGACCAGGCTTTGTTCAGCAAGCATACAGAACACAAAGAACAATATATGTCTGAAATCCTATGTGATAATTTATTTTCAAGCCTCTGTGATGGAAGAAGGAAATACAAGTACTTCTCCCTGCATCAGAAATTTCAGAGTGAGATTTCATAGCCCGTATGTGGCACAGAGTACCTAGCACAGTTCCTCGTGGCTCTCAGATCTGCAGATCCTTCTGTTAGCCACAGAGACTTGGTCAGTTAAGGACTCATAGAGTCAAAGGAATTGGGTGGATATATACTGAGAGGTAATTACCACATTGTAATTAGCATAGTCAAGCAGCAAAAGGAAATTTTGAGGGTGAGAGGTAATGACAGTGCCTTGAAGTTAAATAGCACTAACAATATTTTTTAGGTGTATATGGGGAGGGTTCAAAGAAGAGATCAGTGGTAATGAAAAGAACCTGGAAGCCCACCTTTCCTGCTCCCAAGCCTCGCTACCTTCTTTTGCATGCCCCATTTCTCTGCTTTATCTGTGCCCAAAACCAGATCCTCCATCTTTGAGGGCAGGACTGTTCCGTAGCCTCAGGTGCTGCGCTGTCCTCTGGCTGCAATGTGCAGGCTCCCTCTGTTTGCCTGTATTTGCATGCTGTAAAGGCAGAATTACACAGCAATGGATCTCATCTGCATAATGAAGAGCCCATTCCCAGCACAGAGGGCCACAGAGCAGATTACCTCTCTCCATGATCCTAATTAGCCATCTGTAGTGTGCAACTGGAAGGGGGCTTGGCTCAGCCAGCGGAACAGGAAAGGGGCAGCCAGAGAATGATTCCCACAATCTAGGTTTGGTCGGCATTTCGGTTTACACTGGAGCAGAACCTGCCCATTGCTGCGGGGATCAGTAACACAGCTGCAGACCAGCAAAGGGAAGGCTGAGACCCCCCCCACCCTTTCCCACGGCAGTTATGCCGAAGCTGGAAGAATCAGAGTTGTCTGAGAAAATCCCCGCTGGGGAAGTGGCCTTCAGGTCATCCATTTCCAAAAGGGCATCTGACAATCTGCTGTATCCATATGCCAACCTGTGCAAGCAGAGCAGTTGTCCCGCCGCCGGCCGGGAGGATGGAGGGTGGCTACGGGACAGATCGAGGGAGGGGATTCTCCCCCTCTACTCTGCTCTTGTGAGACCCCACCTGGAGTACTGTGTTTATCTCAGGGAACCACAGTACGAGACAGACATGGACCTGTTGGAGCAGGTCCAGAGAAGGGCCATGAAAATGGTCAGAGGGCTGGAACACCTATCCTTTGAAGAAAGGCTGAGAGAGTTGGGGTTGTTCCGCCTGGAGAAGAGAAGGCTCCACGGAGACCTTATTGCAGCCTTTCAATGTGTAAAGGAGACTTATACGAAAGATCATAAAGTCATAGAATGATTTAGGCTGGAAAAGACCTTTAAGATCATTGAGTCCAACAGTAAACTGAATGCTGCTGAGTCCACCACTAAACCATGTCCCTAAGCACCACATCTATACACCTCCAGGGATGGTGATTCAAGTGCTTCTCTAGGCAGCCTGTTCCAGATGGGGACAGACTTTTTAGCAGGGCCTGTTGCAATAGGACAAGGGCTAATGGTTTTAAACTAAAAGAGGGTAGATTCAGACTAAAAATAAGGAAGAAAGTTTTTTATAATGAGGGTGGTGAAACACTGGAACAGGTTGCCCAGAGAGGTGGTAGATGCCCCATCCCTGGAAACATTCAAGGCCGGGTTGGACGGGGCTCTGAGCAACCTGATCTAGTTGAGGATGTCCCTGCTCATTGCAGGGGGGTTGGACTAGCTGATTTTTCAAGATACCTTCCAACCCAAACCATCTATGATTCTTAGTTGCAAACAAGATAATCCCCTTTCTTTTATTTCTTGAAGGTGACCCGCCTTTTGGGCTGACTGCTAAAAATCGGCCATTGGGCAGGTCCATGTTATTTCAAATGGGCTGCATGGAGGCTACAGTTCTTATTTGCAAAGTCAAAAGAAATCTTTCTATACAGTGAAGTCATTGAAGCTAAGGAAGTATTTTGTCATAATGTTCACAGTCACGCTATCAGTGGGTTAGAGTGAAAAATGGAAAATTGCTATAAATGTATAAAATTGTGAAGGCTGGTTTTATAATTGAGAAAAGAGCAGAAAGTAAATGAAGCTGATCACTTACAAAGTGTCAATTATATTAAAATATTCTTCTGACTCAGAAACTTCAAGTGTCATTAGTGCATGAAAGGATATTTTAGAACAATAATATGGGTTTTAATCTTGAATCCTTTAAACTACAAACAGAAGAGATTCTACTCCTGTCTCAAGGACAACTTGTGCTCAAACAGAAGTTTTATTTCAATTGCTGTTAAGCCAGCTACAGGAACAAGGCTCTAACTCCACCTCAGAAACTAGTAGCACTAGTTATAAAAGAACTAATTTATTAAGCACTTTCAGATTTTCCCAGCTTTCACTGATGAAAGCCACCTGCCCAGCTGGAAGATAGTTAAGTAAACGTCATCATCTCCATTGTACTCATTTCGGCAGCAGAATCAAGACTTGGTTTACAAAGGCTTCTGGCTCCCAGGCCCAGGACTTTGGTTTGGTATGAATATTATTTGCATGGCCAAAAATAGAACACATGAACAATGACTTCCTTTAACATTAAGAGTGCATGTGTGCATCCACCCAACTTCAGGATCATCCTGTTTTAAATTCTGCGGTAGGATGGCACAACTTATTGAAAAGGACTTTTGTTTAGCCCTTCATTTCCAGCCTTCTGTAATCTTAACATCTGGGTTTACTTTTTACCCATGTTTTTTTCACAGCTACTCAGTGGCCAGCATGAATTCCTTAAGGGGATAAGAATTTTCACAGCTCCTCAAAATGATAACCCTTCCTGGGAAGACAGAGAGGGGTGCATTCAGTGTCTACATCCAGCCGATCATTTAGTCCTCATGGGTTTTAGGTGTTTCAAGGCGGGAAGTTTTCGCAGCCTCCCAGGATCAAGATTTTGGAGCTCACTGAAAAGGTCCACTCAAGATCTTCAGAATTCAGATTTCCAATGTAATGGTTTGGGGTTTTTTTGACAAAAAGGGGCATTTTTTGTTGAATGCTTGAGCTGTAGAGTTAGCTGGAATCCTTCAAGCATCAGACATTGTGATTAAGTCTTAAAAGTGTCAAAACACTTAGAAATTTCAGAAAATTAATTAAAAAAACCCTCAAAATTTGCCTGTACATTTTTAAAAACTGCTTTACTATTAAGTAAATTATTTTGCTGATGAGTCTAAATTTTTCCTGTCACACAGGTTCTGCCATAACTGGATGAGATTAATGGTTCCTCCAACCCAGTCACCTGCCCTCAGTGATGCGTAATAGCAGGTACAACAGGAGATGAAAGAAACTCTGAAGTTATTAGGGAGTGTTGTGACTACCATAATCAGCTTTTTTTTAAACCTCAATCCCTATGCTTCTCAGATAAACACAGAGCATCTTATCTTATTGCTTATCTTATTGGTTTCTTGTTGCATGTCCAACTGAGCTCTTTAAACCTTCCCTTGTGAGCTGGTCCCTCTGCCATCCACATTGCTTTTCTCTGAACTCTCTTCTATTGAGCTCCAAGTAGTGACAAGTTGCTTCTAACCATGTTGCATGGTTTAGGTATTCTCTCTTCACACCCTCCTCATCTCTATATATCATGTGTATATAGAAAGTATATATGGAGTAGGGAAAGCCAGCAGCTCAGCTGGTTTTCAGCTAAAGTTTGGGCAGTCTGAAAGGAGGTAGAGGAAATAGCAGGAGACTGGATTTAATTCCTCTGATCACCCTTTCAGACCCCATAATTTGAGGGCAGTGGAGCTCTATTGATCATCACCAGCTCAGCTTTAACCTAAAACTTACTTTGGAGCAATGAACATATTCCTACTGCGGGCAGCACAGAGGCAGCAGACGCAGGCTGGGGTTTATGGCAGGATGAGGAAAAGGAGATGCTGGGGAACGCTGAGCTATGGCCAACCCCCACCAGACAGACATGGGTTTGGGAGATGTTTAGGGAACCAGGGCTACTGTAAGGGCACAATGATGAGGAAAGAAGGGACAACATAGAAGCACAAAAGCAGGATGACATGCTGTAAAACTGGTTCCTACAGAGTAAAATAACCAGCTAGGTGTAGTCCCTGCTGAAAGTGTGGGGCGCCTGAGCTAAATTTGACCCCATGTCTCCTGCTGAGAAGAGAGTATAATATCAACCACGTGAAGGAAAAATTTCTCTTGAAGGAATAATACTGAAGACAGGTCAAGAGTTGGCTGAAATTCACCTTCTCCATTTACTTGAAATGTCCAGCTTGCTGAGGCGTTAAGCCAGTACATTTCGGCTCATCATTAATTTATGAGCAAATTCAGGAAGATTAAAGCAAGTCTTGTCACTTGTCTTAATATCTCATTGCACATAAAAATGTGGTTAGCATGCTACATTGATTGGTGCAAGGAGAACTGCTTGAGCAAAATAAACCTTGAATCGTGTCTTTAGTGTTAGCTTAAGCCAAAACCAAATACCCCCAAGCTGTGAGGAGACTGGGCCCAGGTCTGACTGCTGGGGGTCATGGCTGTCACCTCTTAGATGTCACCACCAGTTCATTTTGGACATTCTAGGCTTGTGAAGATTTCTCATGTTGTCTTTAAACTCAGGACAAGACTTACAGGTTAATTACCCTTGTCCTGATCACTTCTCTCACAGTTACAATGGAGCATTTAGCCCTTTTTGTTGACTGAAAAAGCATCTCTGTGGCTCTCACAGCAAGCAGGCACTGAATGTCCTCCCTCCTCAGAGGTAATACAAGCAGACAGCTGATTTTTAGAACAACTTCTCTTCACACAGTTATGCATCTGTGCTGCACAGTGACTTTACGTGATCATGACTTGCTCGTGCAGCTAGTCTTTGCGTAGACTAGCATCCCTATAAACTCACAAGGATCTCAGAAAGAGCTGAAGAAAGGCTGGCATGGCCAACTGAAGGCCTGGAAAGAATTGAATGTAGGTTGGCCGGATGACTTGCTGAAATAATTATTTTAATTCCAAGGACACCTTACTGTGTAATTAAAGATGTGTCAGATCACCTGAAGTCTTAGTTGTGCATCACTTTGAAATTGCTGTTCCCATCTAAACACCAAATACTGTTCCCACATAAAAGCAGTTATTTCTTTAGTTGGCTAGTGCTGCCTCTTGGTCTGACCTCTTACAGCCATGAAACCTGTCTGGTGTGCACCCAGTGCCATCTATACCTAGCCTGGTGTCTATCCACAGCTGAAGTCTCAGCTACCGTGGTCTACAAAGCCTTTTTGCAACCAATACCCAGGATTTTCTGGACATGCTGGGAACACCCTTTTTTAATACAGTCATAGTCAAATGACTTTATCAATATTCTCATGTGCTAAGACATCACATACCCCAGTGGTACCTTATCTAGCCCAATCATGGCATAATACATAAACACTCAAAAACATAGAGCGAAGTTTAGAGGATAACACAGAAAAGCCTCCTAGAGGATTTTACTAGTTTCTCTCAGGCATTTTTATGAAGCCTAAGGATTAGTAAAGGGAAATGTACTTAGAGATGTCTTGCTCTACAAGAAATAAAATAGTCTCTAAACTTTTGTTCATGTCTAGACTCAAACTGATCTTCTTCCGAGGATCTGAATATTTCAGTAGTTTCCTGAAAACGCTTTGCTTGTACCTGTTGTCCTGCCGGGGCCCAGGACTGAATGAATGCATCAGAAATCCCGTGGGAAAGCTTGTTCTGTGACATAGATCCAGCCTCACATCCTCAATGGGTCTGTAAAATTCAAATAGCTACCCAGGCTTATGAGTACTTCCTCTGCTTCTGAAGCTTCCTGGTATAAGCGATTGATCCTATCAGGCTTCCAGTACTGTGATACCAGAACAACTCACAATATTTAACATCCACGAGACAGAGAAGTACTATTATCTACCTTTGATATATTAGAAACCGAGGGAAAGAAGCGTCCAAGGTCAGATCCAGTAATGAACAGAAGTGATTTAAAAGTGATTTAAAAGGAAAAAGCCCACCTGAACTTTTATCTACCTGCTGCCCAAAGCAGAGCCCAAAACTTTCAGACAGGCACCCACAGTGCTGTGCAGAAGAGCAGCGCTTCTGGGTGGGTGCAAAACGGATCCATCTGCAATTAATCCAATTCCAGAGGGATCCATGTCCACCTCGACAAATGCAAAGCAAGAGGAAGTTGCTGCATATCAGCACTGCCAGTTTTTTGTCTCCTGGCACTTCCTGAAGGGGAATAGGGAGCTCAGTGCTGATGGCTTTCACCTCACTAGTGAAGCAAGATGGACCCTGAACCAAAATTATCCACTTCCATGACTATAATACAAATAATACACTTCACTTAAAGAATTTCCATTTTTTCAGCACATTTTTCCCCTCTGAGTTTGCTTTCCCCACTGTCAGATCCTCTCCTAGCATTTTTCAAGCTTTTTGGGGTCACCAGGTACATCTTTCTCACTCCAGGACCTGTATAGTCTTTACCCCACCCTGGTAGTATTTATAAACAAGCGAGCAATACAGGACAGCAAGAGCCCCTACAGCTCAAAATGCATTGCTACTCAAGCTAGAGGCCACTTTGGACCTTTCTAAAACTCAACACCAGCCATTGAGACAAGCTGAGGTACAAGACATGTTGGTTAGGAAGGGGTACAAAAAGGACTGTGATGGAGGTTAATGGGGGATGAGAGACCTGAGGTTGTTTTTCTTCGGGCACTGACAATTGACACAATGAGAATTTAACCCTCGACCTTCTGCACTTTGGTTCCTGATGAGCTACAGGAAACATGAGTTTCTCTTAATATATCACATTTTTGCTCAATGTCAAGCCTTACAGTAAGATGAAAGGCACAGTTACAGGGAGGGTGTGACAAGCATCTAACAACATCTAACAACAAACCAGGCTAAAAAAGTAAATGGAAGAGTATGGGTTTGTTGGGAAAGATTAAAACCCCAGATTTCTCTTTGGATGCTATTAGCAGGTAGATGCCACATTTGTATCTGGAGATCTTTTGTATCAGCAGCTTAAAAGCAAATAAGAGCAAGCCACTGCCCTCAAGAGTTTATAACCTTTTATAAAGAGACAGGATATGTGTAGTGGGTGGAAAAAAATAAGTGATTACTCTCCTCCTTTTTACAGATGGAGATAGGGATCAAATAACATCTCTGCTATCACACAGGAAGCCTGTGGCAGCGCAAAGAAGAAGGAACTGGGATTTTCCGGAGGCAGATGCTCTAACCACAAACTCTCCCTCCTTCCCTCACTTCCCACATAGTTTTGTTTTAACAGCCAGCGTTGAGCCACTGCACACTGAAGAAGGAAACGTCTCCCCTTACCCCGGCCTGACAGCAGATGGGTTTTAGTAGGATCTTCCTCAGTTTTTCCTGGGGGAACGGAGGGGGCCAGGAGGAGCAGCGGGTGCTTTGGAGAGGAGCTGGGATGCTTCGTGGCCGGGAGAGAGCTGCGTGGCCAGAGGAGGAGCTGCAGCTATGGATCCTGCCTGTGCCATAGGAGTGTGTGCTGGACAGGACGTGAGGTGCCACACAGCACCCCATCTTCTCCTCCCTGACCAAAGCAGCCACTTATTTTCCCTTCTTAATGATGAACAGCCCAGCCAGAGCCTGAAAGTACATTTTTGATCTAAGTCAGTGATAGATGAATTACTGGCGTTTTTATCGCTAATAAATATCTGATGGTGTAATCGGAGCCAGTTATACTATTGTTATGATGACACTGATACACGTGTTGATGCTGTTATGGCTGGAGAGCTCGGGCTACATTATCTTTTTGCCTCTTTCGCCAGGTAACTTGAGGCCGCGGTGCTATTGATTGAGGACCGCCTGGTGCTGTAGTGTCCGCTCCTGTAACCATAGCCTGCCAGGGTTATGGGGCTATTGTGAGGGCTTTGTTTAGCTGCTGACAGCTCTGAGGAAGAGCATGCAATGGTTGCAAACGTTTTTATTGTGTCTGCGCTTCTTTGCCTTGCAGACAATAGGAGTGGGCGGCAGCCAGGAGATAGTGGGCTGACTTCAGTGGAGGACAGAGCAGGAGGTGTAGTACCCCACTTCTGAATGCTTCTGACAGCAGCAAAGGAGGTGCTCTCTCCTAAGAAGGCTGGAATGACATTATGCCTGGGCTTTCATTTTGGGTGCTCTTCTGGATGTGAATGCAGCCTGTTGATTATGCGGATGTGGAAAGCAGGCTAAGCGGATCCAATAACCTGTCATCCAAGATGCATCCTTTCCCTTGCTCAGCCCTGCTCACCTGCTTTGGAAACGCACATGAAAACACTCCGTTTGACCAGCCCAACGCAAGCCCTCTAGCCATGGAGGAGGAGAAGAACGAGGCGACCTCAGTGGTGTGTCTGCAGCCATCTGCAACAGCAGCCAGCAGCGTCAAGCACGGAGGAGAGGACAGCAAGGAGATGTTCAAAGCCAGCAGATGCTCTGAAAAACACAGTCGTGCAAGCAGCAATTCTAGCAATCATATTGCTGCTCAGTCAGTGTCTGCTGCCACGGAGTCATCAGTGTTTGCTGCTAACGAGCTAAGCCACGATGTTATTGCACTCTGTACTCACATCCCCAGACCATCCATCATCCACGTGCCAAAGGTGAGTGCTCTAGAAGTCGCTATGCAACAAGGTAAGAACTGACTCACTTTAACAAAATATAAAAAGGAATGAAGAAAATCCATAGGAGCATTTATCCTGTATTGATTGGCATGCAGTCAAGAAAGGAGTAATGGCTGTTCTTACTAAAATAATGCAGTATGACAGCTATAGCTTTCCTGCACTATTATCAGAACCCTTAGGGGATGTTTGTAATAATACCAGGCACTTTTACAGTACGTTTCATTTAGTCATATTCCTATCTTTTGGTGATCCACACTTATTTTGGACCTGATCCAAAATCCCTTGAAAGGAACAGGCGGGTTTTTTTTCCACTGACATGAGCGAACACTGCATTTTTGCCACCTCAGCCAGGTGCCTTGAGGCTGCGGCACCAATGACTGCAGAATCCTTTTTCCATCTTATTTTTAGCTTGTGTGTGCTTGGAGGCAACAGTAAGGTTTTCAGTACAGTTTTGGTGAATTCATTTTGTTCTTGCCTGAATAGGAAGATCACAAAGTTGGGTATTGGTACTACTAAAATAATGAATAGTAATGGGCAAATAGCACTGTTCTCATTTCTCTTGGTTAGGTAACTGGAGATCACACGCTTTTTTTCCCCCGATAAACTCGGAGGAATAGAAGCCACATGTGTAACTAAACTTTTTTATACCACAGCTTTTATTTTAATAGTCCATTCCTCTACCAGTTTCCCTGCCAAATCTCATATATTCAGAGTGCCTCTCCTTGCTTCTCCTTCACAGTCAGGTAATATTGTGTTTGGCAAAGATTTCTGTCCTTGTAAAAGTGTTAGAAAAAGGTTTAATATGAGATATAGCTGCTGGAATTAAGAAAATTATCAGAATCAGTGTTTCCAGGTGGGCTATGCTGCTGTTACCAGACCTGGGGGCTCCGTAGACCACTGTTTCAGTCCTGTTGCCATCAACCACAGCCCCTATGTAAGATATAAGGAACAACCGGAGCTGCCTGAGAGCAATCATTTGCTTCAGTGTAAAAGAGAGGGCTGGCTATGGAGGTGTTGGGATCTCTCTTTCACGGGAGATTTTGAAGATGAGCTAGCTGACCATTATCTGGGGATGGAGTAAGTATATTTGGTCCAGCTGTCATTGAAAGAGTCAAACCAGACGCTATCAAGGTCTCCCTCAACAACATATTTCTGCAGTTTCAGTTGTTTTTCTTTTTTTGCTTGGGAGGTTCAGGTTGGATGTTAGGAAAGGCTTTCTAGCCTGGAGGGTAGTGCAGCATGGGAAGAATTGATGAGGATGCTGTGCTGAAGGATTTCATCACTTGGCTGGACAAAGCCACAGCTGACCTGATGTAGTGTCGGCAGCAATTCTACTCTGAGCAGGTTAGACAAGAGACCTCAAGAGACTCCCTCCAGTCAATGTTTCTGTGGTTATATGTGACATATGTATTTTGATGCATGTATGCTGCTTATAAGCACAAGGAAACAGGATCAGACTGAGGCATCTCTTCGCTGTCACAGAGACAGCAATGCAGACGGTGGTGCTCTTGGCTTTACAACACTTTTGTGACAATTTCTCCCCTCCTACCTGCTCTGTTCCAATCACTTCATCCCACCTTTGATCATCTGCTGCTCTTCTCTGTGCTGTCAAAGCCACTGCCAGTACCTACCTCATCCTGTGAGTGTCCCCCGTAGCCGAAGAGGTTCCCTACATTGGGCCCAGACATCTCTAACCTCTCCACAGGTGTTGGAGCAGGCAATGCTGACACTGTGCTGATCCAAAGATGCTCCCATGCCTTTGTGGTGGTGGAACAGTGATTCTGCTGACTGAGCTGCACCAAGGATTTCTCTAGGAGTACATGGTCAAATTTAGGAGTACAAATTTATAGCAATCTCAAATCAGATGAATAGTCAGGAAGAATAGGCCTCACCACTCTGGAAAATCTGGGTGACTCAAATTATTCAGTCACCCAAGTCACCACATCAAATTGTCCATCACTGTTTTGTAGGTTTTTAAGAACAAGCTACAAAAACATCCATCAGGTTCTTGTGTGGTCCTGCTGAACATCTTCTAAGTACCTAGATGTTTTCCTGTCACTGAGGAGACCTGCAAGGAAACTCCTTGTCACAGCTAGGAACTGGCCTTTCTGCTGCCCCTCAGCATTGAGACCTTCCTGCCAAGGTCTGTAGGGTCTTGCTGGTGACACTCGTGAAGTCCCACACACATGAGGAGCACTTCTCTCTCCATGACACACACAGGCCAGATGTTGCATCCAATCAGTCCCACGCTGTCAGGGCACTCTGCTACCTACGGACTGAGCTGAGCTGATTTTGGTGTCATGCTGGAGAGAAATGGGAGATCCACAGAGGTCTCAGTGTCTGAGTATCTACATCCAGCTTTTCTATGAGGGTCTGCACCTTGGAGACTTGCTTAGTGGCAGCTCTCAGTGCTTTAATGCATAACAGTGTCCTCCCTCTCAGCTCTGCCCATCAGCACAACCCGTTTTACAATGTTAGTACCCTCAATGATTGCCTTTCCAGGCAAAAAGATAAAAAAAAATAAGTGAAGCAAAATAAGATGTAGGTATTCAGAGAGGCTCTGTGGTGCACTGGTTGGAAGTAGAAGTGCAGCGGGTGGAAGAAGGCATGCAGAATGTGTACCAACTCTGATGGGATGAGAATGAAAGTGTGGCACGTGGAGATACTGGGGGATTTGTGCTCTCTGCCACAGTAGGGGAAGAAACATGATAAATATGAAGATGAAGACGAGGGTCCCAGAAATAGGATGGCAGCAGAGAGTGTGGAAGAGCCCTCTAATGAAGAAAGAGGGAGGTTATGATCATGGAATGTGATGGGCTGGGGACCACACACACAGCTCCTGGTGTGAGAGGGAGGAAGAAGATGGAGAGAAAAGGTGGTGGGAGGCACGCAGGACATCTGATATAGATCTAAAGGAAGAGACTGGAACGCAGGAATGACGGAAAATATGGGCCATGAGGAGAGAAAGAGTCGCACTGGGTCTCTGTGAGCAGGGTGTGGGTGGCCTTGGTTGGAGGGTGGAGAGGAAGGCAGGGGAGAAAGTACAGGGCTGCCTAAGAACAGGGGCTGGAGGCGTTTCAGTCCCCAAAGCAGAGCTCACTTCTGTCCGAAAATAATAATATCCAGACATTGCTAAGGAGCCAGTGAGGCCCAATGGAGAAGACACAAATTCCCATCCTCCTTGGCATATCTGAACTTCCCTTTTTATTTCTGTTTCCCAGCTATAAAACAGAGAAAAATTATCCTCTTTCCTATGCAATCATGTTAAAATCTATAATTGAAAATAACATATACCTGCTAAGTGGAAAAAGGCAGTTGTGCTATGTAAACACAGGAATCTCACAGTCCTGTCGAGGAGACTTTTAATTCATATTCTTGCATCAAATTCTTCAAGAAAAGCTGAAATAATGCCAGGAAAAATGCTTGTACTCTTTTGTCTCTTTCATTTTCAAAATTATATCAGCAAGGGGCTAATGACAAATATGCTGAGAACTTCCAGCACCAAGAGACCTGCTGTCTACCTGTCAGCATAATCCTTTTCAAGCAGAGGATCAGTCCATTTTTCACTAATAGCAGTATAAAATTCTAATTTGAGCACATAATATACTAATTAATGAGATCTTCCAGCTGATCCTCCCCACTGGGACAAGTAGCCACATATTTTGGATTACAGTGGAGTTGCATGCATGTAACCAAATCCAGAATTTGATCAATTATTCCTTTTATGAGAAGACTGCATCTGCTCCAGATGGAGCCAACCTTAAATCTGATATAAACATGATCCCAACAAAAATTAGATTTGTATATAATTACCAAAGAGATTGAGTTAGATTTGTTTGGTCACAAATTACTGTGGCAGCAATGTGCTTGTAAATAACTGACCATCATTTTAATATTTAAGATTGCCTCAGTAATAAAGCATGATTAAATGTCAGTGAAGTTCTCCACATCTAGCATCTCTGTCCTGATTCTGACATGTAAAGAATTAATTCTTTTGTGTTTTGTATGCTGCCTGGAGGGTCTTTATCAGACTTCACAAGGCCATAAATCAAAGCTGCCAGAACTACACACTGGAAGTTGCTTGCTTAATCTTTCAACCTCACCTACAACATCAAAAATTTTCCCATCTTTGATTTCCAAGTCCAGTTTTAGCTACTGATAAACTCTGGGGTGGAAACTTAGGAGAACGCCTTATTGTTCTGAACCAACAACTGTGCCATGACTCCAATAAATGTTACGTGTTGACAAAAGCATATTAGTGACCCTTTCTACTAGCAATATCATTCACCTGACTTGAACTCTGTTGACCTTCAGAGTTCAGCTTGGGGTTTTTTTCCAAAACAAAAGAAACCCAAACATCATCCAATGCATCATGGAATCATTTCTTTCCTTTCAAGCTGTTTGAGACACCAGAAAATCAGGAGCTGAAACCTTAAATGAGAGATCCTGGGAATAATATGTCTGATGAAGTAAGCTGTGCTTCCCATTGCACCTGGGGAGCCTCACTGAAATCAGTGTCACCTGTGATTTCCTATATAAAATGTCAGCCATACCTTTAGGGTCTGTAGATCTCTTTAAAGGACCTCATAGCTACTTTCAAACCTTGAATAACTTTGCCTCTTTTTCACCTGCACATTTTTGATACCTAGGTTAGTTGTTTGGCTAGAGAAGCTAGAGAGTGGATTTGACCCAGTGATGCTCATTTTCAAGTCTCTGGACATCCACAGGCAGGTTGTTGGTACCATATTGACTCACAATGACTTTACCAGACTTTGGACCAGAATGGATCTGAGTGGCAAGATAATGATGACAGACTCCAAAATTTAAAGGTGTAATTGCAGCTGTCTTGGAAATTGAAGCCTCCCCACACAGAAGAGATAGTTTTATTACCATCCTCGTTTTGTTCTTTGGATCTTTTTCTGGCCAGTTTGTAGGTATGGTTTATATCTAAGTGGTTCGAGTAATGCATTGCATCAAGGACTTGAGAGCTTGATTCCTCCTTGCTTGACACTTTGCACAATTGTTTATACTCATGAAGATCAACTGTAAAACAGACCCTGATCATGACTTGTCACACATTTACAGGAGGGGAAAGTGCTCACTGAACGGAGATACAGGACTACAAGGGATGAGGACAGTTGAGATGGAGGAAACATACCAGTAGCTGCATAGGTGAAGCCCTACACTGAAGTTATACTTCATTAATACCTGGAAAATATGAACAATCCATTGAAAATAACGGGACTTCTCACAGTCAAACTCACACATACTTGTGGTTTTGTAGTACCAGCTCCTAGGGACACAAACCTCGGGAGGATTCCTGGCACTGCTCATGCTCTCCTGGGAGAATGGCCAAGAGTGTTGAATGACCCCGTGGGCCTGAGTGTCCAACCGCTGAAGGAAGCATTTCAAGTACACTTTGGGAGTTGTTAAATAGTTTGATAACTAGTCAGCAGCTAAAAATTAGCAGGAAATGAACAGCATTACTTGGTGAATGGCAGCTAGTTGATACTGAGCTGTTTCCTTTGCTTATCTTTGCAAAGGTTTCATTCCACGTCTCAGCAGAAGAAGATTCCAGTCATTTTATCAGTGTGACTGTGGAAATCTCACAGGGACAGACTTTTCTCCAGCACAACAAGCAAAAGGTACCATTATTTTCTCCAAACTTACTCTGGTGCAAATTTGCTTTACTTTAAGCAAATTAAATCCAGAGGGTAAAACTCATCCCTTCAAAGTGCCTAAGCTGGGCACTCAACTATGCCCTGTGGTTGCCAGAGAAACATTAACACCCTTGGCTCCTCCAGCATTTGCAGGAGCTTAGCACCTCAAATATAATGTTGTCATATATTTAAATTACATTTACATTTTAACACTTTGTCAAATTCATCTGAGAGATTATGGCCTTCGTGACTTGGCCAGAGCCCTCCAAGAAGCTTGAGAGAGTCCTTGGACAGGACTCACTATTTTTGACTCTGCTTCCTTGTGCTTTACCACCAAAACCTCTCTTATTAGCATATGCTACTGTAATGTTTTCCCTTCATCTCTTCCTCTTAATCTTGACTCTCTAGCTGGCAACTGTCTGGGGAGAGTGTGTGTGGGCCAGGAGTTCTCGACTCTCAATATAAACAGCACCTAAGTGAAACCAGACTTTCTCATTACATTTTTTCTTTGCTTTTCACTCCCACATAAACACAGAGGTAATGGCACTGCACGGTGCAGAGCCTTTCATCCTGGCCAAAGCACAACTCATTTACTTCTGTGGCCTGCACATATGCAAAATAAAATCCATCCTAGTAGTAGAAGTAGCACGTTCTGATCAGAGAAACCCTGTCCCATCCCGGGCTAGTGCACAACAGCGTTGCTAATGGTAGGCTGGCACGTCTCTGCACAGACTGATGAGCACCACCACCCCTCTCCTGCCCGCAGGATTCCACATCCAGCAACCTTCCCTTTCATCTTTCACATGACATTGCTTTAGTTGATACATAACTACGCAGTTCCCTCTATTTGACAAGAATCTCCTCTTTTTAGTTTTCCTAAATCTAGTTCCTACCCCTTCATTTCTCAGTTTGCATCAGCTGAGTTATTTTTTGCAGAGGGGTCATGCAGCTCTCAGCTGCTGTTCTGCAACAGCTCCTGCATAGCAGAATGATGAGGGACAGCCTAAGAGCTTTTTTCATGCCCTCTCTCACCCTGAAACCTGTTCCAACAGTTCTTAGTAGTAATGAACCTCCTGTGTGCCAACAATAATAGAAATAGTAAAGCTTTCAGGAAGTTCTTGGAAGTCACGAGACCCTCATTTAAAGGGGATTAAGGAGGAGAATTTGTTAAGTTTCATGAAAGGTACTTCTGAAAACAAGATATTGTAACAAGAGCACTTTGAAACCACTAGGAAATTGGAAACCACATGAAACTTGACAGGTTTTGGGTTTCATCACCAACACAGACCAGCCCAGGGTCACCGAAGAGTTCATACCCCTTCTACTCTTGGGGTGAGCAGGGGGTCCTGGGATGCTGCTGCATAAGTAAACACTAGCATCCCATTAACATTCAGATTATGCTTCTGCTGACTTTAGCACCTGCAGAACTGGTACTGTTCAGTCTTTGTAGACTTTCATGCCCCATTTGCATGTTCTCCACAGCCTTGTTATGAACACAGCGTGGATGTTATGTTAGCATTCTCCTTCCTTCTGCCTTTCAGTAAATTAAAGGGTGTTTGCAGCTCTCACGGGGAGATAAGATGCAGTTTGAATCAATGGAGTAATTACAGAAGAATATGATACTAATGGAGCTGATTTGAATGCGTATCTAAGGATGAATGCTATGGCTCCATGCCCAGACGGTGCACACTTTCCTCATGATGAGTTATTTATGACTTGACACATCGCAGCTCTGCTGTTTTGTGGCTCAGCAGCATTCATGTCATTGATAAAGCAAACTCTGTCAATATTGTGCATTCTTACCAGTCCAGGCCTGACTGCCGAGCAGTCTTCCCACCTGAAACAGCCATGGCCACCGCCTCTCCAGCAGCAAAAGCAGAAGAAAAAGGCTGATATGGCTTCACCAAGGGCAAATTGTGCTTGACCAAGTGGCTGTAGAAGTGGCCTTCTATGATGGAGTGACTGCATCAGTGGACAAGAGAAGAGCTATTGATGTTGTCAT
Organism: Strix uralensis; assembly: GCF_047716275.1. NCBI lineage: Eukaryota > Metazoa > Chordata > Aves > Strigiformes > Strigidae > Strix > Strix uralensis. The sequence goes on along the minus strand of NC_133976.1, from coordinate 8,391,429 downwards.
CCACCTGGACTTCTGGAAGGCCTTTGATATGGTTCCCCACAACATTCTTGTCTCTAAATTGGTGAGATAGATACAGATTTGATGAATGGACCATTAGATGTATAAGTAATTGGCTGCATGGCCACATCCAAAGAGTTACAGTCAATGTTTCAATGTCTAAGTGGAAGCCAGCAGTGGTGCCCTCAAGGTTCTGCGCTAGGACCAATACTATTTAATATCTTCATTAATGACATAGTGGGATTGAGGGTACCCTCAGTTTGCAGATGACACCAAGCTGAGTGTTGCAGTTGATTCACTGGAGGGAAGGGATGCCGTCCAGAGGGACCTTGACAGGCTTGAGCAGTGGGCCCATGTGAACCTCATGGAGCTCAACAAGGCCAAGTGCAAGGTCCTGCACATGTGTCAGGGCAATGCCAAGCACAAATACAGGCTGGGCAAGGAGTAGATTGAGAGCAGCCCTGTGGAGAATGACTTGGGGGTACTGGTGGATGAAAAATTGGACATGAGCCAGCGATGTGCACTTGCAAACCTGAAAGCCAGCCATATCCTGGGAAGCGTGGCCAGCAGGTCAAAGGAGGTGATTCTCCCCCTCTGCTCTTGCAAGGTCCCACCTGGAGTACTGTGTCCAGCTCTGGAGTCCTCAGTACAAGGAAGACATGGACGTGTTGGAGTGACTCCAGAGGAGGCCATGAAAATGATCAGAGGGCTGTAACACCTCTCCTATGGAGAAAGGCTGAGAGAGTTGGGGTTGTTCAGCCTGGAGAAGAGAAGGTTCTGGGGAGACCTTATTGCAGCCTTTCAATGATTAAAGGGGGCTTACTTTTTTCCAAGGCCTTTAGTGACAGGGCAAGGGGCAACGGTTTTAAACTGAAAGATGGTAGATTTGACATGGGGAAGAAATTCTTAACTGTGAGGGTCGTGATGATACACTGGCACAGGTTGCCCAGTGAAGGTGTGTATGCCCCGTCATTGAAAGTGTTCAAGGTCAGGTTGGACAGGACTTTGAGCAACCTGATTCAGTGAAAGGTGTCGCTGCCCATGACAAGGAGCTTGGACTAGATGAACTTTAAAGGTCCCTTCGAACCCAAACCAGTCTGTAATTCTATGACATCTCTCCTTAATAAAGAAGGGCTGAACTGAGGGCATCTAAAAGGACACATGGCTTCCCAGGGACCACACAAGAGCTTGGGACCATGCAAGTCTTGACTGCTCTCCCAAACAGAGAGCTCAGGCAGTATAAACCTAGCAAGAGAGACTAATGACATGCCCATCTTGAACAACCTGGAGAGTCTAGCTCCAACCATGAGGCTGTTTTTTCCCTATCAGCCATGGCAGCCCTCTGCTCCAGGTTTTTACAACAGATAAGCATGAGAAGATTATCAAAATCCCGGCTCAGTTTTGATTGCCTCTTGAGAGCAAAGTTTTCACAGAAGATCCTCTGCTCTGTATTGGTTTGAGGTTAGTTTTAGTAGCCAAAGAAGAGTTCTGTACCTAAGGAGCCTGATCCAGCACCAAACTGCTCAGCAGTCCCCCAGAAAGTCACTTCCTGGCCTGCAGGACCTTGGGGACTCTGCCTGTGAATCACGACCAAGTCTTACATGAACATGACTGTATATTGCCCCAGTGACAGAGAGCTGAAGAAATCCAAAACTTTATAGAGCTTATTTTTATATATAAATATGTATACATACTATGTATATCATTATAGAGATATCATTATATTCAGATATAATAGATTGTATTTTGGGACCTTCAGAGTCCATTCCTGTGGCATCACATGCTTCTGGCATGACAGTGTTTATCTTTGCTTCTGCTCTTCTTATTTGTCCCATAGCCATAGGTTAAGGACTACCGTACCTAGAGATGTTATAATACCTAATATACTGGGGTTAGGTGTTGACACAAAATATATATATATATATATATGAAAAGTAATGGCTTGGCAGTAGTCCAGCTATACAATGATACAAGCACTCAGCCTCTCCCCAACATGCCTAAATACTGACCTTTAGAAAAGTCATATCTAAACCATAAGAAGAAAGTCTTATTTCTTGATTATTTTTAATGGAAGCATTTGGACCACAAATAAGTGTGCCAACAGTGGTAAAAAACCCAAATCATCTGGGCCATTAGTTCCCCTAATGAAACAACTGGGCAGAGCCAGACCTGTGTGTTTGATGTGGCGGGTCCATCCCAAGAGAGATTGTCACTGATTTCAGTGCCTGAGCATCAGATGCAAAATGCTGTTGTTTGAGTTTTTCAGGCTTCAGAACATGTGCACAGAGCTTTATTTTGGGTAAGGACTTTAAAGAGAGACTAAAAGTCCTCCAAGAATAATGTCAGGTTCCTGTAATTTGGGACCAGCTATACATTTTGAAAGTAGTCCTATTCTGTCACTCTGTTTTTCATACACCAGCAGTCACGGCTCTCCAGCTGCTCCATTTAAATTAGTGCTTTTTTGTAACTCTTTAATTAAGCAGGATAATGCCACAGCAATAGCAGAAGGGACCCTTAGCTTTCCTGCCCTGATACAAAGCAGACATATGTTGTGGCTAACAAGACGATGCCTTCTCTGGGGACAGTGTAGTCTTTTCACCTATACACATACATAGCTGCCTCCACTCCTGCTGTTGTGCTGGCTCTGAGAAGAGAAGCTAAGCAAAGATGTATAACAGAGCCAACAAACAATTCAGTGGGTAAAAGTTGTTGAATAATATTTAGACCCATATGCCATAAAACATGTGCTTCTTGCTCTGCAATTTCAGATTGTAATGGTGGGGATGGGTAAAAAGATCTAACTGATCTGTTTGGTAACAGAATTTGTGTCTCTTCTTTAGCATATTATGAAAAACAGTAGCCAGGTGCCAAAAGATTAAATTTCTTTTTAGGTACCTAAAGTGAAATTTGGACAGATATTTCTTGATGCTGAGGAACATGAGCCCTTCACTCAGCATCCATAGTAACCAACCTCAACCAAAATTGGGCATCGAAAAGTAGTAATAGTAGAGGACCTTGTTTCAGTGGTACACCTAAATCTTCCACAGCCCAGCTGTGTGATCTAGACCCTGCTGGGAACCAAACAAAAGTAATTAAATGCAGTGTGTCTCTGCTCAGTGAGATTTCAAATGGCTGATACAATTTCTTGCTGACTGACTGATGTCTTCACTAGGAAGAGTGAGCACTTAAGTGATCCAGTTAAGCATTGATACCTGCACGGGATGAGGCCCATCTCCCACCAGAGTGGGGTATTCTTCAGACTTAAATTTATATGTGAGCAAAAATTTGCCCTCTTCCCTATGGAGGCCACAGTAGCACATATTCAACTTCTCTGGATGTCTCTGTGGGCAGGTCCTTTTCTAATATGAAGCCCAACTCTTCCTCTGCTTCAACAAACCTGTCTAAAAGCTCTTCTGTCTGCTGCCAGCTTCTTCTGTGGACCTGCCAGACCTTGACAGACCACTCTTCTTATATGACAAAACTTCTTGGTACTAGCTGTCTCCCTGATGAGAAGATATGCGGCCTTCTAGAGGTTAAAAGCAAATATGTCTTATAATGCAAAAATCAGTTTCACTTCTGCTTCTCTCTACTCATCTTCAAAACCCGAGTGAACTTCAGTCCTTCATGTTGCATTTTTCTCCACTCTCTGGAGGATGTACATAAGAAATTTAATTCCAGTTTCTGCTATTATTCAGTCAGATGTGATACTTTGACAGAAGCATCTAATATTCATTATGTTGTTACCATACAGTTTCCATTATACACAATCTCCACCCTTTGCAGCTTTTCTTAATGGTGACATTTGCAAATGAATAATTTAAAAACCCCACCAGAATTGATTTTTCTTGTTTCAGCCAAATATGATCATGTAAATAATTTCAAATGTTGCAATCTCATAATTTCAAGACAAGTTTGTTTTCATTGCACAAGAATTCAGCAGTATATTATCTGGTATTATAACTTTGTTTAACACAAAAGTATGTGAAATCAAGTCCCAGATTTTGAGATCCTCTGGTCTGAAATCCTGCACAGCTTCTGAAAGGAAAGATTGGCAGTCCCATCTCCCAGGAAGTTCAAAGAATAAACTGAAGCAGTAAATGAGAATTACTTACACTGAGTCATCATCCGTTGGCAGAAGAATCTCACAAGTGGGGTCTTTTCACATGTAACACAGAATAGTGAAAAAGAGAAGTATTTAAGGTCCAAAAATGGCCATGAGATGATCCATAAAGGTAGATATATAGGTGAGGTAGGAGAGCAGGAGAAGAGAATTTCTGTGTCTACAAGATCCTCTCAGAAAGTCACAGTAACTGCCAGTATACCTCCTGACATGACTCTTGCTTGCTGGAGATGGAGATTTCCAGGCATCTTGCTCTAGCTTAGCAAAGGGGTACAAAACAAAGCAGTGTCATCTCAGAATTCTCCTTCCCTTCGTTCTCACCTTGACAATGTTTATCTGGCCCAAACTCAACAGCTGAAGTCATCCACCATCATGACGTTTGGATGTTTCTCAGACTCTCTTTACATACAACTGTGACCTTTCTGGTCTCCCCAGTCAAATGAAACCGTTCCTGCTCACAAGCCTACAGAGGTTCAAGCAATCATCTCGTGGATGCCACAGCCTTTCAGGTTCATCTTTGCTGCTTGGGGCTTTCATATCCTTTTGGGTCTGTGCTCCCCCCAGCCCTGGGCAGAGGCTGAGGTGGGCTGAGTCTCTTTTGCTGGGGGCTTCTTGGAGACGGACTGAGAGCAACTAGTTGCTCCCGTAACCTCTTCTGCTCCTCACCTTTACGTTGGGATTGGTTTTTTCCTTATATGATTTTATCATTTCTTGGCCCAGAGGAAATAATCATAGCTGGAAGTTACCGGATTTCAGAAGTCTCTCTTTGTTTTCTGGCCATAACTTGCTGGTACTTTTCTCCAGCTTGTCCTCAGTGGGCTGAAACCAGTGCTGCAACTGTGATGGATAGGCACAGGAGAGAGCTTGTGCACCTCAGAGCTCATCTGCTCTCCCCTCATGCACCACAGCTCATTCAATAAAAGCCGTTACCTCTCAGTGCAAGGCATGGCAGGTCTGCTCTGCCTGCCTTCACCCCCATTTCTGCAGGGCTTTTTTCCAGGCCCACGCCCTGTCTCTTCCCTCCCCATCTCATCTGAGATGGTTTGCAGCTGGCACTCATGTCTGACATTCACCCAACATTAGATGATGGTCCCTTCTGTCTTTTAAAATCCAGAGCATGTTCCAAGTCCTCATGGATGCTGAGAAAAAGAAGAAGACCCTAGAGGCACAGAAAGCAAATACAATTAACAGTGCTTTAGTATCAAAACAAATATCATTATTCTAAGCATGCCTGGCTTTTGAGTTGAGCATCCCTGGAGCCACACACACATGCACATATGCACGCACACTCACAGAACAGTGTTTAAGGGCTTCCCAGGAAGGGAAGGAGGTTGCATCTTGCCTTACTGAGCCCCACAAGAAGGGGAAAGGGGAGCTTTCCCCAAAGAGGGCTGCAAAGGCACCTGCTCCCCCTGCCCCACTGCAGCTCCAGTGACAGCAGGGGCTGGACTCAGTTCTCAGGGCTCTGGCTGAAGTTGGTGGCCTTAGGCAACTGCTTGCTCTTATTTTGTTGGCTTTAATTTTTTTGGGATTCTCCAGTTTTCATACGGATTTGTCTTTTCTGTAGGAGGATTTTACCGGCAGGCTTTGCTTGTACGCATAGGAAAGAAGGCTGACACAAGCAGATTTTAATTAAACCATTCTTTTAGCTCCCCAGGCTAGTGTAATTTACCTTCTTCTCAGAGATAATATTAACACTTACGTTATTTTTCATCATCATTACTTTCACTTGTGGAATTGCACTGGAGAGAAGCCCCCCTGGATGTAAGTGCTCACTGAATCCTATTGTTTCAGTTCTCTGTAGCCATCATTTCTCAGCCTAAGAACAAGTGTTATCAGCAAGAGGAAGGAGCTTGATTTTCTGACAAAATCAGCAAAATTGCACATGCAGAGAACAGGCATAACATTTAGCTAAGATTTGCCTGGTTAGAGGCATTATTTGTCAATAAAATGGAAAAAAATAACAAAAAACTGGTACTGTCTGAAGGAGACTGTAGTGTGAGACTTGGAAATCAGTGGCATCACAGCAGCACAGGTCTCTCAGGAGGAAGGGCAAGCAGGGAGGTGGGGAGGTGGGGGAGCCCTCATCTGCCCCCAGTCAGCAGTTGTCCCTCTCCTCTCACCCACTTGTCAGCTCATTAGCAACTCTGATTGACATCTGAAGTAATAAAATATACACCACTGGAAGTGGAATATCCTAGGATTAGCTGCTCAGGCCTCACAGGGTATGAGCTCACACTTTGCTCAGCTCTGGAGAACAGGCAGATAAATAAAAAAGTATGTATTGAGTGTGTTGGTTATTATATTGCCCTCCAACATACACATGCTGTGCTATTTCATTCCAGAGGTTCGTCCTTTGTTGCAAAGACAGCAAGAAGGGGTAGCTCTTGTGAAGCAAAGCTTAGCTAGGTCTTAAACCCCAAGAGGAAGGAATGCATATATTCAGATATAAAGAAGCATCTGGAGCCCAGCTTGCTTTTTGCTGTTCCTAGGAGACTTACTTTGCGTGCTAGACAAAGCTACGATCATTTTAGTCGTTTACATTGATATGACGAGGTAGTGTCTCACTCAGCCCATATGGGCATATAACCAGAGATGTGCTGCCACTCCTCCATTTTACAGGGTGAAATGCTGGGGGGCTTGTGGTGGGCTCCCCCATCATCTCCCAGTCCTGGAGGTGGGTGCAGCAAGAGCAGCCACTAGTTGTACCTGCACACCCATGCTCCAGCACAGCTGAGTTTTTGCATATCCTGAATGCTCTCCTTAACCTGCAGGACCATGTAAATGATGTAGGTTATTTAAAGTAACCATGCTGCTCTCCAAGATGCAACAAGGCGTTAGAGGAAAGAAGTCTAATATAATCTGATGGGTCTCTCATGGTGGGTTTCTTTTCTAAAATACAGTGTCACTGTGATTGTAACTTCTGCTCTGATAGCTGTCACAGTACGTGGGCCTGACCTCTTGGTCCTTTCCACACACTTGCCTTCCTCTCCTCTGAGCCTGCCTTTCATCTTTTTTTTCTTAATCTTTCTCCCTAAAGTGCATTTGCTGTTGTAAACCCTAACCCGGCCTTTGAAATTCCTTAGCAAACCTGTGTAATGTATAACAAGAAATGCTAGACATGGGATCTGGAGGGTGCTGCTCCCCCTCTTCCTTCCCACCCCCTCCAAAACAAACCAAATAATAACATAGGGTTTTGGGCCGATGAGTTCTGTGAGCTGTTTTTGCTCACGGCTTTAGACCCGGTATGGTCGGCTCAAGCTCAGCCACAGGGGTGGTGGGCTCTTGTAGGAAGGGAAGGTCTGAGAGGTAAATGCAGAGGGATGTGAGTCCCTAACCCAGCCTGTCACCCAAAAAACTGCAGCCCAAGAGCATGTCCAGTGGGAAGGCAGAGGTGGGAGGGAAATAGAAACTCCCTTAATGCTGAAAACCTGGAAATGAGGCAAGTTTTGGGAGGTGACCAAAACCTGTCCTGCTCCTGCTTCCTCTCCTGTTCCTCCCAAAGTCAGTGTGGTTTGAACAAGAGCAGCACAGAGACCTGAATATGTATTTTGTAATTTCAGTTTTTTATTCATTCTTCCAAAACACAAGCATACACCATGCCTGAAATGATTTCTGTTTCTGCTAAAGAAATTGTTGTTGTTGTTTGGCAAGTGAAACAAAGCAAAAAGCCAAGATGGAAAACTTGGATCAGCTCTAATAAGTTTATTAATATTCACCATGGCTGTACATCAGAAAACTCTAGATTCATAATACAACTTCTTAAAGTATTGATGTTTGATACCAGTGTGGATATTTCAGCTCTGCTCTTCTGTCTTTCTTGTTTGTATCATAAAATGCATCACACAACGTGACACCTGCTAACCTCTAGAAATACCCAACTACCCAATGATGCTGATGATTTTCTGTAAATGATCAGTTCAAAGGCTTTTAATGTATTTTGGACCTCAGTCATTATGGATTTCTGGCAATAGCAAAGGGTAATAAGATAATGGGTATATATTTTCCAATGCTGTGCTTCACTCATCCTGCCAGCCTGCTCTGTGCAGGTGGAGCTGGAGGGCAAGAACCCAAACCAGTTACATTGCACATCTCGGGTCTGTAAGTGGAATAATAAGGAGTAGCTTATCAAAGTTACTGAACTGATACAGGAATTTGGCATCGCATCAGCTTACTTCTTACCTAAGGGGAGTGTAGTGAACATGTGCGATTAACGTTCTGGGTCCTTCAGAGGACACGGGTAATCTAATATGGCAAGGTAAACTTTTTCTTTAGGAATAAATTAGAGGTGAGCTACTCCACTTTAGTTTTTAACACCTTTTTTATCCTTGTCCTTCAGCTGGCTTGAAAACAAGGGTGGGGATGTTTGGGAAAGAATCTCTCAGGTAACTGGGATGCAGAGATCTGATGCAGATCTTTCTTTACTGTGAATAATATCATATAATGTCTATTATTATCAGGATATATATTGTGTGGATCTAAAACCTGATACAATTCCAGGGTCAGATTAGGAGCTCTGGAAGTTTAGCTTTGATTTCAGAAGGAGATATTTAGCTAATAATCCTTTGCAGGTTCACACAGGAATGTGGAGGGGAGGCATCTCTCCGCTGAGGGACTGACAGATTTATTACCCTGCTATTTGCTGTGAGCAGGGGCTGGGTAAGGGCAGTGGTGCACGGCTGTTTCCTTGCCTGCAGAAAGCATTAAGCCCTGCCTTGCTGAGAGGCTGAGAGAAGCAAATCGTGGCGGCTTCCCTCTCCCAGCAGCTCATTTCCCTTTCTCCTTCCCCTCTTTTGTCCCCCTTCCCACTATATCAAGGCACTTTATATAGCAGCTCTGCTAGATGCATCCCTAAATTGGTACAGCTCTGCTAGTGGTTTCTCTTCAGTTTCTTCTCCTCTCTAAGCAAAAAACATGTAGTACAGAGCACTGTGGTGTGTTTTCAACCTATTGACAACCTCCGAAGCAGGCTCTCCTTCTTCTTACTTCAGGAAGGTTCTTACAAATAAAATCTCCTACCTTGTATTTGCAAAAAAGTCTTTTACAGAGAAGATTCTGCAGCTTCAGTACCCCAAGCTTGCCAGGTACTGCCTAAGATGAGGGTGACCGTTCCTCTGGGATATTAGATCTGTATGTTTATTACAAGGAGATACTTTCTTCCAGTTTTGGACAGGGTCCTTTTTAAACCCATATTTTGCAGAACAGTATATGTGTGCAAACATGTGCAAACAGCACATGCTTCAGATTTGTGAAGTGGCTCCTTACCTCTCCTCCTCCCCAGCAGAGCCTTCTTCCCCTCCAGAGCCTCTGTAGCAGGGGGAGGACTGGTTTCTCTTCCCAGCTTTGTCCTGCAGGTTGACACATGGCTCAACCTTGCCCCTATTTGCACTCCTACCCTCTCTGTTTGTTCACTCTGCTCCCTATGTCCCAGACTTCCTGGCACAGGATGGGATTGAAGAGGTTTGGAGCAGGTTTTGGTGAGGCAGGGAGCAGCCTCACTGCAATAACCCCACAGATAATGCCCATGTTACAACAGAGCTGTGCTCCACCTTGTGCAAACACTGAGGTTCACCGTGGTCAGCAGTGGCTGACGAGATAGAGGCTCTGTTCTCCACTGAGTCCCCTGCTCTCTAACCTTGTATCTCCTAAGGGTATCCCAAGCATAACCTAAGGATAAGAAGCTGTCCTAAAAGAGTTGGGGTGAATGGCTTCCCTACAGAGCAACATTGCATCCCTGATGAGATATGGACAAATCCCACCCACACGGGAGTACTGCTCCATCCTTTTACTTCCACCTTCCTGCCTTAATCCAGGATATGCCCTGGCAGGCAGTCTGCAGGCTCAGATGATCTGTTGGCCTCAATCGATTGCTCACATTAATTCTGCAAGGAAGTCTGTCAATACTAAAAGACCCAAGAAATGAATTTGTAGCAAATTCCTTTGATCCCTCATGAGATATTTGAAATCAGACCATAGTTGACTGTTAAAGGTTTGCTCACTTCACGTTCCTGGGAAAATAACTGCCTTCCTTTACATCTTGCATATTGGGAGCCTCTCATTTACAGCACTCCCGCATCTCTGCAGGATAAAATTGCTTATTTCTGCTGGTATGGCCATGTAACATCCTCTAGAGAATTAGAAATCACTGCCTCTCTTCAGAATTTTGATGTAATAAAAAGAAGGCACTCTGAAAGAAATCCATATCACAAAATGAATAGCCTGAAAGGACAGAAGGAATCGTTATGCACGTCTAATCTAACCTCCCAAAGAGCATAGCCATTGACTATTATACAGTAATATCCCTACAAAGATCAACAAGAAAATTCAGCAGCATTTCAGCTTGTCTTTGAAAGAGATGTCCATTTTATTCCATCAGTTTTGAAAGGGGCATTGCTTAGAGCAAGAAGTGTGGTTTTTTGCTTCAGCTACTGAAAAAAAAGGAAAGGCAGCCTCCTTCTCACTGCTGATGGCTGAATTTACTTTTCTTCCTTCTCCAAATTCTGCTGGTTTTAGCCTCTTGTAGGCATTTTTGCTAGGTTAACTACTAGGAATTGTTCCTTGGTAATGAATGGTGCTTTATTAGCAGCATTCTAACCACTACATTCCTGATGGGCCTTTCAACTCATGAAGGCAACACCTTCATTTTCTAGAAAGCAATTCTCTTAAATGGTGAGGAGTTGAAGGCTATTTGTGCTTGGAAAGCAGAATACATTTGATAGGAATGGAACTGTTTGTTCCCAGCCAAAAATCACACCTGTGAGCCTTTGATTCAGGGAATCCTATTGTGATGAAAAAGGCTTTGTAAAACAGCAACGTGGTCTCTCCCTGAGAAATAGAAGATTAAATCATGATCACCCTGCTGTTGACTCAACTGTTAGCAGCTGAAATATTATTTGCTCAACGCACTTAACTCGGTTATGATCTGCAGAAAGATACTGTGATTAGAGTACCTCCAGACCACAACGGAGCCTTACAACTTCCCCATCAAAAGAGAATTATTCGTATTTACCAAAGAGAAAATTAAAAGCAGGTTTTCAGGAGAAGTTCAAGCCAATTCAACTCTGCCTGACTGCCAAAAGGGACAGTCCTGCTTCCCCGTCCCATGCCATGCCACCCCATTGCTGGCCATGCATTCCTGCCACCCGCCCTGTGCCAGGCTAGCAGTTGTGAAACCACATAGTGAGGTGGGTCAGCCTGGTATCTGCCTGAAAAATGACCCACCAAACTGATCCAACTTGCTGATAGCTGCACGAAGAGTTGTGCTGGCACAGGGGAGTGAGTAGGCACATGTGGTCAGGGCAGGGACTAGGCAGGACCACACCTTTGGGTGACAACGTGGTCTTCCATTTACTTAAACTGATTGTGAACCATGAGTGTAGCTGAAGGGACATACCAGTGTTGGTCCTGGTCCAGGACAGTGAGGTCCCTCTTCCCTCAGAGGGTTTTATAAGCAGAGACCAGGAAATCTCTTGACCAAGGTCAAGAGAAAGGCTGGTGTTGACAGCAACCAGAGCATGGAGAATGTGGGCTGAGTGTGATGGGACTCAAACCCAGCAGCCCGGCCAGCACCCAAGTGTGGGAGCACATCACCAGCTCTACACTGCCAAGGCTTGTCATGGTCAGGAGCTGGTTTATGAAATCCTAACCCTTTGCACTCAAGCTGCTATGAAGTTGTAAATGCACTTGATAGCCCATGCGAGAGGTGGTGGTGGTGGTGTCTCTCTCCCAGGGACAGGTAGTGATGTATTTCCAGGAAGGGAAACAGGGAGTCCCCAACCCTTTTCTTCTCATGAACTCCTTGTATTCCTGCACATGGGTGAAAAGATGGATTTCCTAGGGCAACAAAGGAGGGGTAACCCTTCTTCTATTGCAACTACCCCGTGTAACATGTATTTAATGAGTCATGCAATGTTAACAATTCTGTTCCCACTGCAGCTGTGTCCTCCCCCAACATGCACATTACATGGGCTGTTTTGGCTCACAGGCTTTACTATAACCTCAGTGTGGGGATGTCTTTCTCCAGATATCATTTCTGTGGTCTGCATTTTTGCATGCTTCATACTGTGATGCATGCTGTAGTAGGCCTTCAGCTCTGTGGCTGACGTATAGCTCAGCCCCCCACGTGCCACCTGCACAGAAGGGGGTTGGAGTAAAGTTGGGGATAAATCACTGAGAAGGAACGTGCCCATTAAGGGAGGACGTGACAAACCCCTGCACTAAGACATCGTAGGGCTGTGCATGTTGTTTGCATCTTGTGAAAGCAGAACATTTTTAGATCATATTTCTACCAACACCACTGATGATTAAAGATGAAAGAGTTTTTCAAGGCTCTTTGCTTCATTCTCCTATCTAATGCCAGCAAAGAAGTGCAGCCTTTCTGATCTGGGTGCTGGATGTCCAGGGAGCCCAAGCCACCACTGCTACAGCTGCCCATCCTCCTTGCACTGTACATGTACCATCAGGTTGTTCCCAAACCACAACAAGGAGTTTTCCACTTGGCAAAACCCAGATAGAAATACGGGAGCCCTAGTCCTGGGCTGGCCAGAGCTGTAGGGACAGGGCTGCAACAAGGCAAGGAAACAGGCAGAGTGGTTGAGGCTGAGAAACCATTCTTCAAGGCTCCCACAGCATAAATACAAGATCAAACCTATTGTTACAGACCAGCATGACACCAAAAAGGGCAGTCCATCCTCCCCCTTCCTTCCCCGCATTGCCGTCCATGTGCCAGCATGAAGACTGGTGCATTTACAGTGCCTGGGGATGGGGAACTGTTAAGAGGGTTGCAATGCTGGCACTGACTGCAGCAGAGAAGAGCATCACCCCAACCCGGTTTGCTCCTCTGAAGGTCACCTCGTGGCTTTCAGTGCCAGAGCTGATCTAGGTGGAAAGAGACCATCCAGCCTGCACTTAAGCCGTCCCTCTCTGGAGCAGTCCCTCTTCCCCCAGATTGTGAGGATCACTGTTTTGTGGATCACGAGACCACGCAGGGCCCAGATGTTGCCCTTGCCTCACACTGTGCTGCGTCGCAGGCGCCAGCATTGCTCTTGGCTGTCCGCACTCTCCTGCTGCGTGGCCTGACCACATGCAGCTCTCTGATGCTCGTGGGGAGAAGATGAGCAATAGTCTAAACAGTAAGACACACCATGACAGGCAATTTCAATGCTTTTATGTTGAGCACTGCTTAGAAGACTCCACTTTTCTGTGGTAAAATTATGGCTGTCCAAGTTCCCAGCGAGCGGGCTCACCCCCTTCCTTGCACTTTTTATTATTGTTCTGAATTCAACCCAAAACTCATTCAGATTGGACTCCCCATTGGTTTTCCCCTATCCTGCATGCTTCCCATAGAACTAGTCTGCTAGACAGCACATTTATTGTTAGAATTGTTAAAGCTACTTTGCTGATAAAAATCTCTTCCCCCCGAAACCTCTACCAAGCTTCAGCAGAAGTGAGTGTAGAGACTGATGCCGTTTCACTGCTGGCTGGCCCATCCCTTACTGTAGGGTTGCAGGGGAGAGTTAGGGGTGATTGCTTCACAGCTCAGGAGGGTCCTTCCATCCTGACATACCCACATGCCACTGCTGCATGCAGGGACTTGATCTGGCAGATCTTTCTCCATCCCACCTCTGACTACACAAGATCACCAGCCTATTCCTTCCAAGTTGTGGGAAATAATTGGGTTTTCTGCAGGACTTACATCTCACTGCACTTTCCATGATCGAGACTGAGCTGGGCTTTGTCAGGCTCTGCGGGTTTGGGTACCCATGGACCTTGGTGCATGTTCTCTGCTTGGTCAGCAGCCAGAGCTTGCAGTGGAGAGTGTGCTCTGCAGGGAATGGGGACACTTACTGAAGTGGTTTCAGTTTGGTCAAACTTTCACAACAAGAACAGAGCAGATTGGAGAGGTCTTTATCCATAAGATTAGAACATATTTAAGGCAAATTGCTTTTGGGACAAGAGTACAGTGACCCCTATCTGACTAATTAATAGCCAAGAACCACATTTATTACACTAATTAATTTATTAATAGCCAAGTACAAGTCATGAAAGAAAAATACTTGCTTTTCTGAGACATTTATCTGAACATTTTAACATTGCATGACTAATTTGCACTTTTGAGCAGACCAAGTTGTACATTAATCTGAGTCTAGTTTATAGCATGCCACACTTTTTCCAAGTGCAGTTCAGTTCCGGTTTTTCAGCACTAATAGACATTTATGATTGCAGAAGTGAAGTTGAAAAATAAACCAGAGACTGCAGAACGCTCTTTACCCTGAAAGTTTGGTGACTTGTAGAGGCCAAACAGATTTATGTATTTCCCCTTGTAGAGGTCACATATTTTTAGCTCACGGTTTTGCGAGATGTAGAAGAATCTGAATCACTGGACTCTGAGACAAAAGTAACCGGAGACTTTTTAAGGTTGATTCTGGTGACTATGTCTCTTGCTCTGTATTTTTAAATTTATTCTAAGAATATAATATCACTGGATGCATAAGGCTGGCACAGATGGATGGCAGGCTCTCCAGGAGTCTGCAGTGGTGAAGGGGTACACTTGAAACTAGGGTATGTTCCCATTGAGGAACATGTAAAAGAGACCCAGCATGTTGCCAGGGCCAAGGACAAGGTGTCTGCTAGGGGACCCCAATGGGGGAGGTTTGCGTTGGAGAGGGGGGAGATGGGGTGCTCTAAAGGTGTGGGGAACAGGAGACAAAAATGTTTTTGCTTTGAGTTTTACAGCCAAGACCCCAGATGCTAACACAGGAGAGGCATTGTGTGGCTGCATGAGAACAGCTGTTGGGAAACCTGGAAAAAGGGAATGGAGGCAATAGCCGTGTGGGAGGCTGATGGGCTTGCACAAATGGTACACTTGAATATCACATGGGAAACACGAAGCAGGATTGGGAGTTGTAATCCACATGGCAGGGCTGGGCACGGATGTCCACTCTCCACCTTCTGCTCCATCCGAGTTTACTCGGGAAAGGCCAGAAGTCACCGAAGGTTCTGGAGAATGTATTTCTAAACAGGAAGATCTGATTTCTGAACACTAGTGGTATCTACACACACGCAGTGCAAAGCAAGGAATCTCAAGAAGTTCACATCCTGTGACGTATGGTCCACAGAGGCCATTCTGCTGATATCACTGCAATGCTGTTTGCTCCAAGTGACGTCTGGATTGCTGTGTCACTTGAGCCCTCCAGTGTGCCGTGTGTCTTGGTGAAAAGCCCAGAAAATAGTGAAGATTCAGGCAGGAAGCATTCTCCAATGAAGTTGGCTGTGGCGTCTCCTTTTGCCCTTATGTCGCTCTGTAGTGCTCATATATTCATAGGGCAGGCTTGTCCCTCTCTTTGCAGCCTGCCAGGTAACGTGTACCCACACTCACACCCAAATGAGTGATTAAGGTTGATTTGGACAAGCCTTTGGGCCACTCTGATTTCCCTTGGGAGCTGCAGTGATCCCTCTCAAGTCCCGGGCGACGCTGTCAGCATCCTTCCCGCCCTGCGGGACAGAGGGTGAGGGGACAGTGCTCTCAGCGGGATGCTCATCCTGCATCCCAGCTGGCCCATCCTGGCATGAAGGCTTCCCAGGAAAGGGCACACGAGGCTGGATGATGGTGTGTGGGGACCCAAAGGCACCAAGACTCCCTGCCCCTTCACAGCTCCGCTCGCAGGATGTGCACTCAGCATCCTCTGCCATCCCAGAGCGCCATTATTTTCTTCCACCTCTGTAGCACAAGGAAGATTAGATGAGTGTTACAAAGGGAAAAATGAGGAGAAAAAGAATCTCTCAGCTGTTCCCCTGCTGCACAGGAGCATAGGAACAGCTGCAAGTGGGTTTAGCTCCTACCTTCTGGAAAGGGACTTACTGGGAAATGATGAACATTTGCCAGCACTTTAAAAGCTGTCATGAGGCAGTTAGGGGGAAGGACAGTGCTGCAGACTTCAGGCTTTGCTTTTATCATCTGATTATCTGCAAGATTTCTCTACAAAGTCAACACAAGCACAGTACCTGTGCTGTGTCAGCCATGCACACACACCTGGCCTTGAGGTGAACACTTGTCCATGGGTGACCTGTAGGTCAGGGGACCCTCTAAGACCTTAATTCCTGGCAATGGGAAAATGACTGGTTTGACTTTTCTAACAAAAAAACCCCATTTTTTGAAAGCATTTCCCCCACAGTCACCTGCAATTCTCTGAAGCCTCCAAGTTCTCCATCAATCTGAGAAATGAAACATTGCCCCTCCCTCCCATTTCCTCCCTTTTAATAGTGACATGAAGGGCTGGAAGAAGAAGGGAAAATGTATGAGCAAACATTTGTTTGCTTCTAAAATAAACTTCAATTAAGAAACAAGAGAGAGGACTACAACTTTGCCACCCTCCTCTTCCCCTGCCCCACCAGCTCTGCTGGAAGGGACCCCACTTACCCAAATACCCAAGCTCTGAAAATCCAGTAAATCCACTTGTGCAACCGGGCTGAAGGCAGTTTGCTGCCCATTGGCTGTCAGTTGGTGGATCGTGGTGTTGTCCCTGCACAGGAGCATCGTGGTGTGATACGCAGCCTGTATCCCTCTGTTTCACATCTCTCATGTTCCTCTGATTCTCTGGTGTGGTTAACATGTCAGGATTGCCAGTTTGCAGTGATACAGGGACTCTGACCCTTGCAAAAGCCCAGGGGCAGCAGCAGGAGCAAAGGAGACTTTTAGAGAAGGGAGGGGAACAAGAAGTGTGAGTAGGTCTAAGGGTGTGCTGGAGCACAACCCACTCCCAGGGAAGAGCGAGGGTCCTCGAAGGCTCCTCATTCTAGGTCTCTCCTGTGAGTCTGAAGAATCACCTGCAATATATGCTGGGATATCAGAGGCCTGGGGTTAGGCAGGTACAGCCCTGCTGTGGGACCTTTTCCAGTCCTGGCTGTTTGGCAGCTGGCTTTAACCACAGAAACTAGCAGCTTCTTCCTTCCCAATTTTTATTGCAAAGCCCTTTGCATGATTGCACAACTTGGCCTCATGTCTCAGTCATCTGGCAGTATTGCTGCATGAAGTGCAAATATATAAA
This sequence comes from Strix uralensis, assembly GCF_047716275.1. NCBI lineage: Eukaryota > Metazoa > Chordata > Aves > Strigiformes > Strigidae > Strix > Strix uralensis. The sequence continues at coordinate 8,374,266 of NC_133976.1, read as the reverse complement.
CGAGGATTTGATGAGGGTTTCCTTTCTTTCCTTCTTCCCCCTTTGCTTTCAACTCTGTTGCTTGCTTTACATAAACTTGGTTGCCTGTCTTTGTGAGCTATGGGACATAGTGGTGTCCTTTAACTGTAGCAGATATGATGACAACCTGTCCTCCTTAGGCTAGCATGATTGTTTGCTGTGAATGAGGCTGAATTTAATTTAATTTCATGCTGGTGCCTAATTAAAGGTTTTTTTGTAAGCTGCTTCACCCCTGAAGTCTGTGAGCTCTCCCAACACGGTCAGGGTCCAAGTACATCCAGCAAATCCAGTTCCACAGGTCATATAAATCTTGGCATGTGTGGGTTGGCAGCATAGGAACAGTTTCTTGTGCCTTAGCCCTTACAGTTGAGATTACATCAACTGCAAATATATGAAGGATATAAATATGGGGAGGCAGCAAAGGGTGGTCTCAGCTGGCAGGACAGCTGTGCCAAGCAGGGCTGGGTAATAGCATCCAGCAGCATCTTCCCTGAGCACCAAAGCCGAGGCCACTAGCATGAAGCAAGGGTGAGGAGATGGGGGAATATATTTATTAAGGAAATTATGTTCTAGGCTGTGCTCATTAAATATCCAGTCTCTCAAATATAGCCACGCACTGGAAAGATCACGAGAAGTGACGTGGGATGCAGTGGAAGTTGAAGGAAATGGTCCCTGGAAACTAAACATCCCAAGGATAAGACTTTAAGAAAATTCAGTGAAAGTAGATAAAAATGCGATGCCAATATTGCATGAGACACATATACTTAAAGAAAAAACCATAATATTTAAAATTTTGCATTCTGAGAGTCAAAGAAACACTAGCAGGCAGGCAGCCCATTAGTGATGAACCTTATTGTTCTTCAGAGATTGAAGATCTTCACACAGCTGTTGGTGGGAAGCTCGGCTTGTGCAGTAGCTCAGCTCTGGAGAAAGAGAGAGCACAACCTTCTCTAATGGTCTGCTTCCTGGGGCAGAGCTCTGTGAATGCACATGTGGCAAGCAGCTGCGCCAGCTTTGCTACCCCACAGTCAAGCCCTGGTTAAACCAGATCAGGCTGTTATCGCTGAAAAGTTTATTGCTTCTGAAATGTCTTGATGAGGATCGCTTTCCTTGGCAGGTGAGACCTTTACTCCCCTACTTTGGGTGAGTGGCTGATGTAGGCCGTGGAGCCTCACCAAGCCCAATAAAGGTCTATTCAGCAGAAGGACAAGAGTTGATAAACCCTGGGGTGCTCCTTTCGCATGGGTGGGAAAAGATAATGTGTTTGAATTGGCAATTTGTGTTTAAATGTCTCCCAATGAGCCCCACTGTGTTCCCTAAAAAGATTAATTTATCTTCTCTCCAAGCAGAGAAGTGTAATCATTTGGGGATAGAAAACATGTTTCTAAGAAGATAAATCAACTTATAATGGCTAGCCGTAGACTTATTTAATGTGAAGTGGGAATCAGTGCCTGGGAATGTGGCAGGAAGCCTGCATGACCTGTTCCTTGTGAAAAAATTATGCAAATACTGTTATTGTGATAAACACGATCTAGTTTTGTGTTCTCTGTACAGAAAAGTATATGTGTGTCTGCTATGCGCAGGTGGGGAGACCTGGCTCATCCCTCTGCCTGTGTCCAGCTCCCATCTTAAATTTCCTCTTCCCGCTGCCCAGAAACCCCTGTGTAACTGCTGCATTGACATTTTGCTGCCAGTTTTTGGATGGATCTCCTCTGCTCTGCCTCTGGCTCACTTCTTTATGCAGAGAAAGCTTCTACCAGGCTCCTCAGTGACAAATATTTGGCTATATCTCATGGCCCCATTTTTTGAGCTGTTTGCCATGTGTAACACAGTGGGTTACCACCTCCTCTTTGGTGCTGGACTGACTCACTATCGATTTTTGTGAGTTTTATCCTCCCTTTCTGGTTTGGGTGAAAATTCATCATAGTGCTGTAAATGTCTTAGAAAAGGAATATAAAGGGATTTCTCTTTTGTACAAATATTAAGCAATACTTTCCATTGTAGCCTCCTGTCTCCTTCCTAAAATAATGACACATAGCTTTAATCTCTCCAGCTTCTTCTACTCTCTTCACAGTTTACACACTCTATCACTATTAAAAACATGGCCATTCCAGGCAATTGTCAGTAAATTCTGTCTTTGGGGAGTGGGATCAGTGCGTAGCCAGGAGTTTGTGTGTGTCTTTTTGCAAGTGCAGATGAAAATATTGCAGGAAAGGCAGAAACCAGGATAGTAAAAAACATAGAAATCAACAAGTTGAGCCAGGGAATGTGCTGTGTTGTAGCAGTGAGTTGGTTGTAGATAAGCTGTCTGAAAATCACAGTCTATCTGGTGGGTATTTTTTCCTGGGAAAGCAAAAGGAAGCAAAATTAGATTTTGCTCCAAACCGGTCCAAAAGCAAAAGCTTTCAAAATTTTCCACAAACACCCTGCATCCTGCAAGAAGCCTATAAAATGCCATGTCCCCATCAAGATTTTGCACTTTTTTTTTCTATATTTATTATAAGACCAGACATCTTCCCTCCACCCCTTCATTCAGTTTGTATCTGCAAACTCTTTCTCAGTTTAGAAGTACACAAAAATTGCAGACCCAGCCTACACTCAGGGCCACCTTTGAGGCCTAGAGGGTGAAAGACTAGGAATGACTTTCTGGTTTTGACAAAAAGGATGGAGACTGGAATAGGATCCCAAGCCAAGACATTAGAGTTAAGTGTTCGAGAAGCCTTTTTTATCTTGAGGTGGAATTAAAATTTGTTGATGCATCCAGTGCATTTTAATACAATCAAGAGGCTTAGAGACAGCCAAAGCAAGGCTTTTATTTAAACTGAAAAGTGGTTTCTGCCCAAAGAAAGTGTGAGAAAATGTTTCTCTAAGGAGACAAAGAGGTTTTCCAGGCAGAAAGTACAAAAGCTGTTTATATGGGCTTCAGCATTTGAGCACAAAGCCCAGGGCAAGGCTGCAGAGAGCTAGTGACAAAGCATTCTTGCTTGAGGAAAACCAGCAAGAGGGAGCAAGCTACAGGAAGAGATCAGGCGAGACCAGTTTGACAGGCTTTAACCCCCCTTAAAATACCTCACCTCTTTGTAAAAAGCCTTTCTACCATAAAGACTACACTTTGCAATGCTGGCTTTGTCACTAACCTCGTAACTCTACCAGCCAAAAAATCAAAAAACTTTCTCCAAATGTAACTTTGAGAAATACTATTTATTTCTATACACATATTTGTATATTTTAAAAAAGGGAGAGAAGCAAACAAGAGTCCAGGAAATTCCCCAGTGACTTGCTATCAATTTTATGCAGAAAGAGCTCAGATCCCACAGCTATAAGCAGCATACATGCAACCCGTAACACATCTGGAAGCTTCTTCTAGAGCTGAAAACCCTGAGCCAAGAACAGCCTCTGGCTCCCACATGCTCTTGGGCTGTGTGACTTGCACTGTTTAAAGAAAAATGTGCCTGCCTTAGACCTGCACTCTAAATTAAAGATGGGGGGAACCTCTGCTTCTCAAGGATCTCTGACCTGGGTGTGGGATGGATGGCCGTGTGGCCCAGTAGGTGTTTTCTGACCTTGAGGTAAGACTGGAGCCTTTGGAGAGGCCAACACATGGGAGTCACTGTTAGTGGCAGACCATACGTAGTGCTTCCAGAGCAATTTGTCCCAACGAGAGACTGCATGGTTGGCAGTACAAAGGCTGAATGTAAGGATGAAGATGGTCACATTGGTCCCAGATGATGGAACAAAGTGTCCTTTAAAAAGAGAGGTCTAAGGAGGTGTTGCTGCTGGCACAAAGTGCTTCTGCAGAAAAGGCAAGGTCAAACAATACCACAGACATCTACTGCTCCAAAATGGACTGGAGACCTCTGAGAGGAGGAGGTGGGTAACCAGGTAGAGCAGTGCTCATTCTCGTTTGAGACAGCTGGTGGTTTTAGTGGTCTCTGGTGGGTATCGTGACAAGTCTGGATGTAGTCCTTAAGCACTTCACAACAGAAGGTAAGGAGCCAGCTGACATGGCTGGGAGACAAAGTCAATGGCTCAGCGCTCCTAAAGCCAGGTTCATTTAGGAGCCTGCCTCTGCATTGTGAGACCATAATTTTGGTTAGTCTTCAGCCTAGTCCTCAGTTACTACTTTCTTTGGAAAGCCAAAGTCCTTTCTTCTCAGGAGGAGTAATTCTGGCAGTTCTCAGAGGAGGATGTGGACATTTTGAGGGCAGCTGCTAATCTCCAGGCGTTTGTGTGAAAGGGCAGTGGGCTTCTTCGCTGGCAGTTAGAAGAGCCTGGGAGCGGAAACTGGGAAGTGTGGGTGGATGTGATGTCCCCCATGGCTTGTCCGGGCTGAAGAAAACCATCTGTCAGATCAAGTGCTCACTGCTGGCCTGGTGGGCAGTTAAAAGATACAGCAGACAGCACGTATGTGAACACCCATCCTCCAGCCTTCCTGTGCATCCCGTTATCAATGGCTTTTTCAGGATCCCACAGCTTTCTCCAAGCTTTACTTTTATCCCTGTCAGGGACCAAAGAGACACAGTCTGTGTCAGAGAGGCATAAGAGCAGATTTTCTGCCAAGGGGAAAATGCTGTGGCCTGTCTGTGAGCAGCAGTAGCACCTCAGAAAGAGGTGGTGATCGAAGCTGGAAGTCCAGGCAGAGCCATAGTCCTCATATCATCTGTCTGCTTCCCCTTGACATGGACTTAGAGAGGTGAATTAGGAAGGTTTAGTGATACTTTGTTTGAGCTTCATGGATGGTGACTCGTCTACTACTTATGATGTCCTTGGGCTTCCTTTTTGATGTGTGTGACTGGGGTGTGCCTTCCAGGGTTGGACAACATCTCAGGAACGCACTGGACGTGCACATCCTGGGATACAAAATGGACACCTGTGTCCCAGGGAGATGTCCAGGGGCCACACATGAGGTGTGACTGCAAGACTGAATTTATCCAGCCCCAGCTGCCAGACTCTGAATCTTACCAGGCCTTTGTCCATGCGATTGAAACACCCCCAAATCTTATCTGAGGAGAGGGGCACAACCCTCATCCTATGGGGGGAAGAGTGGATGCTATTACCACATCCCAGGGGGCCAAGGAGCAGCCTCAGTGGAACAAGGGAATGACATGGGAAGGGAAATAAACTTCTCTAATGCTTCCCACCCAGTAAACCCTGTGCAAGCCATATTTTTCCCAGGAATGTATCTCTCTGATCAGCTTCCTCTCCATCTTTTAACTGGGCTGAACTAAACAGCATAAGTTTTATACCCCAAGTCTTGTTTCCAGAACACTTTTTTTAACCCTCTTTTTCACATTCAGGTATGACAGGTATGAACAGAAAGGCCTAAGACAGGATGACCCTAAGGGTCATCTTAGAAATATGGTGCACAGGGGCAGCATCACTTTCCTTTCTATATTGTTCCCAACAGTCCCTTTACAGTGTGTGCAGCTCAGGATGAGATGCCCATTTTCCTCAGCATTGCTTGGCTGAAGTCTTCAAGGTGAACTTTGCCAGTGCCGCTGAGCTTACACCCAGCTGCTGTTTCAGAGGCTCCAGTCTTGTCAGGCAAGACATTTTTTGCCAGGCTGCTTTTCCCAGAGGTGCTAAGGCAAGATTTTGTTTTGCTTCTGAAAAAAACAGAGCACGTTCATCTACATGTTTCATCTACACCTTGCAGCTGTCCTGCTGTGTGCACAGGTATCATTGCATGGGCTCCAGCAGGTCTGAAGCAGGAAAACTGAGGGAAGGATTATTTACCCTATAGCCTCTTATAGCTCTGTGCTGCACGCCAGTACAATACACTCACACTAATGCACAGGGAAGGGATCATCTAGCTAACGTCTCTCTTGATAGCCAAAGTGAAGGAAGCCCTTTGTCCAGGAGTGATCCTAGGTCTGTCACTAGAAGGTCTCCCTCAACCTCAGGTTTGGATTTAACCCACAGTTATAAGAGGCAGCTGAAGATGCTTCTTCCCCAAGCAGAGTGCTTTCAGCCTCTGTCTATCTGTGGGGCCAGCTCCCGGTGGGCAGAAGGCTCTGCTCCCTGAGACTCTCCCTTTGTGTCAAACCTCTGCCCAAATTTTCACTGAGTTGCAGCTGTGCTGCAGGAGAGGGATGGAGATGATGAGTGTCTGTTGGATAGATTCCCAAATAACTCTCATATGAGAAGGGTGCCACTGAATTTAAACCAGTCATGGCAGTGGGAAACCAGAGGCGACTTACTAGAGGAGGTGGGTCTGGAGAGGAGAGGGGAGATCTAAACGGCCTGGCGTGAGAGACATGCACCCCCTGCCAGAACCATGGTCTGCTCTCAAACGTATGATGGCTTCTCCGCAGGGTGGTACAGCTGCATGCTCTGCTGGGCCGAGGAGAAATACAGAAAGATCAGCTGTAATCATTACAGCCCAAATTACACAATGGAATAAGCTGATCATGTAGTTCGTCTCTATGTCATAGCTGGCATGCGAAGGAAACACATGCATTTCTAAGGATTATGGGCTAGAAATGCAGCTATTATAAATCCTCTTATCTATCCCAGAAGGCCCATAAGAAAACCTTTTCTTTTTATCTTGGAAGTGCTAAAATATGTATGAAATGTTACTTGCCCTGTACACCTATAAATATTGGCTCTTGCCTATCACTGTGCTTTCATTCAGGACATTATTTCATCCCCTTGGCATGTCATTAACCACACCATCCCTTCCTTATCAGCCCACTCCTAACAAGGAGGAGCACTTGTGTACTGCTTGTCCCCCTTCATTTTCTGATCCATTTGAGTTGGGCGCATGACCCCATTTTTGGGTTGAGCATGTGATACTCTCTGTGAGGGAAGACACAAAGCTTAGTGCTTGCAGCCTCCAGAGTCTTTTCTCTGCTGGAAAAGTTTATCTGGGATCCAAGCCAGGCTAAACCTTTACTTGGTGTAAGCACTGGGCGTGTGAGAATCCTCCTTTCTCTCAGAAGTGTCCTTGGTAACTGGCATTGAGAGGACATTCACAGCACTTACTGGACAGGGAGTATGTTACTCTATATAGCCTCTCTCCTAGCTTCCCTTTACTGCTTGAGGCGGCTGTTTTCCTGATAGATATAAAAATGCATTTATTCTGCAAAAATCGGAAAAGTGACAGTCTCCCCTTGGATCCGCCCAGCAGTTCCTGACTAAGTCCTACATTGTTCTTAACTCCCACCAGCACCGTGATCCCACTGACAGTGGAAGACAAATGGCACATGAAGCAGCCATAGAAAACAAGGAGGGGAAAAAGTTTTCCCGGCTGAACAACACACTGGGACCAGGTCACTTTGACCTACGATCCCAGGAGGCACACAGAGAAAGTCATTCAAGACCGGGCTGCTAAAAAGATTTCACAATAGCTTTTTGGTTTCAAATGCACTTGCATGCGAGCAGCTTTACCAGGAATGACTTATTCTTTTAGACGTTGTTAAAGCTGCACCTCCAACTACCTTTACATAGATAGATCTATTTATATATCATCAGGAGTGGGAAGCACAAAGGCATTTCCTGCAATTAATTTTTTGTTGTGATCTACCATGATGGAATGTTCCTAATGATCCTAGACACAACCTAGAGAGAGGATTTTCTTTCCCTGGGATGGCCTGATGCATCCAGCTGGGGTATTTGCAGAGGCTGGTGTCTGGTGCAGCGTCAGTGCTAGTGCATGGCAGGTACAAAGTGCTAATTTTAATGGATAAATAACAGAGATGGTAAATAATACTGACTTGCCTGGTTACTGCTCTGTTTTGCACTGCAACTGCAGTTTGTTGCTTGACACTGGCTCTAAGCAGATAGTATTTCTCTGGTGAAGTATAAGCTGAAATTTTTACTCACAATGAGAACAGGCAGGTATATATGGTACATCCTCACATGCTGCAGTCAGCTCAGGGACAGTCTGAGCTGGAGGCAGTTTCTGTGTATTCAGGAACCCCTGTTCGGCTTCTTTCCTCTGTAGTTGTGCAGTTGCCCCATGTGAAAGCACCCATCTTCTGTATCCTTCCTATTGCCCTTCTCTGAGCTTTTCCCAATCCTGCTATAAGTATATAGAATAGAAATGTTCTTCAGTTCCCTCATAAAAAGGAAACACTTTCTTAAGTCTGATTAAACTTTGCCAGGAGAAGGTTTGGGTGCCTTGATGTTACATCTACTTGCAACTGATGTTATGTCTTGCAACTACAATGAATGCCTCCCTTACCAAAAATTTTGGTATGCTGCAGTAAAGAGTCATGGAATACAATTTCCTTATGTCAGGTCCCCACTGCATCCTGATCTGTGTCTTCTAGGATATCTGGCCTCTATCTCCCCAGGTGCTTCACTGCCTGAAATTTCCAATTCCTGAAAAAGGGAGATGGTTTTGGAGATGGAGCATTGCTTATGAGATGAGAACGGAGCACTTCTAGCATAACCCACTCATCTATAAACTCAAACCCAAACTAAATGCCCATGGGGCATCTTGGCAACATTTCCAGAGCTGCTGCCTTCAATTACTACTATTGTTTTTTAATTTTCACCAAACATGAAGAATTTTCCACTGAGGATCTTTCTATGGGGAAGGTTCAAATTGAAGCAAGTTAATGGTGTTGTCATCAAGGTGGCAGGCAGCTATCAGGCAGCTGCTTGCAGATGAAAGATGAGGGAGAGTGAAATGGTGTGGGGCATGCAAGACCTTTCCTTGTAGATAGTGTGGCTCCCTGCCTGTCATTTACCCTTGCACTGGACACCGTCAGCTTTAGCCTATTAAAGTCACAGTGGCCAAGAAATGGTGCAGTAGGTGAAACCCAGTGTGCTCCAGAGCAGACACAGCAGTGGAAAGCCAGGGAGATAGAAGCTGGTGGAGCCTTCACCCAGCATGTCCCAGCAGCATTGCCTGCTCTTTCTCTCTGTCATTGCCATTGCCATCTCCTCCCTTCCACTCCCATGATTCTCCCCATCTCTTCTCTCCCCTCCCCATTCTGCCTCAGTAAACTGATTTTCCTAAGTCAGTGCAGGGCTTAAGTCTCACTTGTGGTCATATTTCCCCACCGCAAGATTATAAACAAACCTCCAAACGGATGTGAACGTTCACTCTTTGCCTCCCACACAGTTGCTTTGTGTAGTTTCTGTCAAAACAATGCTGAATAGCAGCAAACTACTCACTGACCCGTCACTCGAGAGGCTGTTGTTGTCAGCAGGTTCTCCATAACCGCCTCATCCATCCTTCCGCTCCACGTGGTGGCTTGGGTGTGTGACAGATTTGCAATCCACACTGCATTTTTAATAAGCCTGTCCTGCCTCTTTGGACGTCAGTTCTGAAAGTCAATCTCAGCCTCTGACCTTGCTGAGCTTCCCTCTTATATTTAATCTGGAAATACTACTCTGAAAGACGAATATGATCTCCTGCCTCCTTTATGCACCAGCAGCTCCTCCCTCCCTTGCCAGCAGCTGTGTGGCATCTTGCCATCGCCAGCACTGAGTCCTCCAGGCTCCATCACTCACACTCATGTCCATGGCCAGCTCACCACTGACTATCCCAGCAGAGGTGCATGCATGGTGCAGAGCCTGCAGGAGACCTGCTGGTTTTTCGCTTGTGGATGGAAAACTGAGGCATGGACAGATGGAAGCATGTGAGCAGGAGGGGATGAAACCCGGTCTGCAGGCTGACCGCTGGTCTGTGCCACGGAGAGAAAAACATGTAGACGTGATGTGTGATCCACACTATATCCTTTTGCCATTGCTGCTGAGAAAGCTCTGCTGACAGTATTTTTGTCCATCTTGATAGGCTGGATGAAATCACACCTTTCTGGGTTTCTTGATGAATATCTACTTGGCTGTATTTGCTGCACAAGGTCAAGCCATCTGTGCTGTTGTCTGCAATGAAGCAAAGCGAAAAAAGCACTTGGTATTTTAAATACAAGAAAACTATTTACACCATGGAAGGGTTATGGGCTGTGTTGCTAAAGCTGCTCTGAGTTCCCCAGAACAACATTCATCTTCCAGCCTGGCACCATGAAGCCTGCTTACATCACACACTCGAACCTCCATCCAGATCTCTTGAACATGTCCCTCCTTTTCCCCTTTTAAATCATATGGACACTTCTGACAGGGTATTACCCCAAGAGACTTGAAAGTGCTGAAAGAAAAATCTTGATTTCTGCTAATCTTCAATTACACCTCACTCTGGTAATTGCAGACCAGTTTTCAGTGTATCTGACGCAGTCTTGAAGAGTTGCAAAGCTCCATCCATGTAGCATCTGTTCAGTGCCCAGCACTGATTTATGTCACACTATAGAATCACAAAATCATTTAGGTTGGAAAGGATCTTTAAGATCATTGAGTCCAACCATAAACCTAACACTGACAAGTTCCACCACTAAACCATGTCCCTAAGTGTCACATCTACATCTCTTTTAAATACCTCCAGGGATGGTGACTCAACCGCTTCCCTGGGCAGCCTGTTCCAATGCTTGACAACTCTTTCAGTGAGGAAATTTTTCCTAATATCCAATCTAAACCTCTGTTGGCGCAACTCATTTTATCATTCATCATCTATCCTCTCATTCTATCAATTGTTACTCAGGAGAAGAGACCGACCTCACTACAACCTCCTTCCAGGTAGTTGTAGAGGTTGATGAGGCCTCCCCTGAGCCTCCTTTTCTCCAGGCTAAACAACCCCAGTTCCCTCAGCCGCTCCTCATAAGACTTGTGCTCTAGACCCTTCACCAGCTTTGTGCCCTTCTTTGGACATGCTCCAGCACTTCAATGTCTTTCTCGTAGTGAGGGGCCCAAAACTGAACACAGTATTTGAGGTGAGGCCTCACCAGTGCTGAGCACAAAGGGATGATCACTCTCCTAGTCCTGCTGGCCACACTCTTTCTGATACAGTAAATGGCAGGACCTGTCTGATCTTGCTCAAGACATCTGACAGCTGTGTGTCTGTCCCAGGTTAGTCTCTGGTGTTTATCCTAAACTGTCTCCAGACTCACCTCACTTATCTTGGGTGACTCTCTCAGATGAAGGTGCCTGTCCCTAGAGCCTACAGTGCAAACTTAGAGTAGACTTGAGGCAGATAAAACTGAGGAGAAAGGGATCCCTCTTGGGCCAACTTGCCCAAGACGTGCAAGAAGGCTGATGTGGAGCCAGAGACTTGCGCTGCCACCTCCACAGTCCTACAGTGATCCTCCATTCCCAGTCCCACCTTCCCCTCGTTCTGCAAAATGCAATAACAGCGAAGCTAATTCCACCCCATTGAATGCAGCCATATGTGTACTGCACAGACAGCATCAGAGGCCATCAGATTACACCATTACTTATATAAACCCATTTATGGAAAATACTGGGTTGCTTCTCTTAACTAAACTTTGGGAGATGGCGAGTCAGAAGTTTAGCTGTAACCAGGGGCAAAGTCTCAGAAGAAAAAACAATTCTGTCTTTTGCTTTGTTCTGCATTTGGCATCAATGGAATTTTCAAATGAAAGGAGTTAGTATTTTAATAAGGAAAAGTTGAATGATTCTAGTAAAACTTTATTTCTCTTCTGGAATGGACAGAGAAACTTAATGTCTTCAAATGGAGTATGAGACAGGCAACAGTGGGTTTTAGTGTCAAGATTAAGTCTTGGATTCTCATCTCCAGCCAGCTCTACCATTCAAATGCTGGGTGAGTTTTGTGAGGTTTCACAAGATTTATGAGCTTCGCATTCTTCTGTATTAGCAGCATTATGGGGAAGTGTTGTCTGACACGGGGCTGTTAGGAGGCTTGCTTTTATGCTAGGCATGAATTACAAAACTGTTTGATGAAAGATGTTTCTGATGTAAATCATGTTTCTATTTGGTATTAGTACCATTCAAAATTTTCTGTCTCTTTTTGACAGTTTAATGGTTTGTTTTTTCTTTTTTTTTTTTTTTTTTTTCTGCTTTCTCTCGGGAAATGCAACATAAAAGGAAGAAGAAGAAGAAGAAGAGGAGTCACAGAAGGAGATGGATTTGCCAGTCTTGGAGAATGAAACCTTACCAGGTATAAGTGACATGCGGATCTTGTATCCACTCTGTTGTGCAAATTAAAACCTGTCTTTTCTAAATTGGCCTGAGCTGGGATGACAATGTGATGACATTCAGATCATGGCAAATGAAAGAGAGAGATATCTCTGATAACAGATCTGGGACTTGTTGCATGTCTATTATAGCCTGTCTATCATCTTGGGATTTTATTTCAGTTGTTAACACAGTGGTTCTGTGCCTGTATAACAGCAGGACAGGTACTTGCAGCTAATGCAATTAAAAATGTTTTTGACCTTATTGCTCGCGAAAGACAGTGACTAAGGGTACGTGCAGTATTTGTTCTCTCCTGCAATCCATACACTGCGGAGTCATGTCCTTACAGTGGGAATGAAGAGGAATTTAGAATCATAGAATCACAGAATGGTTTGGGTTGGAAAGGACCTTAAAGATCATCTAGTCTAACCCCCCTGCCATGGGCAGGGACATCAGATTGCTCAAAGCCCCGTCCAACCTGGCCTTGAACACTGCCAGGGAGGGGGCAGACTTTTCTGGGTAAAGTGTTCCAGTGTCTCACCACCCTCACAGTAAAGAACTTCTTCATAATATCTAATTTAAATCTACCCTTTTTCAGTTTAAAACTGTTACCCTTGTCTTATCACCACACTCCTTTATAAAGAGTCCCTCCCCATCTTTCCTATAGCCCCCTTTAAGTACTAGAAGGCTGCTATAAGATCTCCCTGGAGCTTTCTCTTCTCTAGGCTAAACTCCAACTCCCTCAGCCTGTTCTCATAAGGGAGGTGCTCCAGCTCCCGATCATCTTCGTGGCCTCCTCTGGACCCACTCCAACAGGTCCATGTCCATCCTGTACTGGGCACCCCAGAGCTGGACACAGCACTGCAGGTGGGGTCTCATGAGAACGGAGTAGAGGGAGAGAATCACCTTCCTTGACCTGCTAGCCATGCTTCTTGCGATGCAGCCCAGGATATGGTTGGTTTTCTGGGTTGCAAGAGCATGGTGCTGGGTCATATTCAGTTTTTATCCACCAGTATCCCTGAGTCCTTCTCCACAGGGCTGCTCTCAATCCACTTATCGCCCAGCCTGTGTTTGTGCTTGGGATTGACCCAACCCATGTGCAGGAGGTTGCATTGGCCTTGTTAAACTTCATGAGTTCATGAATTTGTCCATCTCCCCCTTTAAAGAACTCCATTCTCTTCTCACTAACAAGAAACAATGGGCCATGAAATCTCTCTATAAAGTTTTGGATATGAATCACAGCCAGGCTGAAGGTTGTTCACTCTGGTTTGGTAGAGCTGGCTGTTAAAATCATTGACAGTTCCCAAAATGTCTGTTAAAAAGGTATCCAGCAATGTCTGTTCCCTCCTATACCAAGCTTGTTTTGGTGTGAACCTCCTCCTTCTCCTACCCTTGTTTGCCCAGAATTTTCAAGAGTCTTGTGCAGCTCCTGCTCCCAGACATGTGTTGGGGGGAGTGGACACTATTTTAGGTATTCCCTAAAAAAAGACTTCAGGTCAGCTAAGAGAGAATCCACCATCAATATTACCGTCACTTATTAGATCTACTGCTGCATCTGCTTTGTAGACTCAAAAATCAGAGGGGTGGTTAATCTGGTCCTGTGACCAGACTGGATTTAAATTTGGGGTGATTTGGTAAAACCATATTAATTCTGCCAGTCACACTTGATGTAGCAGCTGGCTGAGTGGAAGGACATCTCAGTGAAATGCCCTCATCTTCTGAGACATGGAGTCCACCTGCCAGCAGCGAGAGGAATGAGATCCTAGATGCATCATCCCAGATGGGTACAGCTATGAACATCCATATTTCTTGCACAGATTACTATTATCATGGATTCCCATAATGTTTACAAGTGCTGAGCACACACTGATGCCACGGGAGCTCCACGTGTGAGGTTGGACCCAAAGGTATTATATCTTACTGTTGCAGCTTTCTAGATAAGGCAAAACAAACAAGAGGCCAGCACAAGTTTCAGCTATGTAGAGTCTCCTCTGCCTTTCCCTCCCTGCCTGGTTTGCTATAAGCGGAGCAATAAAATAAAACATTCTCAGCAAATCTGCTGTTATAGATTGAAGTGGGGCCAGCATTTAATATGGGCCCACCCAGACAGCAAGCGAGAGACCAGAGCTGGAAAAAGGACCCTGGAAAAAGCTGCCTGGGCATCTATTTAGAGTGTTTAAAATTTTCTGGGCAAGTGAATTAATCGCTCGATAATATCCAGTGTTGGAACTTATGTGAACTCTAACCTGATACCCCAGTATGATAATACAAGCCCTTCTGTAAAAGGTTGTTGCCAGCTGCAGATGCTGGAAATTTAGGATGCTGGGACTGGAGAGGGGAAAATGCCACAGCATCACTGAGCTGCTGCTGCAGTGGGGCTGCCTGTGCTGGTCAGGGCGGTGCAACAGGACAAAGCTGCTGAGGGCTGGCATTTGAGCTGATGTGGCTGTGGAAAAATGGTAGGGGAAAAAAAGCATAAAGAAAAGCTCACCCATCTTCCCCATTCATGTCAGTGCTGAATCTGCCTGGCATTGACACAGGGGGTTCACGTGCAACGTCTGTGCCATGTCCTGGAGGCAGCATAGTAAGGAAGCAACAATGGAATGAAACATTTTTACCGATGTATCTTTTACCCTTTGTCAGTTAGAATCAGTCACAAGGTTGCTTTTATTTTTTGTGGCAGAGAAAGTGAACCTCCCGGCTCTTGCATTTGCAATCCAACAGACAAATTAGTGAGCAGAGATGCCCTGGGTAGCGCACACTCTGGGACTGGTGTATGAAGAATCAACTGGAGATCAATACTGAGCTGAAGAGTTGCTCTCTGAATTGTGATTTATCTAAACTCCAGTAAAGAAAGAACCTGAGCAAGACTTAGTTAATTTTCTAAGCAGAAGAATAGCAAATATTTTCCATGTAAAGTCTGAAAAGTTCAGATATCATTTTGTTATTGTTTTTCAGCATTGCTCACAGGAATCTGTCATTTTTAAAAATAAAAAGCCACATATTTTCCTGGCTTAAAAACAGGACGGCGCCAGAAGAAATGCAAGTTTGTGAAGAAAATATTCTTTAAAAAAATAACAAAAGCATTGTTTTTCATAAATATCTGAACAAAACCCAGTTCAGAACCAGCAAGATGCCAAGAGGAACTAGGAGGAGAGACCAAAGCTCTGGGACCCACTTTGATGTCCAGCTGCCATCTGCATCTGTCTGCAGATGACTCTGCAGCACAGAACAGCCTTTCCCCATCCAGACCTCTCTGAGGTTGGACATGATGCTGGTGTGAAGCTGGTAGGAGACGTGCTGGGTGGCTGTGAAGCTACTTTTTGGGTCCTCCATGCTGAGACAGAGGGAGTTTTCCCCTTGGCACCTCCTTAGACTTACCTCTAGGTAAGGACTAGAGTAGTATCTCCCACTGCTGTGATTTCCCATGACCTGTTACTGGCAAAAAGGAGTTAACTCTGCCTCCAGGCAGTACCCATATTGCTGTGGACCCTCCTGGTGGACATGCAGGTCTCAGCAAGCTGCAAAGAAGGAAGGGAAGAGTGGAAGAAGAAGCAGCTGGGGTCCAGGCAGAATCAGGAGGAAGAGGAGAGGGCATTTCACTGCCTGGGGAATGAAAGAGGGGGGGAAGCTCTGCTATAAATTCTTCATCTTAGTGTCTTCTAACCTTGCTGCAGAAGGCCTGCTCCATCTTCACTCACTGGGCTAGAGCAGGCTGTCACATTGTTCCTCCTCTTGCTCTCTGGTGACAGGTCCCTCCTTAGCTCTGGGCTGTAGCTCAGACATCTGTGGCATAGGGTTCCATGCTAACAGCTTTAACATAACCCCCATACAGCACAGAGACCAAATTTCGGCAGTCTTCTCACCACTGCTTTACATCTGCATCTTCACAAGTCCCATCGTTTGTCCCTTCTCTCAGCACAGACACCAGGAGCGATGCCAGCACTGGCTGTCAATGCCACAGGGACACAGCGTCTGGGGAAAGGTAAACTCCACAGACCAGCCTAAAACCACCCGTCCCTCCTCCACAAACCCTGAAAGTAAAGCCAAAGTAGGAAACCAAGGAAAATGAAGGAAAAACAACATCCTGGCTTCTTGCTAAAGAAAATCGACAGGGTGGCTCCTCTCTTCTTGCTGCCATGGTGTGGTTACACGCTGCACCACAAGCGAACTGGCCATGATCCAAGCAAAGCAGAAAGCACATTTCTGAGCAGAAATCAGAGAGTTTGCAGGTAACCAGCAAGTAATTTAAGATATTAAGGACTCCAACTGGACATGCTGCCCATCTGTTTCTGCACCAGGGTCAGATAACAAAGATGCTTAAATCAACTTATAGTGATAAAGAAGATGGAAATTCCAGTGCTGTATGGTGAGCTGCCCAGTGAGGCATGGGCGTGTGTTCATTTCTGCTGACTTTCAGGCCAGTCTATGCTGCCGGTGACACTAAAGCAAACATCTGCACCATTGCAAAATGATTTTTTTAAAGGCCTTTCTTAATCCAGGCCAGACTTCCTTCGATTGCAGCA
Organism: Strix uralensis; assembly: GCF_047716275.1. NCBI lineage: Eukaryota > Metazoa > Chordata > Aves > Strigiformes > Strigidae > Strix > Strix uralensis. The sequence goes on along the minus strand of NC_133976.1, from coordinate 8,357,725 downwards.
GGATCAGGTCACAGGTTATTTTTATCTAGCACCGAAGCAACTGCATTGTTGCTCAGCTGCAAAACAGACAAGGTTTTCCTGGTTCAGCAGGTCTGTCCTCCGCTTGCAGCTTTCGGCCACTCACAGGACTTCTCCATTAAGCCACAACTTCCTTCTTCAGCTACTGGAGAATGAAATATTTTGTCATCTGGAACTTTAACCTCTTCTAAGATAGCAGCTAACACGAGAAAAGCCTAAACTGGCCAAGATGTTTATATCCTTGACAAAAAAGCTGTTTAAGCAGAAGCAGAACAGCAGGTTCAAAAATGACAAATGGAGCAAAGTGTAAAAAAGTATTTTGCTGAAGTAACACACTGGTGCCAAGCGGAGTTTGACTAGAGATAGTTTTGTGTCTTACAAACCAGAAAATACCCCATGTTTCAGATTTACCTCCCTTCCACTTCCCCCAAGCACATGTGCAGCATTCTTTGTGTGTGCGACTGATAGTAAAGCCAGTCGTGACCTTGCAACAAAAGCGTGAGGCTGTGGGCGGGAAGATCTGGAATCTGTTTCCATCCCTGTTACACAGCACACACATCTTAGCGTCCATGCATGTTCCCCTCTGCAATGCCACGTACAAATGGAAAGCTGAAAAATCAGAGGCAGTGCAGGAACTAAAGGAGGAAAAAGGGCGCAGGGTGTGGGGGTTATTACAAGGAACTCCCTCAATGTGGCTTACCCTCCAGTAACAGAAATTGAGTATTTTTTTTCTCAAAGCATCAGCAGCATCACAGATACCCTTCCAAATCATGGCCTATTTGTTTACATTGAGATAAAAATAAGAACTTAAAAAAAATCCCGTCCTGCAGCACAGGATGCAAATATACATCACGCGCCTTGAATGTAATTTAAAATAACAACCCATGGCACATGTGACTTGATCCAAAATACAAATGCCACATAACATGTCAGGGGCCAGAAAGCAGATCCCTTCATGTTATTTGCAGGTGAGCTATCCCCTGACCTGGCCATCCTGAGAGCAGGAGCCTTTATCATAGCTCATCTGAAGGTAAACAGAGGCAGGGGTTTCCTTGGCAGCTCCCGCAGATGCAAGTGCTGCCGAGGAGCCAGGGATGTCCCTTTGCAGGGTTCCTTCCCCTGCTCTTGGTGGCTGGCGTGGAGAAGGTGCAGGTCATGAAGCACCGGCCAACACAGGAGCAAACTGCATTGGGTATCGCTTTTCAAAAAGCAGATGGTTTGCAGTTTCCCTTTGGTGTGGCTGATAAGCAAGCAGATGTTGGGGGATTTATCTGTGTTCCTTGAAATGGCCAAGTGGAGCTGGGAATCTGGAGGGATTTCTGGTATTTCCTACTTCCAGTCAGGCTAAATATACTCAAGGATGACCTTTATCTTGATATCTTAACCCTACCTCTTCTAATTCTGATGTGAAAAACAAAGCAAAGAGATTCCTGGAAATGTGAGGTTAAAAAAAAAAGGTGCTGGTCCTTCTTTTTTCCATCTCTGGAAAGGCAACATGGTCATTAAGGGGTTTGGCAGTTCAGGCTGGTTATTATTTTATTCCATATAAATCCAGAGCTCTTTCATTGTGCTCAGTGAAGCTTTCCTCACCTCCTGCTTTTTTTATAGAAAGTGTAAATCACTTCTTCTTAAATTTCTTTTGGACCACCACATATCCCTAGCCATCAAAAATGACTCAGTGGAGAATCTAATGCTCTCAGTTAAAAAACCAGTATCTGTGAAAGAGAATCAGCAAAACTTCTGACCATTTAAAACTTTTGCTTTTAATTTAAAAAGTTGTTTCCCAAGGCAAATTCCAGGGGAGCAATCTGTTGTCAGCATGGCCTTTAGGTAGCATTGAACCTTTGGCAGACCTGCTAGATAGAAATCCTCTTCTGGAAGCTCCTCCAAGGAGTTTTCTCCAGCCTTTTGTACCCCACAGATTTTTCCTTTCCAGAACTAGGTCTTTCCCTGTGCTCAGTGGGGAGATCAGATAATTTGCCACTACGGACTTGGTCCAGGTACCTACCTCTCACTTTGGATTCTCCAGCAGCTCTAAGCTAACAGAGTTCTTAGAAAAAGACTTAAAAAAAAATCTAAAAATTGATATTTTGTATTAAGATATTGCATGCCATGACATACTTCAAGAAAGTCTGTGTGCAAGGATCCAGGTGAACTTTACTTCTCTGAGTCTGCTTGTATAAGGAGCGATGTCCCTGCTCCTGTCCTCCTAAGAGGAGTCCTCCTAAGAAGAGTGTGACTTTGGGCATATTCCTTGTGTCTGTCTGCAAGAAGCTGCACCCAGTGACGGCCAGGTCCCAGCATCTGCTCTTTGCTTGCTCCCTTACAGCCCTACCAATATCTGATATCAGTCTTTTATTTATTCCTCCTACAGCCTCTGTTCTTTTAACTGAAGATAAGTAGTATATATTGAGGAGGTAAACTGAGGTTCATATAACGTTAAAATTTCTCAAATTCTTCAGTCGTGAGTCTCTATCTTTTTATTGGGAGATACAGGGCTTGTATGTGGCCAGTTAGGGCAGAAGGCCTATAAAAAGACCAAATCTAAGGATTTTTATGTTATCGGCACTTCTGGAAGTGAAATATAATCCTCATGGCTGAAAGATACGCTTATCTGCTATTGAAGCCACTGGTTTCAGCCTTGCTTGGAGACTGGATACTGAGCTAACTGGACTTCAGATCAGATCAAGTGCAGTGACCCTCATGTTCCTTTTTTCCATCTGCATACCACACTCTCTGCAGCTAAACTCTTCCTGATGAATGAGGTTTGTACCTATGTTGGAGCTGGCCCTGCCTCTCTAGTCTCACAATAACAGCCTCTAAACTGAGTCCACAAGAAGCAGAGCATGTGTATGGTCTGCAGAGGAGGTATGGAGCATGACCCATACAGCATTAGGTAAAGCCACTGATACGGAGAGAAGAGAACTAGATTCAAGGTCAGCAGGGACCATCTCTTTGCTCTGTATCTTTGCCGTGTCTCTTTGGTCACCTTTCAAAGGCAAAGCCGTTGCTACCACAGCAAAGCTTTAGTCCCAGGCTGGGGCTTTAGGGTGCTGCTGGAAAGGAAATTACAGTACCAAGGAGCTATCTGCAAGCAGTTCAAGGATTTGGCAGATGCTCTTACCCAACTCACTAGAAAAGAACCTCATTATCTTCCAAGGTTTGAGCATTGCTTTGCACGTTTGGTGGCATTGTGTTTACTAGTCAGCACTGGCTTTATTTATGAAAGGGGAGCTGCAAAGAAAGCTCCAGCTATCGTCTCCGGGAGTGGGGGAAGCTGGATTTCCTGCAGGGAGGAAGCTGGGCAGGTGGTGAAAACTTTTTGTGGAAAGATTTGTTTTGCCAGCTGTGGTGCAGTGGGATACATCCCAAACACCCCACACCTATGGCGCCTGCTGCTTGTCATGCAGAGAGAATAAAACCCAAAGTCTCCCCGGGTTTGTTCAGACTGGAAAGTGTCTCCTTACTGCCAAAAAGATTAGTAGAGTATTTCCTGCATCCACCCTGCAGAAAGCGGGATGTCAGAGAGCAGCAGCACATCTCCTCTTAGGGCCAGGAGGAGACAGGGAAAACCACTGAGAAGTTACACAGAGCACAAGAGTAATGCTGGAAACAACGAAGATCCAGAGACTGTGTAATACCAGCAATGTAAAGACTGAGGAGAGCAGAGAGAGATGAGTTTCTATATTTTCTGCTATAGACAGTATAAAAGCACCCACACTCCTCAGCACCGAGGCATGCCCTGAGCGTAGGACCAGTTAGTTAGCCCGGGCAGGGATGAAGGCTCCTGGTGCTCTGGGGTCAGAGCAGGCAGGACGTCTGCATGCAGGGCTGCTGCCCACAGGGGTTAGAATAGACAGATTAAACAGGTCTGCAAAAACTTTTCATTTTTCCCCTCAACCTTCTGGAGAAAGAGTGGGAGAGGACAAGAGTGATGACAAGAGGTACCTGCAGGTCATCCAACCTCACTGATGGAGGAGTAAATAAAGAAGCAGGTAACTTAAGTGTTTGGTGTTCCAGCTCAGGCAGTGAAAAATGTGTTTTCCCTCAACTGGTTGCTGGAGAAAAGGCTCTCCTTGCTAACGGCTAGAACTGCATGAAGCCTCCCAAGCCCAGGCCCTGCCTGGAGTGAGGTAAATCTTATGCTCTGTAAAATATGGTCAGGTTTCAGTATCAGATTGGCTAAATATGCTTCTGAGGCAGCAGGGTCTTCTCCATGCTAGACTTTGATGATGTGTTTAAAATAGCTCCTACGCTTCAGCAAAAACGGTTTCCTGCTCTTGCCGAGGCCCCTCCAATCCGTCTGCTCAGGCTGGCAGAGCCCAACTGCAAGAAGCAACAAGTTGCAGGACCATCTGGCTCCGAAACACCGGCGCCAGGCAAAGCACGGTCCGATGCAAAGGAGTAAGAACAGAAGCGGTCGACCAAGGGTTGTCTGTGGCCACCACGTTCCAGCAGAGCCCATGCAAAGTGTCCACAAGCCCATCTACACCTACTTCCCTGGAGAATACCCCAGGGAGTCAGAAGAGAAGGAGAGGTCATGTCATCCTGGGTAACCCTGGGGTATTAAAGCTCAGGATGCTAAAAACTCAGTGCTGTTGTGGTTTGCCCCAGGAAAACCATTATCTATGCCATAAGCCTCAGGCTGAGGAGGGACAAGTCATCTCCCCTGTGTGCTCTCCAATACTCAGCACTGGTTCAGGGATAGATTTGGGCCCAGTTGCCTGCAGGGAACATCAAAAAGAACAGAATAGTACAATTTTTTGTTTTCAATGTGAGAAGTTCTCATTGTGGCATGTCAAATAGATCATGACTCTGTACTGATTTCTTTAGGAATACTCCTACACCCGGCAAAAAGGTGAACATCCCAGGCCACTGGAAGGGAAGAGCCATGGGTGGGACCATGGTCCAGGATTAGAAGAACAGCCTGGGGATCTGGGTTCAGGTTTTGGTCTGCTACAGACCTTCTGTATGAACCAAAAGGACAGAATAGTCACATGTAGAGGACCATGTGCTTTTTTGTTCAAGAGACAGAATCACAGAACCATCTAGGTTGGAAAAGACCTTGAAGATCATCCAGTCCAACCATCAACCCAACATTAACAGTTCCCAACTACACCATATCCCTCAGCGCTAAGTTGACCCTACTCTTAAACACCTCCAGAGATGGGGACTCCACCACCTCCCTGGGCAGCCCATTCCAACGCCTAACAACCCATTCTGTAAAGAAATGTTTCCTAATATCTAGTCTAAACCTTTCCTGGTGCAACTTGAGGCCATTCCCTCTTGTTCTATCACTTATTACTTGGTTAAGTTAAATTACTTGTTTAAGACATCTAAGCTTGGTGTCTCCAAAGTACCAGGACACATACAGAAGGCAGACAGGAGGTGAAGCTCAGCATACCTGAACATTACCACCCAATTCATGTCTTACTGCCCCTGTACTAATGGAAGACAATGCCACTTTCCTTGCTAACAGGGATGTGGAAGGAGAAAGACATAGAAGATTGCAACGGGCTCACATGTTGCAGTAGGAGCACAGGACATAAGTAATGCAAGGAAGCTGAGGGTGTGCAGTAAATGTGTCCCAGTGGCAATTTATCTGGTGCTTTCTTACATTTCCACTTGGCTTCCTCTCCCGCCCCGCCCCAGCTCCCCACTCTCTCACTGCATATCTGATTTCGCAGCTGGTAATCCTCACCCCATCCACATCCCCTATGAATGTGGTCTAGACAGTCTAATTGTATATAATCCTAGAGCTATAGTGAACACCCCACACTAAGCCCTGCCATTCTGTGGACGTCGGGGATTCACTGAACTCATCTTTGCTGAGCATTCAGAGCATGTCTCATTAAGAAGAACGTCAGGGATTAAAAGGTCAGGGGGAGGTGAAGATGAAAGCACATCCTTTGCAGTGTGTGATAACACTGCCTCATACTGATTTTTGCTTATGAAGCAACAAATGTTGAAGGGAGTCATGATGTTATCTCAGAGCACCTTGTTGTTCTTGCTCTATGACTCTTTGCACCTCTTGCTCTCCTGCTTACCTTGCACACTCTCCTCTGCTACCCAGAAGTGGGCATCTGTGCATGCTCTGCCATCTGCAGAAGGGCACAACACTGCCAGAAAGATCTCAGTGGTCTCTCTGCACTCTGTCTGCCTTGCAGGGGAAGCCACTGGGTTCTTCATGGAATTAATTCAGTGTTGCCTTCTCCTTTTCTGCTGTAGGAGCTATAAATCTCTTAAAATTACAACCTCTTTCCCCTTTTGTGTCCTATCGCTTGCTGATGAGGGGAGTCAGCTTTCAGTAGGGCCCCCCGTAAGTCACACTGGGAGACCCAAGCTGAAGAGGTCACCTCTGAAGTGACACCCCAGCCTCCACTGAATTAGTATTAGACAAGGTGCTGCGTGAGATTCTGGAACAGGCTGTTGCACAGTGAAGACCTGGCTGGTGTTTTTGCTTAACACAGGCTATTTTTAATCAGTCTCAAGGGCTCGTCAGCATATAAGTTGCAAGTTTTGGAAAGTGTGAAAACGAGCTGGATGAAATCAGGAAGGGAACTTATCTGGCTTTGCAGTAAGAGACAGGGGCCAGATGTCTAGAGGTTACTGGGAAAAGAGGTTTTGAATGACAAGTGTTTATCTTTCATTGCTCATAAGCATTCTTTGTCAGGAGGGGATGGGTGGGAAAGAACAACATGGTTTTTCTATGCTTTGAAGCCTTAGAAAAGGAGAGACATCCTTGCTACAGCAGACACTGGAAGCACTGGAGCAACTGTGAGAGTTTCTTGGCAGATCATGTTGAGGATTAACACTGGCTGGTGGCACCCCAAAGCACACAGAGGTTGAAAGGGAACTTCATGGGATTCAGGGAGAGAGGGCGGAGAGCGGGCGACCTTGCCTCAGGGCTGGGCTCTTTGGGGTGCAACAGGGAAGGTGTTGGAGTCATTCCATCCAGGTGACGGACCTTTAGGGACCCAACCATAGCAGGAATGACTCAAACATGGCTCCTCCTGCAGAGAGGACATCCTGGAGAAGATTTATGAAGCAGACAAAGGTGGGCAATAAGGGAACTCTTGGTAGCACTGATCTGTAGTGCAGTGTGATAGGACAGCCAGGGCATACCCATGAAACAGCTGACTCCTCACACTGACGTGTGCAGCTATTGAAATACTCCTGGTGAGGCCAGGTTTCATTTTTTTCCTTCCCTTCACTGATTTTTTTTTCTTTTCCTTTTTGTCTTTACTACACCCAAAGTACACACACTCTCTGCTCAGATTCCTGCCCTGACACAGCAAGTTGGGTTGGGTTTAATAGCAATCCATGTTTTCAAAGCTCCATGAGATGAAGTGTGAAGGACTTCCAGCCCTGCTTGCAGGCTGACTCCTGGAGGGGTCAGCAGCTGGTGCACGGAGCAATGAGTTTCCTGCCCCGCGGCAGCAAACGAGAAGTGAATGGAGGAAACAGATGTGGAAAATCCCTCCTAGCCTGTTGCTCAAAAGCAGCAAAAAGCAGATTTGGGCTCTTTCTCGATGTGGTGGTAATGACTGCTCAGTTTTGCTAACGGAAAAAGTCTGCTGATCCTGATAGTGGGGTTATCATGTTGCCACACAAACAAGCAAGAAAGGAGGAAAAGAGACTTTTTTTGTTCTCTTTCTATTTTTCTGGCTTACCATCAGTCAAGTGAAAACTTCACAGGGCATCTCGGTGGATTTCTCAGATACCGTCAATGGAAATACTGTTCTTTTATACCATTGACTGCAGTGGCTGGATGTGATGACTGTTACCTGCCTCCTGGCTCCTTGCAGTGACAGCTAAAAGGCTACGAGTTAGGTTCAGCCATCTGAAGTGAGCAGAAGCAGGTTTCATCTCCAACAGAGAACGTTCATTACAGTCAGCTTGTATTGTTAACAGCTCATCTCACTACAAGGGAATAAATGCACTGATTACAGATGCAAAGATTCCCTAAAGCCTGGGCACATAAACCCTGAAACACTCACTGAAAAAGAAATTTGATGGGACTAAGCTTTTTTGCATACAAATTTCCTTAAAGACAGGGACTGTGTTCTGCGCAGCTCTGAGCAGAGGTTTGCTGATGCTCAATAAGTAGTATCTTATATGTTATAACAGATACATATGCTGTTCCTCTCATCCTAATGTGTAATATCTAGCTGGGAAAAGCAATGATGGAAATTCCTGCAATTATTAGCTATATACTTACATTTAGTCTTGGTTTGTATTGGATCAGGAAGAGAAGTCTGTTAAGAGTTTGGGAGAGGGTTTACAATCATCAAAATATTTTATAGAGAATAAAAACATGAAGGAATATATACTGATTTTCTGTGTTTGTCATGTTAGAAGGATGGTGGTGAAGATTACAGCTGGTCCTAAAGAGCTAGTCAGGATCCAAGCTCTGTGGTACAAATACAAACTGGGAGATGATCCCAAAGATCCCACTCTAGTAAAAGGAAAGAGCAGTCACCTCATCTTCCCAATGGTACATTCAGTCAGACAAAGACATCCACAAAATGTAATATTTCTTCATGCAATGCCTATGAGATACATGAGTGTCTTGTATTTAAGGGAGTATCAATGGGAGCAGGAGCCAAAACCTGGGCCAGCTGTTTTGCACAGCCAGAGGAGTCACTTTTACATAGACAGGATCCATTTGGCCAAAAATTTGATTGCAGGAAAGCCCTGATGTGAGTTTCTTGGTTAAATGTATGCATGTGGTCCCAAAATACCTGTGTAGCTCCTACTTTTGGTGAATTTCCCACAGAAATTCCCATTAGTTGCTGTCATCTCCCCCAAACACCTGGAAACCCAGACGACTCTCAGCACATCACTGGTGCAGCCACCTTCCTCTTCTCTTTGCATTCACCATGGACAAGAGAAGTTTTATAAGCCAAAATGCAAGCACCAGAGCCAACGGAGCTGGGACTGCTGCCTGGCTTAGCCTATCAATACCATAAATAATTACAGAATGAAGAAAGCTTTGCTGTAACTATCAAAACCAGTCAAAATTTTATCTTTGATTTTGCAGGAAACTGAATGGGCCCGTAATCTTCCTTGCTTAGGGAGTGGCAGGAGTGGGAAAATACAACTTTTGTTAAGGAAGAAAAAAATGATGCAGATAATGTGTAGTGTTTTTGTCAGGCTCTTAATTGTTGTTGCCAAGGAAATGTATCCTCCTGGGTCAGGGACAGTGTAATGACAAAATGCAAACAGCTTGATTCATGTTTATAGAGAGACAGAGCCAAATTCATCCCTGGTGCAACTCAGCTGAAATGCAGCAATGGATTTGGCTCCTTACCTAGCTAGCAGTTCTGTATTAATGTGTTCTCCCAAGCTATTTTACAAACAACACCTAATTTATTAAAAGGGAAAGTTTAGGAAATGTTTTTTCATGATTTATTGCTACTTGCCTGCCAGTTGTTCAAACAAGGACTCCACCACTCTGTTCTTCTTAGCATTTTTATTTGCTAAAGCAAATGCTCTAGCTTTGGGATTTCAAATCTGCCTCAGCAAGCTTTTAAATCAACAGGAGTAATCCCTTCACCCTTGATTATCACTTATTTCTATTTCTTTTTTACAAGACATTTCTAAAATAATCAGCAATTATTAAACTCCCATTTGCAATATCACACTGATTGTGAAATACTTTTACTACCAATCTGCAGTATAAATTACCACTGTAGGTCATGGTTACATTTTTAAAGCAAGGGGTTGTAATTAAAATACTTGTAAAGCTCTTTTGTGCGTTGTTTCCTCAGTCCCAGCTCATTCATGTCCTCATCCTCCATAATGAAGATCAACGGGAGCTTTGCTGTACGTGTAGGATCACGTACACTGATCCAGGCCGTGATCATGAGATAAGCTCCAGGTCTCTGGGTCTGCAGAGGATCCTCTTTGACTTCAGCACAACTCTAAGCATGATTCAGTCCTTGTTTTGTAATTTCTGTGCCTCAGTGCTGCACCCGTGCTGGATCTCTGCATTCAATGCCTCTTCCTTTGCTACATAAAGTGGGAAAATAGGAGCACTTGGCTTGCAAAGACAAGGAGTTTGGGAATGCTCAGCCACTTGGGTTTCAGATCAGGGCAGGTTCATGTCCAGCCAAGTTAAAGAAGAGCTCAGATCTCTATGTACCTCTCCTCGTGCTTTGGGGCTACATGCAGCCCTTCATCCCCTAGCAGAGTTTGCAATAGCTTTTTCCAGCAAAGCAAACTGACATTGGTTCCTTCTGCTTTTCCAGCTGAACCGGAGAGAAAAGCTGGGCTTCTCCAAAAGCAAAATGTGTTTTCAGGGGAAATACATTTCCCAAGAAACTTCTGATGTAAATCTTGTTGAAAAAATGAAAATGTTTCAAGGTTTGCAATACAAAATTGAAAATGATCTGATTTTAACACAGCATTTTTTGATTCTTTGGGTTTACAAAAACCCCAAAGATGCCTGTAGAGGAAACATTCAGTTAGCAGTTACCAGACTGGATTCTTGCAACTAATGTTGAGCATTTACATGGAAACTGTCAGGGTGTCTAAATCTTTCTCTAAAATACCAAAGAGAAAGCAAGCTGAGGATGAAATGAGGGAGGAGTATGAACAGATCATTGATAATGGAGAGCTTTTAGCTGTGAAACGAACTTGCAGTGCAGTTAGAGGAGAGCCTGGATGTTATCTTTAGGAGCCAGGAAGCAGAAAAGATTAATCTTAATCTCCCAAAAGGCCTTTCTACCCCAGCAGAAAATGATGGACACTGTTGGAAACTCAACATTCTTCGCTCTAATTGCCACCAAAACCATCCACAATGTTCTCGTGAAAGTTACAACTGGAAGCAAAACCAAAAAAAAAATCCATAAAATTAATCAACACATACAAAAATAAGTTGAAGACTCTAAGAAGTTTAGTGAGGACTTTTACATCTGCTTCATATTTTATGTGAAAGATGCCCAAGCAGTACAGAACCTGACAGCAAGTGAAAATCCTGAAAGATGGGTACAATTCCCCACCAGCTCACTGCAGGGCATCTTGGATTGCAGCATAGTTGATGTTTTACATAGTTTAAGGAATCGGAGTGTCACCACAACCTTTCTTATGGATGAAAGGCATTTATAACCAAAGTGGGGATTTGTTGCTGACCTGTCCTTCACAGATGTCTGCTGTTATTTTTTGCCTGTACAACCCTAATGTTGTATATTTTTAACCTGCTGTTTACTGTTATCTGTTGCACAGGAACATGGGAAAAACAGAATTCTAATGAATTCAGTTTTAAATAATTTGGGATGCCCTCAAGAGATCTTATATTAGCGATTTTGGTTTTGGTTTCAAGAAGCTGTTACATTTTGTAGACATGTAATACCACATTTAAAAAAACATAAAAATCCAAGATCAAATTAGACTGGTCATGGGCAAACTTAACAAAGTTTTTCTATTTCCTGTCAGACACACAGACTGTTCTGCTCAGGAATTTGTGCCTTTCAGTCCACATCTAATTTCATTTGCTGCCTGATTTCTATTTATAATGCACAAAGCAATATTATTTGCCAGTAATGCTTTAAACAATGCCAGCAATATACTGCAATGTGAGTAGTACAGGAAAGAGGAGAAGGCCTTCCTAAATAAGTTAACTGACTAAATTTCTGTCTCATTTGGATGCTCAGGGAACCACAGGAATGAATTAGAAGTATTCAAGGTCCGTGGTGGAGCCTGACAATTCTGCGTTAATAAGGGGCTGGGGAAGTAAGGTTCTGTAACCCATGTGGGGTCCCTTCAAAAGGCACCTTGTTTTCCCCAGTTTTCAGCATTCTTATGGTCTGTGATTTTCTTAATTCTGTGTATACATTTAAATCAAACTATTGCAAACTGGTCTTAGATCAACCTAAATCACTGAATGTTATGGGGTTTTTTCCTCCCTCCATCCCATCGACATCTCCATCTATTACTGCACCTCTTTGCGTGTGGCTTCTCCAGATCTTTTCAGAGCCACTCATTTTCCCTCTCACAGAGCTGTTTTCCTCTCTCTGCAATATGTCCCTCACCTGCTTTCATGTTTCCTCCCACTGTTTGAGCATCCAAACCTTTGCTGAGTGCCTCAACGGCTTACACAGGTAAAAGCAAAGTTATTGGATCATTGAGCTTATGACTGAATGTCTGTGTCTTCAGGTGACCTCATCTCAAGCAGATCCTTCAAACGCATTGATTCTTTTCCCACAGGGGCCTCAACTTCAGGTTTGATGGTCAGCAGTCAGAGATGAACGAAAAATGGAACAGTTGGATCTCTGAGTCTGGTCTCAAGCATATCATTCTTTGGGTCTCAGGTATATAATTCTGTCAATTAAACTACACTACAACCCGCACCTAATAGAAGAGAATCACCTAAATACCAAGTAGGAAGTGTAATGATTGGCAAACAACAGGTACAAGACAAATGAAAGGAGACGGTTCTTCATGTAACGTTTAGTTGAGCTGTGGGATGTCTGGGCTGCCAGCAGTTTACGTGAGTTTGTTACTGGACAAATTCATAAAAATCACTGAAATGACTGAAGGTTACTAAAATACAAAGCCACCATCTGTGGCTTGGCATGTGCCATAGCTTATTGAGGACTGGGAAAGCACTACCACTTTGCTCTGCTCCTACGTTCTTTCACATACCTTCACTGTTGGCCCTTGTTGAAGACATAAACCAGAAAACAACCATAATGAGACCAGTCTCATCTTTTTATGACACTTAAATGACAACTAAATATGAACTTCATTAAACAAAAATACTGCATGCTCCACATCTTCAGAAATGTGAGGTTAAACCAGTGGCATCTTACACAGGGCAGCTGTCTGTCTTTGGCTTTGTTGCTCCCTTACTGTTTAATACAGTTACAGTAATTCAGAGCAGCAGCAGAGACACTCACAGTCCAAAGCAATTAGTTCTTAGTCAGGAAGTCCCCCCAATGTCAAGAGCATAAATCTCCCGGCCCACGCAGAGCTTTGCATTCCTGTAGCACATGGGGCCCATTAACGCCCCTTGCAGCCCTTAGGAATGGCAATGCCAGAGCAGCTCTGCTCCAGTGTTTTTCAGCTGCTACATCTTCCCTGTTTGTCCCTGGCCCCTTTGGGCCTATTTCTGATTTTGTTAGTATGCCAGATGCTATCATGATGGTAGACCCCTTAGAAAAGCTTTAGTAGATTTTCTGCGCTGATCCTGAGCCAGTGCCAGGCGCTGCAGGAGGGGCTGGTAGCTCTCTTACTTTGCTGGCTTTGCAGACAATCACAGTGTTGAATTGCTGAGAGGTGCCAGCAAACCCTGTAATTTTACCTCATTATGTTCTAGTGAAGGAGGATGAGACAGAGCTTCAATGTAGTGCTGTTCTTTTTCAACAAGGCTGAAGGAGAAATGTCATCTGTCACTGAGCAGTGAAGCTTAGAGGATTCAGCAGTGGCCAAGTTAAGATTCATCCTGTTCCTTAGATTAGTTCTTTAGAATTAAGGGACTCTTACCACAGAAAAAGTCCTTCCAAACTCCTCATTGTTTTCACCAAACCTTTTCACTACCATATTTACAAAAAAGTCAGGACTAGTCTGCAACTTCAGTAGGGGAAGGTGCTCTGGTACCTGGTCCTGGCTGTGGAGTAACACTTTTGAATCAAAGAGAGAACATCCATGATGAAGGACCTGCATCAGCAAAACACTGAGAGAGACATGTCTCATTCCCTACCTTGGCCTCATCTCCACACCTCAGCTGTGTTGCAGCATGGAAAGGGAAGCAGGAGCCACAGACACCTCTTCACATGGCTTTGCTACCAGGTTTCTTTCAACTACAGCTGGCCAGGTCTATTTGTTGGGGGCTAGACCAGCTGGTTTCTTCACATGTGATTACAGTTTTCTAAGAAGAGGGAAATGGGTTGTAAAATACGCGCACTGTTTTCTTACATGGAGAAAAATGCATGTGTGTATCCTCTTACTGGAAAAAAGGAGGCAGATATGGCTCACAGCATACTCGTGGAGTATCCAGACCAATCTGGATTAACCCTGTCTGAATTTCAAGGTTATTTATAGTTATTAACAGACATTTTAAGAAATCAACACCAGCAAAGCTTTCTTTTGTTTTGCCTCAAGAAGATGGGATTCATGGAGTGATGCATAATGTGTTCAGGGTTTGAAAAGTTTTCTACCATTTTCAGTCTGAAGTCAAGTCTCCAGGCTTTGCCTGAAGAGAATATGTTTTTAGGCAATTGCACAAGCTGTAGAGACTATTGGGAACTTCTTTGCTCAGTGTGAACTCATCCAAAGCCCTAAGCCAATGCTTGGAGTGAGGCAATCTACCTGGAACCTCAACTCCGTCATTTATGTCTTGTCAGAATGTTTGGGGTGTGCAACATCCAGGGCTTCATCCTATCTAAATGAAGACCCAGCTGTGACCCTCAGTCTTAACTTAATAAGTCCTGTGAGCGCTGAAGCAGTCAGCCAGATTTCCTAAAGATGACTCAATGTTTTAGATAAGACAACTTCAATCAAAGACACTGAGAAGGAATCATTGGTAGCCACGCATGCAGGGTATGCACTGGTGATGTGAGACCTCAGAATCAATTACTTGTTTTGAATTAGGCAAAGCAAGATTTGATGTTGGCACCCTCATCTTAAGTAAACGCTCTAAATTCTGAGTTCTTCCTGTTCTGAGGTGGGACAAGCTGACTATCATGTTGTATGGGTTTTCCCAGAAATGGGAAAATTGTTGAAACTGGTGTGAATGTTCCCACAAAAAACCCTCAGCTCAGGTAAGATCAGTTTTGTTTTCTTTGTTTCCCAGCAAAAAGCCACCTCAATGGAAAATTCCCAATCTTGTCTAAGCATGATCCTTATAATTTGCACCCACAGATACATAATTGCAGGTACGTTTTGTTTTCCAGAACTGGGCACAAATGAAGCATTGCCTGCAGTTCTGTTAAGCCCTCTGAGAGGCACAAATTACACTCCTGTATAACTGATGACACAAAATCACGCCCACAGACATTTGCAGGTGCAAAAGAAGAAAAAATTTAAAAAGAAAGAAAAAAAGTCAAGGCCCTGTCACAGAGCAGGGATCCATGTCTGCCAGGTTCAAATGCATATTCAGGGTGTGAAAGGGCACAGGGAGAGAAAGGAGAAGGCATGGGTGAGAAAGAGAAGTACCTTCATCAGTACTGTGAGGAATTTAAAACTGTGTCAGGAAAGCAGGAAAGCAAACTGAGAAGATAAAACACAGTGTGGAGGGCTGCATGCTGATTAATGAACTCCTTGCCCTTGACATCTGCTACTGACTGAAGAGATGGGCACAAGAATGTCCTACAGCTGACCCTTTGTGCATACAGCAATTAAATCAGATTTACTGTTTTTTTGAGTTTCTTTCATTCTACTCATAAAAGTAGTAGAATTGTACTCATTCTACCGCTTTTAATTCATAGCATTTCTGACATTGGGAAGCCCAGCTTCTGCATGACTAGCAAGGAATCCATGTACTAGTCCAAGCACATGAGCAGGGATGTGGGATCTGACCTGAACTGCTCAAAGAAAAATCAAGGTGGGCAAATATGGTGGTGTCACTTGCATATTCTTCCACACCTGTGGAAATTGGTACAACTGGGACACATTTTGTTTCCAGGTTAGTTGTCCTGTGTGAAGGGCACCCTACACCAAATGGATTAAGGCCATAAGAAATGCCTGATTGCTCAGATCAGTGGTCCATTTGCAAGTCTTTCTCCACTACCTTCTGGACATGACCACTGTTTTATCTGGGAGGCCTGCTTGCCTTCCCTGGTGCTGTCGTGTTCCCAGGCAGAGCACCCTTGGCAGCAGTGCATCAGCTCAGTGGATCCCCCCAAGAAGCAGTTGGTTCTCTTGGGGTGCTGTACTGGTTATAGTATTAAGGGATGAGTGGATAACTTTGTCCTTTGACCTGACCTACCATCTTTGTGAACTGGTAGACCTCAGTCATATCCATTCTCAGTTGCCTTTTCTCCAAACTGAGGAGTCCCAGCCTTTTCCATCTCTCCTTGTAAGGCAGCCGCTCCATCCCCTTGACTTCGGTCGCCTCTCTCTGTACCTTCTCCAGCTCCACTAGGTCCTCCAATGTCTTTGATACATCAAAGCTTTACGTTTACCGCTGACATGAATTGTGCTGATTTTAAGTCCTGCAGAGCCATCTGACTCATGTGACAAAGTTACACTGTGCAAATTATGACAGTCACACAATCCTGGCTGATACGATTGGGAGACCAAGAATTATCTCTAACTGTTAACATATTGTATATCAATTATTCCAACAATGAATAAATGTTTTCTCGTTTGTTTGCCTGTTTTAATTTTGCAGTCTGTTCATGAACAGTTTGTGAACTAAAATGGTACAAAACCCATGGAAGAAATTATATGCTTGGAGTTATTTGCTGAGCTGTATGCCATGAGTTTCTTGCCCTTGTTTTAGTTATGTTCTCACTTTAACTTCTTGAGCATTCCTTGTTTTTAATCGCAACCTTGAGAAAATCCCCTGGAAAAACCTTGCTTGCCTGTTCCTAGCAAACAGATCAACTCGCAGCTGGGTTTAAGTATAGTTGATGAGAAAAGCATTTCATTGTTCCACTCTAACTACCCCCTTCTCCTTGTTTCCTTCCACTGTGAACTCTCTAGTTAGTAGATTATTTCCTACAGCAGAAGAGAGCCATCAGGCCTTTGGTAAGGCTCCAGCTCTGCTAGGAAAGCTGTTGTGCTGATGGACCAAATACTTCCAACTCCACCCGTTTCCTCTGTCCTTTCTTGCCATCACTTCAGCACATTCCCAAGAACCCAAGTGGATTTGCAGACCCAAGTCCTGTATCCTGTAGTCGGACATAGAGCCGTACCAGGGGATTTCAGTATCCAGTAATTTCTTTAGGTGCTGGTTTATTAAGGAAATTGGCTGGAACTATTGCATCATATATGAAATATGACAACCTCCCAACCCATACGTACAATTTCTTAACGACGGTTGAGATGAGAGAAGATAAACTGATGATATAGATATTCTTGGTCTGGAGGTCTGAACAATCTAAAATGTCAGAAGCACTGAAATTTAGTCTGCTTCTGTAGATCTAAATAGCTCAGGATTGTTTTAATTGGGTTATGTATTTAGTTTAAATGAGCATGGGATGGATCTAAGCAGTCATTGAATAATAAGATTAACAAAGGAGATGGATTGAAACCAGAACCATTTATCTAATGCTTCCCAGTCAGGGACTTTTGATTATGCCCCAGTCATTCCCACTTTGGATTTTGCAAAAGAAAAATCATCTGGCATACGTTGTCATATGCAAACAGGGCTTGAGATTTGGTGCTCAGACTGGTAAGATCATGTTGGTATGCAAGACATGTCAGGTGCTGGGAGAGCTGGTGACACATGGTAAGCTTCAGCTTGCTCCCTCTGATCCCTTGATCTCAACAGTCAGTGAAATGAAATGTGCCATGGGCCAAACTTGCCAGCCTTCTTCCGTTCCCTTAATTACTAACAAAATGTATCTTGACTCCGGATGATGTGAGGCCAGGACAGTGGACAAAACCAAAGGGCCATGGCTAAACACTACTGAGCTTCCCTCTCCAAAATCCATCCTGTAACACATACACAGAAAAAAACTCCATTGATTTTCCATTCTGTCTCTTTCTGGGAAGGGACATATGGAAAAAACCCACTCATCTTAACAGTTGAATGAAATATCCCTCCACTGCCATTAAATCCAGGGAATACAGACAGTGAGATAGACCCAGGGGAGGGCTTGGTATTAAAGGCAATGGATATGCCATATTTCTAGGGCTTGATGCACAGGAGAGCCTCATAAATGCCCACAAGGAAGAACAAACTGAGAATCACCCACATTACAGGGTCTGCTCAGGATGACAAGTCTAACATCAGCTTTTCTAGAAGAATTGGTATCTCCAAAAGAAGTTTTTTCCAGAAATGGGGTTTTAGACTACAAGGAAATATTTGCCAAAAGTTTTAGAAAGGCATGTGGCTTTTGGTTAATACATGAGCAAACCATGAAAAAAAGTTTGATTTTAAACTGGAACAAAATTGTTTTCATTTAAATATTTTTCAAGAAAAACAGAAATTATGTCTAAAAAGCTCCTTTTATCAGATCAGAGTCAGCCTGAGTATTGTATGTGTACCAATAAAGACATAAATTTGCAACTCAGTAAAACAGGGCAGAAGAATTTATATAAATTACTGCCAAAAACCCACTCTGTAACTATGTCCATCCAAGTGGTGCACTTTCCCCTTATGATTTCCACAGTACAAGGACATTTAGTCTGAGTAAAGATGAAGTGCTTTCTGCAGGGCCGTGATGGTGAGCAAACGTGCTGGGAAAACTCCATCCCTCTCTACAGGCAAGATGTTACTGTCGCACTTCTAGGACTGTATTTTTGTAAAGGTTCATTTCTGATGTTTTCTAGCTACCCTTTATTTCCACAGGACACTGAAGTGAATTATTCACTTCTATGCTTCCAGGAAAAGCTAGCAGGAAGCTTTTTGTTTCCTTTTCTTCCTCTTTTGTGCAAAGGGGATTTATTTAATACAGCTGGGAGGCCAGGGCCCCCTGAGATCTATTTGTACGTAACTCTACAACTGACTTGCATTATAAAAGAATGCAAATGAAATACATATTGCCTATATGGGTCATGGTGGCACATCTAGTTCAGGGAAATACTGAAGTTATCTATAAGTACATAAATAAGGGAGTCCACTGAAGTATATGGTATTTACAGGGTACCTCTGCCTTAGTTAACAGCACAGTAGAAAACAGCTGATCAAAACCAGAATATAAATGGTATAAATTTGAGGGAATTACAAGGAGATCATCCGGATTTAAATCCTTTGATGAAAGGGGCCACAATTTAGCTAGATGAGTGCTGTAGCCATGTAAATGAGAGCAGAGCTTTTTATGGGACCTATTTGTTTCCGTAATTGTTTGTAGTGGGGCAGCCCCACTCACCATTCATCCTTTCATCTTTCCTTAAAAAACACTTTGTAGCTTTTTTTGAAGTGGAATCTGTGTTTTGATGAATCCTGCTAGAAACCAAAGCCGTATTACAAAGCCAGAACTGCATTAATGGATACTGGCTACTTAGAAGAGGTTAAACCTCACTTTGACTGTGTCATAATCTGGACGATTTTTTTCTGGCATCCAGGAATTTTGGACCTAACTAAAATTAAGAATCTCTTGCTGATTTTGAGGGGGCTCGGTTTAGACTATATTGCTGAGATCCAACACCAGAGAAGCCTGTAGAAGTTTGCCTCCATTGATTTAGGATCATGTTTCCTATAAGAAAGATTGTACTCAGTGATAGTGATCAACATTTATGAAACATATTTCTAAGCAGCGGTAGCACAGTCTCCTCTCCCGTGAGAAGACTACTGAGCATTGCAGTTTCTTGACAAAAGATACTGCCAAAATCTTACATGAGTTTAAGGGGAGGCTGGACAGGTTCAGCGAAAAAAGATCTATTATTTATGGAAATCTACATCTATTTGTAGAAATTAGCAGAAATCTACACCCAGCTCAGGAAGCTGCAGGTGGCTGGAGGCTGTGATTGGGGTCTCGTGTATGTTTGCCTTTTTCTTGTAATTTTCCCTGGGCATCTACTTTTGTTCACTGCCAGAGATGGGTCTAGACAGATTTGTAATTCGAACACTGCAGCCACTCCTACAGCCTTTTTATGTCTTTATGCTATGAGTGATCAGGAGGAAGTGCAAGAAAAGAGGTTTCCAAGAGGGTCCTATGAGACCTGTCCACAGGACAGACTGTGCTTCCTTGGGCTGGCAATGCAGGCTGAGGTTGAGGAAGGATAATCTGTGGGTAGTCCCACCATGTCCTCAGATGAGTGTTCCTCCTTCTATCATCTGTCATTCCAATCTATCTTGCCATCCTTGGCACAAATTAATGATCTAATGAAGAGCACATAGATGATCGCAGCAATGAGACAGCTTGTTCATTTCCCACCAGAGATGGCAAAATTCACTCTGTGTTTGGAGCTGGGTGAGTAATAAACTTCCCTTAGACAGAAAGAAATGCTGTGGAATAAACATAATCTGTTTTTTTAATGCACAATTAGAATAAATCGTTAATGTCACATTGAATCAAACTGCCATATAACCTTGGCTTGGGTTCACAGGTTTCATTAATTTAGTTACTAGATGCACATTTACCCCTGAATGGAAGAAACCTTTCTGTTTCTTCCTATTTATCCAGATGAAAACACAAAGCTGTTAAATAAAAGTCATGTATTTACTAGTGCTCAAACATACTTTTTAGATTTGTGTAAAGACAATACACAACTTAATGCTTCCTCCAGGGAAAGGGTGCTCACAAAAGGTGAGGTTCAAGAAAGGCCAGAGCTCAGGCAGGACCTGCAAAGCTGGACAATGGTGCTATGATGTGTGTGGAAGGCCACAGAAAGTGATGGCAGTTGTCTCAACTGCTGGAACTTGCAGCAGGTACTGACCCCACAGGAGCACTAACAGGCTCCTTTATTCACCCTTTATTCAGTATGGTAGGATGCTTCCACAGCATGAGATATTTTTGCTCATGGAACTATAAACTAGACTAACTCATCTCCATCAGCACTGATGTACTGAACTCATCCTGCAATCCAGGACATAATTTATCTGCTTAATGTGCAAAAATGTTAAGATAAGCTTGTTCCTTTTCCATTTGCTCTCTGACATTCATTGATCTCATAAATTAAATGTCTTTCCTATATCTTGGCGTGGAGGTGAAGCATCTCCCAAGGCTTTCTGTAGCAGACTGGGGAGTCTGAAGCAAGTGACTTTCCTAGCGTTGTCACCTGAATTGTCACACATGTGGTTCTTGCAGACAAAAATACTTACGTGCAGTTCTACTGATAGGTGTATGGACATGCAGTTTTTAACTAATTTTTGTTGTGAAATAGCAATCAACATTAACAGGAGTGCTGATGTGTTATTCCATTGGAAACTACATGGAAATCAGGAGACTGGCCTGGAAATGCTTAGCTTCACTCTTGAGTATTCATGTTTACGCTACTTAGGAATAGTTTATCTCATTTCATGTTCACTGGGGAAGCCGCTTCTTGATTTGTACTCACCAATAATTGAAGAGACGTGCAGGATTAGATCAGGTTTTATAATGAGGGGAAAGCAGCCCTGAGGCAGATGCTCTTAAGCAGAGCTATAATTTACTGGCAACCTTATCTAAGACATGGTCAGTCAATAAGAAAGCCTCAGAGGACTTCAGGGTAGCCGCAGCCTCAATCAACCTGCTGATTTCTTTATAAGGAATGCCAGCTGGTTACTAAACCACAGGGGGTATACAATAAAAATGAAGAGTTAGGGAGAATAATGATTTATTTCAAGTGGGAAACCAGAAAGAAGTTGAAAATCTCTTTCCGTTAATTGCTTGTGTTGCTGTCATTACTCTTTGTTATTATTTGTATTAGAACTGGTGACTAGAGACTCAGCTGAGATCATAAGGTGATTATACTGAAATGGATCTATTGTGCTCACACTGTGCGTTCACTACCCAGTGTTGAAGACTGATACAGTGTTCCCCATATTTTCTTTCTTGATCATACAAAATACACTGTCACCCGGCTTTGAAGCCATGGTTGGAGTGCAGGCTACGGCTCTGCTTTCCCCTGGGATAACTGATTTACTTTGTCTCTTCAGTTTCTTCCCACACTTTACTCCATGTCTAGAAGACCAACACAAGCACTCTCGTGATGAATGACTCACTGAGAAAGAATCAGAGAGACTTTGAACTCAATTTAGCACAACTTCCCCAGGAAGAGTGACCCCAGAAGTCCTAGTAGCATGCAGGGCCAGAGATAATGCAGGCAGAATTTCACGGTGCCTAAGACATGCCTGAGCCAGCCAGAGATGTCACATGCAGATCACAGACCTGAACCAGTTCTGGAGTGGAGACGCACTCCAGTGTGCAACCTACTTGTTACTGGGATAGTGAGACCTAGGAGGTCTGACTCCTGTTCCCAGAATTACTACTAGACCAGTGTGTTGACTTGGATGTCTTTGTCAACTCTACCACTTCTCTAAGTCATTTGCCATCCTGTGGCTTTTTCTGTTATTCTAGGAATTTATTGAAAATCAGAGCAGCTTGGCTAATATGAAGGATTTCTAGGTGCTCAACAACTGCTGTAGTATGATAAGCAGAGCTAATCTGCCCATGCAAGGGGACTTGGACACACTCAAAACTCTTTGGGTGTGCTGTGCATGAACCCACTGATTTTGCAGGGCTTACACAGAAGGGCTGAGATTTTGAGCTTGCACAAGACTTGCTGCTCTGCACAGCATGACCCATGGTCATGGCGTTCTGCATAGGAAATCCCACATAGAAATATAGGGAACTCAACACCTAGAGGTTAAACTTTCTGCTTTAGATGTCAAATGTCAGCAGGTATGATGCATTTGTTTGGGTTTTTTTCCACTTTATTTTCAGTTGTGGTGGATCTCTAAGGCTCGTGTTAACTTCAACTCGGATTGGCAGTTGTTGGAAGATGAAGATCTGTAGATTTTCATCTCTAAATTAGACATGCTTATGTATTCTGGTGATAGACATGCTGGAAATGACGTGGTTATTGATTTCCTACAGTTGTTAGGTTTAAACAGCACTTTGAGATCCTGTGATGGAAAATGCTGTAGAGTCTCAATCCATGTACACATTCCTCTGCAAGCGTGTGTGTCGCCCATGGAAAGTCTTTGGAGTGTAATCTTACTACCTGAAAGACAGAAAAAAGCTACTTGCCGCTTGCAATTTGCATGTACTTTATGCTTCAGAGCACAAAGAATATCTGTCTGTCTTTCCTTTCATGGGGGAAAGAGCACTTTATTATTTGCTTTAGTGGGAAACGATAAGAGATTGTCTGCTCCAGTTGCCAGAAGGCCACCCTGAGTACAGCCTGCTAACAGCCTGTCATCTTTGGTAAATAAAACAGCTTGGAAATGGAAAACTTTGCCCAGCCTGCGCAATAGTCCAGATGTGTCCTGGCTGGAGGTAGGGACAGACCTCCTCAGAGGCCTTGTCTCACTTTTTTCTGTGTCTCCAGCCATTACAGCTGTATTTTTATAGACTCTTCTGTGTCATCCCTGGGAAGACAGCTGGGCATGTCTTTATAGAGACCCAGTCCAAGCAAAATGCCTTGTGATCTCCACGGGAGCAGGAGCAGTTTCCAAGCCTTCATCAGGCTTTGCTGCTTCATCTCATCTAGGAGGAAGGCAGAAATGAGGGCTCAGTCTAAACTTACTTGAGGACTGTGGCAATTTCAGCAACGGCTTTAATTAGCTATGGATGAGGCTTTCAGTGTCAGACCTGACTCTAGAGAAGTCAAATGGGGAGGAATTCTGGTATTATTAATTGCAGCACCTCAAGGCTTTAATCCTATAGCAGATGCCAGTGACATGTTGAGTCTGTTAAAACGTTCTGCATTACAACGTTGAGCCCACTTATTACCATATGCTTGAGAATCTGATTTCCCCAGAAAAGTGCCATGGAGTGCTATGCACTGTGTGTTTGTAGTATATGGGATGCGTATCATGCCTACAGATCCTGTGTCCTTCAGGATCAAACTGACACATAGATTCAGAAATCTTGAGGCCTGCTTCTCTATGCCAGGGCCGGTGGTACAGTTTATGATATCAGAATGATGTAAGATTGCTACAATGACATCAGAAGGCAAACACAATCTATGGCATATAAAAACTGCAAGATAAGGGGAGAAGGTGGCCAGAAAACCATGATCCAAGCATGGCTATGATTTTCTGACCTCATCTTCTGATACCTAATTTTGTCTGATGATTTAGTATCTTCTATCTGAAAATTTTGAACTGTCAGCAAGGAATCCACAGTTATTTTTGCTGTTCTACTAGAGCAGAAACTGAGACAAAATTACTTATTTCAGGTTGCCCAGCAAGCCAGTAGTGGAGGCTGTATGAGAAGCTGGGTCTTAAGAGTCCTAGCTGAGGAAGCACAGAACAGCTCTTCGGAGACCAGCCTACAGGCAGGGATAAAATCAGTCTCCAAAAGAGTGATCAAATGAAATTCTGCTGTTGGAAGGTAAATTAAATCCCCCTTTTTTCTGCAGCCTGGGGAATGAGCATGTTTTGGATCCAACTGTGCAACATTAATCACAATATGGAATATTTGAGCCAAAGGTCAGCCACAGGGGGCCGACTATTAACATATGGGATTTATCTGTCTCCTTCTTCCATATAGATGCAGCATGCTGGATAATTAAACTTC
Source organism: Strix uralensis (assembly GCF_047716275.1). Classification (NCBI taxonomy): domain Eukaryota; kingdom Metazoa; phylum Chordata; class Aves; order Strigiformes; family Strigidae; genus Strix; species Strix uralensis. Next base: position 8,333,426 of record NC_133976.1, on the reverse strand, counting down.
TGAGTGCCAGCGTGGAGTGTAGCCTGTTTTTTTCCACTGCTCTTTGTGATTCGATCCAGAACCATTTCCTTTCACTGTATGCTCAGAAGGGGAGGAAACAAAAGTGGCATCCTGATCTTCATTATTAATACACAGGAAAACTTGGAGGAAATCCCTTTTATGCCCCTGGCTTTGTGCAAAGAAAACCCTGCAAACTCAAAAGTCATATTGTTCAGCTCCTATATATATTTATACATCTATGTGCATAGCAGATGTTTCTTCAGATACTTAACTGATGTTTCTGCAGAATTATGGTATGGAAAAACCTTCACAGCAACCTGCATTCCAGTTGATTTACTTTGATTAAATTAAAAATTTAGAAAAAAAACATTTGAAGTGGTTAGATTGGAATAAAGAAAACCACATTCTCCTATGATGTAAGTCAGTGGTTCTCCGTGTTATGTGGAATAAAAACATGGGTAAACAGGCAGTGCTCATCTCTCATTTACACATGGGAGCAGGTAATGGGCAGGCATTTTGCCACTTTGGGTAAAGGAATTACACACAGCTAAAAGATTTCTGAAGAAGGCATCCAGCTGACACTTGTAAGGCCCCTGACTCGTATAACCAGCAGAAGCACTTCCAGTAGCAATTAATCTAATTCTAATACAGACACCTAAGACAGGAGGCATGAATCTCCCTCTGGAGGTATCTACCTCTCCCCCAGCCTACGTGACCTACTTAGACGAGACGTCTGCTTTCAGACAGCTAAAATTGAGCAAGGGGAATCCCACAGCAGCTGACTCTGTACTACACTTTGTTTCTGCCACAGTGAAATTGTTATTACTATTATTTAAGGTTATATTATGGTAACACTCAAAGGCCAGGTATGGTGCAGGCATGGAATAAAATGCAATTCCCTACCCCACAAAGAGGACAACTCAAGTAATGAAAGGATGATTTTGCTTTTAATTCTGCAGTTTGACTGAAAAGAAATACAAACACCAGAAGGCAATTAAAATACATAATACTTGATTCATAAGATACCAAAATGCCAAACTACATACTACATATGTCCCATGACACTTATACAATAGAATGACTATATACTTTTGGCTATAATGTTAATAAGAAGGGGATTTATCTTGTTAAATATTTCCAGTGCATCATTCTGTCTGAGAGTTGTTCTAAAGTGCAGCCAGTTTATTCATTTTTTTTGATTCCAATACACTGCTTTTCAGTTAAAATAAAATGGTAACATCTTACATTTATATAGTGCCTTTCATCTAGAAAGATCCCTGAGGCTTTCTCAAGCGCCTTCTGGAGTTTCAGTACCCACAGTGCTGGAGGAAGAAGGCTTGTCATGAGTAAAATACAGTTATGGCCAAATTTCTTTATTGCATGAACCACTCACTGTAATTTTCATCTGGTCAAGAGGCATGAGGCACATACCATGTTCCTTAAAGAAGGAAGGGGAGCTCGCGTGGCTCACAGATAGGAGACAATACTGACTCCTCATGTGTCCCTACTCCTAACTTACAGGCTGGAGTTGAGCTGAACTGACTCACTCTCTCCCCAGCCAAGGGTTTGGGGTACCTAGAAGCTCTTGCACCAAAATCAGGCTACCTGATGACACAAGCTATTCCTTAAATTACTTGTGAGATGTTTGACTCAGAGCTACCATTTGACCATGGTCCTGTCTCAGGCACTGAGTGAGGAATTAACACTGGGATAACAGGTAGATCTCAGCCATTGCTGGTCCTTAGATGTGTTCTTGGTGAGTCCTTTCAACTTTCTGACTCTCCTCTTTCGTACTTATGTCCAGCAAAAGTCTGGATACAGCCATGGCAGCTTAGGGGTTGCACAGCATTACAGTCATTTCATGGAGCGCAAGCTGATACTATGTGTGGGGAGGGACTTTGCTAAATCTGCACCTGGTACAGCCAAGGATACCACATAACCTTTTAAACTGAATGTAACGCTGGAACAAAGTAGCTATCGCCATGAAAAATGCCTGTGCGCCTTTGACAAGCCCTGGCAAGATACCCAGAAATTTTTGGTAGCTTCAGCAAAGTGTTACATTCCATTTCAAGGTGTGGATGCGCAGGATGTGCTGGGAAGAGGGTTCATATCGCAGCAAAATAGCTGTCTGAGCTGAGAAAGGACTGGGAAGCACTGATGTTAAGTGTCAGATTTCAGAGCAGGGACAACTGCCTGTGCAGTGTCTAAGGCAACGGGAGATAAAAACTTTATCAGTCTACAAACTGTCTTTAGAATACAAATGGTTAATGCTTACATACAGAAATGCTATGGAGAGGTCTGTAAGGTCAAGAATGCAGAAGATAGGGAAATCCAGCATTCCATCTGGCCTTGAAGGTCGTGTTATTTCTTTGCTGTTTGCAATTCCCTGGTCATACACCATTTCCCCCTCCCATGATTCAGATAGAGGTTGCTCACAGAACAAGGAACTATTCAATATTTATACTCCCTCATTCATCCAGGCACATCATTGTGCTGCATTTAATAAAAAAAATAATCAATTTTTATGAGGTTTTTCTCCATATAGTATCCATGAGCTTCACATACAGAACAACTATATCTCACAACACTCCTGCAAAGGAAAGGGCACCAGGGGACTGAGGCTGCCCATAACCAGGGCTGACACTGTGAACATGGACAACGCAAAGGGGTGTCTAACTTGTCACACCACAAGTGACATTTTGAGGAGCATGTAGTATTTTATAACATTTTGTTTGTTCACAGCATAGCTCTGACTGCATATGTTGGTGCTCAGCAAGAGAATCAAATTGAACCAGAACTGACAGTGGCCACCCGTGTTCTGGATTTTATCGATTTGTTAGGTTTCACCCAGGCTGCCTTTTTTTCCTAGTGAAAGAACAGCCACACACAAAGACCGGAGCAATCTTTTAGTACATACCGGTACCCCGGATTTCAGCTCTGCCCCACAGAAAACACATTTCTCTCCACGAGTCATGCTCCTTACCGTGGGGGGGCAAGGGATTATTTAGGACAGATTTGGTGGAAATAGCACCATCTACTGAGCACCCAATATCCTCCCTGTGGGGATTTCTTGGGGTTGGGGTGTTTGGGGGTTGGGCCTGTCTCTGCAGCCCAAGTGATGTTGAATCCTCAGCTCCTCAGGTTACTGAGCTCCTCAAATCAGTCTGAAGTTTTCCAGCCCTGGGATGACTCAAGTTGCTGTCACTTTGTTGTGATTCAAGTTATCTGCTCTGAAGAAACGCAACATAATCCTAGTGATAAATATACAAAAGATATCGATTCAATCCAAGTATCTACACCAATGCATAAAACCACATTTCATCTCCAAAGATCTTTCTGTTTTGGGGGGTTCATTCCCAAAGTCTGTGCATGCTGTATCGTGTCCCAGGCTCTCTCTGTCATGTCTCCATCACGTAGCCCTCACTATGAAACAGATTTTGGGGCACACCAAGGCACATTTTGACTGGCTGGCCATGATTTCTTGGCCTCTTACTTGGATGATTCTGCTCGCAGAGTGGGAACCTTATTTCCTGCAGACTGCCCTGTGGAAATAGCCACAGTGGACAGGGCTCCGGGCCACGGAAAGGGAGAAGAAACCACGCGGGGAAAGTTGAAGGGTGGGACAGCTGGAAGATTCCCCTTCCATGAAGAGAGGGGTGGCTCTTGCAGGCGAGTGGGGCCACTCAACGGCCTCGGCAGGCGTTTGCGAACCGCCCGCGGACACTCCACGCGTGTTGCCCTTCCCGGGGTGTGGGCCCGGCTGCAGCCTCCCGCCGCCCTCCCCGCGCCCCGAGGAGGCAGAGCTCCACGGCGCTCACCTCCGCCTCCACACCCCCCTCCAGTTTTTAACCCCCCGTTTCTCTCGGGATTTCCACCCAGCCAGGCCCCCCCACCCCGGATTTTTCCACGCCTGACAACAAAGGAGGCGGCCGGGCGGCCTCGGCGGTGACTCAGCGGCGGGCCCGCCCCCGGCCCGCCCCGCCGCTCCCCTCAGGCGAGGCCGGGCCGGCTCCGCGCGTGTGGCGGGGCCGCGCCGGCGGGCGGGCGAAGGCACAGTCCGTCCGTCCGTCGGGCAGTGAGCGGGCGGGCGGCTGCCGGCCGGCTTCCCTCCTTCTTCCCTCCTCCTTCCCTCCTCCCGCCGGGCTCCTCGGGGTCTCCCTGCCCTCGTCCCCGCGCTGCCGGGCGGGGAGAGCCGCCCCGGCGAGGTAGGTTTTGTGTCTCCTCACACAAAGGCGCGGCGCTGGCGCGGTGGGACGGGGCAGCCGGGGGGTGGCTGAGGGAAGGCGGCTCCCTGTGAGGGTCCGCGGTGGGAGGCGGGAAGGGGAGGGGGGGTCCCATCACCGCACCCCCCTCCCCAAGCTGTCGGGGTGCCGCTGGTGGGAGGGTTGTGCGAAGCGGGAGGCGGCGGCACCCGCGGGCCGTGGGGCTCCCGCGGGGGAGCCCCGTCTCTGCTCCCGCGTTTCCCTTCAGGATGAAGGGAGTTAATAGTAGCCCTGCAAAAAAAAAAAATTAAAAAAAAAACCAAAGGGGAGAGGGGGTGAAGTATCAGGGTGCCCGGTGGGGTGTGCGGAGCAGCGAGGATGCTGCCGGTCCCGCCGACCGGGCGCCCGCCCGCCGACCCCCGCGGCCCAGCCGTGAGCTGCTTGGCGGGCTTCCCCTCGGCTCGCCGGGACCGTGGAGCCGCTGGGGCGTTTGGGTTTGCCAGTGGGGCAACTTTTATTCTCTGGTGACTTTTGCTGGCTCGGCGGGGTCCGTGGGCTGCAGCCCGGTGGGGCCAGGGGAGCGTGATGTTGAGTGGAAGAGGTGGAAAAGGAAAAGCAAATACAAAATATACGTAATTCATTTTCTATATGTCCTGCCCTGAAAAATGAGAATTTAGAGTAGCTGAACTTCTGATGTGGACAGTGGATGTTTCCTTAACAAATCTTTAAAAAAAGTAAAAGCTGTGAGCGTGCCAGGACCGGAGGAGTTGCGCTGTCTCCCTGCGTGTGCTTCCATCCCTCCCGGTGCGGTTCTGTCAGAGTTTCCCTCAAGGGCCCCAAGAGTCCAAATGTCCAGATTTTCCTACGTTTGGGTTGAAAGGCAGTGCAGCTGGCCAGCGTAACTGCTGGATAAAGGTATTTTGGGACTTCACAAAGCGAAGGGGTGCAATGCAGGAGTTCTGTGTAACTGAACTACTTGTTTGCTTCTTCCGTTGGATTTTTTTCATAGCTTAATGAGTTCTGGCATATATCAATACTGTGTGAACACAGTATACGGCTGTGGCTGGTGTTGGAGCAGAGTCTGGTCCTATAAGTTCAGGGCAATGCTTGTAGCAAACTTGAGAGAGAGGCAGGAACATGTGAACTTTTGGGGTTTCGTTGAGAATTTGCATAGTCTAACAAAAACACAACAAAACGAGGAAAAGATGCTTCTGTGTGAGCGTAATTTGGTCGCTGTGTGTAGTTTGTGGTGGGAGTGTTGTTGAATAACTCTGGCAGGGGTGCTGTTCTGCGTTGTGGTACGTGTATGTGTGCGCTAAATCCTGTAGCACCAATGAGGATATTTAACTTTCATTGACTTGGCAAAGAAGTAGGAGCATGGAAGAACATTGTTAAAAATGGGAATAATTGCTTGTGGATCTCGTAGGCAGTTTGAGAGGCTTTTAAACTGTCTTTACTTTCCCTGTGAGATGAACAGGACACTGAGAATCTCTTGCTTTATTGATGGTTTTCCTAGCAATATATGGACAGACAGCATGCACTATGAATGTGATAGCTGCTTGCTTATTGTCAGCGATATTTGCTCAGGGACAATAAACAATTGTTTGCTGGGCTTTATTAAAAAGAACCACAAAGGCCCCATATCTCCTAAAACAAAGCCTTTATTGTCTTAAAGCAACTGTGGGCCAATTTCATGCTTGGTGTAGTTCCACTGATGTCCGTGGAGTTTTGCCAGGGATGATTTTGGCAGGTGAAGTGTCACTTCTGTTTTTCAGTGTCCAAAATGCTCAAGAGTAATACTGCTATTTTGCCTCCAGCACTTAAGTATTGTTAGTTAAAATGGTATGCTGATCGCTTCCCAAAAGTAAGAGGTAGAGGTGGGAGAGTCATCTCATCAAGTCCTCTAAATACTTTCCCATTTGTTTTCTCCTTTCTGCTTCAGATCTTACATCCCTTAATTTACTCTCTTCCTTCTTTTTCAGTCTTAGCACCTTTTTTATCTCTTCAAAATTAAGAAGTTTCTCTGAACTCCGGCTCAACCTTGAGCATTTAACGGTTTGAGACTAGCAGTGTTGAACCCTACAGCACCCCTGCACGACTAGGTAAGTGAGGAGCTATGTGGCAGCTGCAGTTGGGAGATCTTTCTCGCACATGCCTCTTCTTTACAAGCTCATTTGTGTGGTGGCTATGGTCAGTGTGTTTGCTGAAGTGGCAGATTGTTTGACAGTCATGCAGTGGAACAGCCAAGCTTGAGAGTAGACATGGGTGGCGGTAGGGGAGTCACTCAGTTTTTACACAGTGCCATACTCAGGATGTTGAGAAACTGCTTCTGGGAACACCCCTTCATAACATAGGTAAGGACAGGAAAATCCTAAAAATTGGGAGCAGAAGGAAAAATGGGGAAAGATAGAAGGAAACTTTCTTGTTTACTAGCTGTGGGAAGAAGAGTGGAACTGTTTAACCAGTAATTGGCTTTAACAGAACTTTGGCTCCATCAAAGTTTCAAAAAAAAGATTTTACTGAATAAAACTGTGTTATCTTTGTATGCAGTTAACAGTGTTAAGTACATGTGGCCAACTCTAAGGCTTTTCTGGCACTGTGGTAGTTTTAAAGAGAGCAAGTTTCAGTGCTCAGCTTTGCAGAGTCTCTGCTGAGCCGTTTTTATATCTTGACATCTTTGCGCTGTACAACTTTGGATCTATTTGCATCTCATAAGTACACAAAATGAGCATGTCAGACACAACTCACAGCTGATACCGTTCTGACACTTTTGGAAAAAGCAAGCATCAAAGAGCAAGCTATATTCACTGCCTAACTTTGGAGGGGAAAAAAATGTGCTTAATGCTTCTTCAACTCAGTGATTAGTCTAAAGTTTATTCTGGTTTGGCCAGACCTGGCGTGTTCTTGAGTATCAGTGGAAGTATGGTTTGCAGCTTCAGATGATGTTGCAAAGAGCATGCAACTCTTCTGTATTTACGTAAAGAGCATGTAAGTTGGAGTTTTGATGTTTTAACTTCAACAGAAGATATTGGAAGGGTTCAGCTGTGGAAAAGGAATTGGTTGCATGCTAAGCTGAACATAGAGGTGCAAATTTGATAGGAAAAATGTTTTTTAGAAGAAAGATAAATTACATGGCTAGAACTACACTTCTCAGCGATACTTCCTCTTTCCACATCTTGCGTGTTTTTGTCAGGCTTATCTCTGTGCGGGCTTCATTTATCTTAATCCTCTCAAAGCTGTGCTGAAGTGGAAAGGTGCTGCATCTTCCCACATTGGGGAAGACACCTTCCCTTTGCAGATGAGGAATAAAAGGACCAGAAAGTAAACAGGTTGTCCATGACTACACAGGAACTTGAACTCTTGTCTCCTGAACTATTGGCTAGTGTTGAAACGAAGGAATTTCCCCCTGCATGAAGGAGTAGAAGAGGCACGGTCCAAAAGGCACAGTATGAAAATCAATTTGGTTACCTGGCTGTGATGCAATTAGTGGTCGACTGCTCTCCCACCAATAACACATATGTTGGTCTTTGTTAGGCTATGAAGAACAGGAGGGTTTTGTAATGATAAGTGCTTAAACAAAGACATTCAGCATACATAGGAGAGAAAAAACAGTAAGGGACATTTTTCTTCTCCTTTCTACACCTGCCTTTAAATAGTGGGTGCTGTTGTCACAGATGGATCTCTGGCTGGGTCTTTGGTCCTTCATCTGTCCCGTTGTACAGGGGCACATCAGCAGGTGCCAGCAGAAGGGAAGAGAAGGCTTTGCAGAGCCCAGAGGGCCATGGCAGACCAGGGCTGCCTTTCTGTGACCCCAGTGAGATGGTGTGAGTGCAGATCCCCACCCTGAGAGACCAGGCTCGTGCTTTTTAAAGGTGGTTTCTGAAGGGGCGGCTGCTCTCACTTCTGCACAGACACTTGCACAGCTGCTGTTCTTGCCTGGCCTCTTCCGCTACAGGGCGTTGGTGCGAAGGACTGTGTGTGTTGCACGACAGCGGGGAGGCAATCTTGTGTGGCAGAAATCTTACAGGCGTTATATTAGCAGGGAGCACCAGCATCTGCAGGAAAAGGAAGGATGTGGTCTTTTCTTCCTCTTTCTGTATGACTTGAAAACACCAGAGGATACCTGTTACCTCCGTGTTTTGTCACACTGAGAAAACTGAAGTTTGAAATAATGTTTTTCCTTACAGCACTGTGTTTGGTGGTTGACTGTTTTAATTGCAGTCTGTCAGCGTTTTAACTTTAGTTTCAAAAGGTGTTTCGAGCTGGCAGCTTCTTGTGTTTAGGCCAGCGTTGTAAGTTTTGTGCAATGAAGGGTAGGAAACTCACAGGTGGGAGAGCAGTGTTTCCAAGCTGTGTCTGTAAAAGAAGAAGCCACAAAGATTTTGGAGCAGTTGTGTGCAGTGCTCAGTCCAATGGTCTGTATCACATTATGTTAAAATAAAAATTGAAATCAATAGTTACTCTGATTTTTTTAGCCTGGGCCTATAGCTGAAAGGGCAGGGTTTGTGGTGGCTTGGTGCCATTTGCTTTCTAGTATAGATCTAGTCTGCTTTGGAGTTAATCAGCTTGTTTAGATGGGACAAGGATGAGAGAAGGAAGCAAAATTGCAATAACCTTTGCCTTATTTAGCTTTATTTATCCTAGAAGCAGAACTCCTGTATTTGCTTACATTTTGAAAATTTCTTTGGCAACATGAAGCCAGAAGGTTGCCTTTTGTGCAAATACACACTCTTCTTCAAAGAGAGGAATAGTACAGTCATTTAGGAACAGTGGGACAAATTCTTTCTTTTAGATGAGATCAATTTCTTTTATTTTCACATTTATACTGCAGTTTCTTTATGTGGCTGCAGGATGAACTGTAAATCCTCTGTCCTGTCCTTCAGCAAATCTCAGCTTTTTACATTTACTGCCCCTCAGTATGAGCTGCATTAGAGTCCTGTAGAGAACTAGCTTTATGATAATGAAGCATGAAACATGCTCTTGCTGTAAGGAGTGCTTTAACATCCTGGACAGCAACCGTGCTGCTTGTTGTGGTGGGACGGGTCTTATTTTTTACCTTGTACCCAGGAATTACTCACCTTCCCTGTAAGCTGGAGAGCTAAAACCCACAAATGCGTCTGAAGGAGAAACTGCCCTCAGGTTTGACTTTGGTTGAAGCAGTCCCTTTGCTTTGCAGCATAGTATATTTTAGGGAGGGGAAAACCGAGTCTTGAAACTGTTTGTTATAGTGTAGAGTGAAACTCACATTAAGCTGCTTTTGCGTACTTGAATATTAAGAGTTCTCCTGTCCGTCTTGGAAGGACGTTCAGTTCACCATGCTCGTGCCCACTGGAGCTGGCTAACTCAGCAGATCCGGAGGCATCTGCTCTGAATGGGAGCCAGACACTGCCAGTCAAAGGTATTTCAATAGCGATGGCATTCAGTGGGTCTGTTGGTGGGTTGGCGAGGATGATGATGGGAAATAATAGAACAATTCTTTTCATTCCTTGCCTGTACAGTGAATGGGCATTCATAAGACCTCATGTATATACACAGGCTTTTGTTCTGGTGCTAATATTAAAACAGAGTTCACAGCTCTGAGTAGTCAAGATGATGTTATAAGAAGTGGGTCAAGACCATTCGTGTGTGCATAACTGTGCTCCTAATCTAGGCCAGTGCCAGTGCTGGACGCTTCTGAACAAGCTGGAAAGTTTTCAGGGGACCTGGAGTTCATGCTGTCAGATGGGTGAAGTGCACCTCCAGCTGAGCAGAGCACTTAAGGATGGCGATCAGAATGGATGGACTTGAGTTGCTTTGCATGTTAATATGACCATAGAGGAAAAGTCTTACTGTTTAGTACCTCTGAAGAGCAAGGAGTTTAGTTTGAGCTAAAGGAAATTTCCTTCTTCCTGTCAGGATGAGTCGCTAAGCAGCCCTTTAAATATGTTGTTTCAACTGAAATACATCCCTGCTACCTCAGTTTCCTCTTAACTGTCACTGGGGAAAAAGATGACTTGCTGAGCATCCCGCTGTGCTGCTGCTACATCCTTCAGACTTGCTGCAGTAGTTGAGCTCTGCGGTGCCCTTCAAGGACGAGTGGATGCCTGGGCTTGCCCTGAGGTGCAGTTTGTGGCTTGGCTGTTGGTAGAGGAGAAAAACTGATTTTCATCTGAAGCCACTGGGATTTGGGAGGTTTATTTTTGGAGAGAATAGGGAGGAGTTTGACTGGGTTATGGTAGTTTTTGCATTATACTATGTTTTTTTTTTCTTGTCCTAGAGCTTTTCGAGGTAACTTGTCCTTGAAGATGAGCTATGTCATATAATGCAAGCTGTAATACACGTGCTTAACTTGTAATACCAGGCATATCACCACTGCCTCCTGGAAACAGTCTGGAAGAAATCTATAGCCAGGTCTGGGTGTCTTAAGAGAAGGGAGGAAAGGATGGGGTGGTCTGGTGGTTTGGGGATTTTCTTTGGGTGGGAGGTGTTTTTTGGTATTTCTAAAAGTAAACCAACTTTTTCTTCAAAGCCTTAGAAGTACCCTTGAGGCCATCCTGCTACGGACCGTGCAGAAGCAAACTGAAGCGCTGTGGGTTGTAGACGACTTCCCAGTTGTGCTGGCAGTAGGTTTGCAAGGTGAAGCGATGACCTTTCATAGGTGGCTGCTAGGGCAGGGGTGAGCACAGCTTGCCTTGCCACTCTCCCACCCTTCTCCTTGTCCTTTGTCATAGCGAGCAGCCGCAACGACACGCTAACTGATCAGAAATGCTCAGGCGCAGGGAGTCCTGTGTATTCTGGAAGGAAGCCCTGGCTGTGCATGGGGTTGTCCTGTGCATGCTTTTTGTTACCACAGATAACAACTGTGGGGAGCAGGGTGGCTCTCTAAAGTCAGGCTAAGCGTGCTCATTTTGCTTCATTCACCTGTTTCTTCTTTCAAGGACAAGAAGGCTGAACAACTCAAACTTCTTATGCAAAATATGAGTGAACACATTCTTCCTTTTTCAGAAAATGCCTTAAAAGCTAGCTTTAGAATTCAAGAAATTTAATGTCTCTGAAAAGCAGAAAGCATGTATCTTTTGGGGTGAAGCCGTATTCCATTGAAAAGATTTACAAAAATATTTTTCTGAAGTTCCAGTAACTGGAAAGCCAGCCTTGAAGTTTGTTATGAAGACTGTAGTTTGTGAATGTCTGTGCCAGTCAGTCTCAGGTTGAGGATTTAGTTTAAAAGGCTGAGGCATGTGTTACAGATGCCATTGTATGAAAACGCTCACTCTTGTGGGGAAGCTCAAATCTGAGTATTTGGGCCTGTCTTGCTTTCTCTGTAGTTAGTGACTGATGAAACTAAGCAAAAAGAGGGAGAGGTTGGAGTCATCAACTGGACGTGTTATATGCTACATCCTTTTCCTAATCACACAAAAGTGCTGTACCTTCACAGTTTCCTCTATAAACCCAAGAGTTTACTGAATGTACAATGACTTTGATTTTTTTTTTTGCAATGTAGTATGTAAGCAGAGTAAGATAAATTTCCTTGCTCGAGTATGTGAAGACAAGTTAGCACATCAAGTCAGAAAAACTGTGCCAGCTATTGTTTTCCAGTGGCCTGAGGGCCCTTCCTGCACTGTCCTAAAGAGACAGTCTTTGACCTGAGGAATTTGCAGTTTAAACAGAGAAGAGAGTGAGTGAATGGACATTAGACACAAAAAGGTGAAGCATGTTTTTTTTTTCTTTTGTGACATCAGCTCAGTGGTTTTGCAAACTTGAAGTAGAAAAATTTTTCTTATGTTGGAGATCAGTTTTGCACTGAATGCAGCTGCTTTGCTGGAGAGCCAGATTTTACTGAAACTTCCAGTGTAGATGTAGCTTTATGTATAAAAGTGCGTCACTCATGTTTATTGCATTACAGGAACAAATTTTAACACTGTAAGCTGCCCTATAGGGATTGATATACTTCTCAGCTAGTTAAGGCCTACTTTTTCTCTGTAGAAGCACTAAAAAGGCATCTCCTCAACCTTGTTACCTGCTTCCAGATAACTAATAGGATTAACAGTTCCGAGGAAACATGTTCCTTTAGTTAAATGTAATCCATTTGCTAGCTTCAGCAAAAATTATTGCAAGGAGGAGAAGCACAGGTCTATATAGTAAATCTTATTTGCAAAGAAAACAGGAATTAAAAAAGTTAGACCAGTACTTTTTGCTAGAAAATTTCTGCAACTGATGTAACTTTTATTGTGAAATTTTATGGCAGACAACTCTAAAAATGGGGGCCAGTTCAAAATGCAGAGTCAGAGATTGGTCTGGTCAGTGATGCTGGTATAGCTTTTTAAAGGAATTGGGTGAAGAACTTCAAAAGAAGGGTAAGTACTTAAATCCTGGGGGACTATCTTGGATGCTGTAGCAGTGGGCCATATGGGTCCCTAAGTAACTAAATTTTCTGCTCAAATGGTAATTCAGGTGTCTGTTTGGTCTCTTTCTAAATCACTGCTGTGATTTCCTATGTCTAAGAGGTTCTTCCTTTCCTCAAAGTTGTCACTGTGTTGCTAGCGTGGGATGGCTACAGACAGCATCTGCCAGGGAAAGGCTCTCATTTCTGTGCTGCTGAGGTTGTGGTCGGCTCAATCTGTGATGTACTTAGCTTTGCACCCAGAAGGATGCCCAGGTTTTATAGTGCTATGCTAATTAAGGTCTTGGTGTCTGCCATACAAAATTCTTAACTGCTGAAGCATCCCCATATCAGCTTTCAGTAAAACTGTTTTTCAGAGTCTTTCTTTTTCCTTCAGAATTTTGCAAGAAAAAAAGACTCTAGCTGCTGAAGTGCAATGTTTTACTTTCCTGTGTTTTGTCTGTATTGATGGAAGGCTTTCTTTTAATGCATAATTCTTTTGACTGCCATCATCTGACGGTATACAGGGGGAGGGCTGCCTTTGTAATGCCTGCTCTCTGCACTGAAAGGCAAGAGTTTTGAATGAACTTTAAGGTAGAGGAGTGTGTGCTTTCAAAGAGCTTATTTCTTCCAACATTGACTGAAATAGAATTAATGAAGAGTTCCATCAAATTGGGCATAGCATGCATTGATAAAATGGTGCTTTGTTAAATGACTGCTCTAAGGGATCGTTTCAACTCCTTCCTCCCGTTTTAATATTGGATCTTAATCTCTTTACTACAAGTAACATTGGGACTAGTAGAATTAAGTTTTAAAGTTTGAGCCAGTGGTGAGTTCATTTATTCCTTTTTTTTTGTCTGTAATGATGAAGAAGCCTCAGCTGATTTCCTGTTCAGGTTTGATGCTTCACAAGACTTGAGGTTCATCTTTATTTTATATCCAGAATCACACTTTGGTTTAGGGTATTTTTTCTTTCTAATAGGAAGCTGATTAATTGGCTGCTAAAACAGCCACAGATGTAGTTAATTTACTTTCTAAGTACAGATGTTTATAGAGTGCTATGAAGTCAGGCAAAGATTGGATTTAGAAAGCACCAGATTACACCTACTAGTCAACAAAACACTGAATATCAAACATAACTCATTACTGTAAAAGCAATGAAATAAGGAGCTCCCACTCCTACTGGGTTTTTTCCCCCAGGAAGGGGACTGGAAAAAAATGTACCCTAAAATACAACCATTCAGATTCTTAAGATTAAATGTTTTTGTAATCAATGTACTGGTTTTGTGTTTGTTTTCTTTTAAACTGCCGTAGTTAAGGTGCTATGAACTCAGTTTAGGGTATCATGGTTTGCTAAATGGGAGGTTTAGGAGTGTACTGTAGGAAACTATCCCTCAGGAAGGAAAGGATATGAAAGCCCAACAAGCCATTTACAAAAATTACAATCATTCCAGTTAATGTGGTTAAACTAGGTAATTTCTGCTTAACATTTTGTAGAATCATTGTGTATTTGAAAAATAAACTGTGTCAGGATAAACAAATCCTTCCAATATCTATTTAAAGTAGATAAGTATTTATTATTGTCCTTTTACAACTTGAGAAGCAAAGGCTGAATTGACTTGTCTACAGCTATAACTAATTAGTGCAAGGATAGAATTTGAACTTGGGACTTTGAACCAAGAGGAAAAACAAACAGGATGAACACTGCAAACAGAAACATAATGAAAAGATAATATAAACTTTATATTTCAAGCAAAAACCCACTATGCCAATTTTGAAATCATCTTCTCATAAAGGCCTTTAGGCAAGTAGGCAGCCTAAAAAAGCTGCTTCTTACTGAAAACAGGATCTGGTTAGACCATGATCATTACTTTACTTGCCAGTTTTGCATGTCGTACATTACCCCCATTAACCTTGTTGCTTCTGAGAAAATTCCTAAAGACAAATTGGAATTCAAATTAAATTTTCAAATAATTGAAGTTCAAATGAAGAGCACCAGGCAAATTACACTTCATCTTGAAAAGCTGCAACAAAATCATGCTAGAGATTTCCTTTACTTATCTTCCAGATAGGTTATTGGTGTGAGTCACCCGAAGTGGTTGTACTAAATGTGGAAATGTAGCTGACTCAAAGACAAGTGATTGGCATCGTTTTATGGGGATGTCACTAACTGTGGTTTCATTAAATTGCAGTTTTTCCTCTGTCCTGGTCAAATGTTAATTTTCATTACAATTTGGGCTGAGCATAGAATAAACGTTTCTTTTTTGCTTTTGGTAAGTTCTCTGGACCACAAGGGCCATGACCTTTATTTTTTTAATGCAAAGGACAATGCTTCTTAAAGCACAATACTCGCTTGCTTCTCTAAATTGTATGCTGGAGGGGTGGTAGCCCTCACACGGTTGCTGCACCGCTTCAATATTTGTGCATTTTGGGAGAACAGTGTAGTCTTGTAACGGAGTTTGGGATTCCACACCCCCCTGCCCCCCACCCTCCACTTTTCTGGAAATGCATTTGTAAGGAATTTAATTAATTGAAGTACTTAATGTTTTCAGTCAATGCTTTTGTGTCACTGATGAAATTTAAGAGATAGGGAGTTTTTAGTGGCGTTCCTGTATAAGTTTAAGCAATTTCAGACTTTCTTAAAGATATTTTTTTGTTTCTAAACATGCTAAGTTAAAAAGCAAAGCAAGCTTCTCTTAGCTTTCTGGACTTCTAAATGTCTTCTGTACTGGATGTTGTTTGAATTGGATTCCTTTGCCTTAACTGTCTTGTTTGCTCTGGTGCTTGTGATTCATTTAATTGTGAACTTGCTAGCACTTGACTAATGGAAAACCTAAAGTAAATAAGTGATAGTGCATGCTAGAGAATCAAAAGGCCCTACAGTGAGCCGTGGTGCTCTTTAAAAATCTTTCTGTAAACCAATTGTTGAATGAAGAGCAGATGAATGGAAGTTTAAAAGCTTGAATCATTAAAAGTTTGGGTCATTGAAAGCCTAGACTACATTTAAGTGTTATTACTTGGAAGTCCTTAATGGAAGGGGAGTAGAAGAGCATTTTTAAAAGGGCTTTACATTTGCCTAGGGTTTAGAACTGAATCTAGGGCTTGGAGTTTCCAGGATCAGTCTGGCACTGGAATGGGAATATCAACAAGCTAGTCAAATGTAGGTGGTCAGCTTAAATGATAAGGGTTTTCTGTTGTCTTCCTCTCCACTCTCTAACAATTTAGTCTCTACTGTGAATTGTTTTTTTCCTGATGTGCATATCTTCTACATCTCTTTTATGGGAGGCTTGAATTTACAGTGCAATTCCTCTCCCCTTCACCTGAGTAGTGTTTGTTAAGAATATGAATCTTTTTATCCAGAAACAGCTGTTCTGAAGCTGAAAACCTAACTTCAGAAGTTAGAGGTGGCTGAAATCTGGCTAAGGTGTACACATATGTGTGCAGTAAATAAAAACAGGCTGCCTTGCAGCTGTGACTTGTGGTGGCACCATGCTTTCTTTCCTCCCAGCCCCGTTCTGGACTCCATGTGTTGCTTTTTACAGGTGGGGCATAAAGCACTGAGCGAAGCTGTGTGGCTCGGTACAAGCATGTATGCATCTTTCAGAGGCCGAAGATGATGTTGGACTGCAGCCGTGTCTGTGCCTGATTCTGCTCTAGGGATGTACAAAATAAGCAAGAGAAGTAAAGGTGAAGTAGACAGTAACACAAAAGATTTTTAGTGATACAACTTGTCCTCAACTGAATAACTGGCCTGTGGTTAAACTGGGTCTATTCTCACTGCAGCAGGGTTAGACCTTGTTGCATTATCCTGTATAAGACAATTTGTTAAAGGTTAGTGGTTTCTTTTTTTCTAAAGTGAAAGATGCTTTAGATTATAGGTGTCAGTTAAGTAACTGGCAAACAAGAGGAAGTTTGTAAAATGACTGAAAGTGGTTCTTGCAAGAATCTGAAATTTTAATCGTGTTTATCACAATGATGGTGTGTTTTTCCTAATAGAAGAGGTCTTTGTACTTAAAGATTGAATAGTTTGTGCTTTTGGGCCTCTTTTTGTTTATTTTCAGTTTTTTACTTTTTCTTAAATGTGCCACAGAAGCCAGAGGTATCCTGCAAGACACCTTCTGTCACAAAGAATGCAGGCACGTAGGTACATTAAAGTGGACCTTTCCATCATCATCATCATGTTTGATAAATTTTGACCTGATCTCTGGATTGGGGAAGAAAATGGGTCAGATAGTGGTATGAGACTGGAAAGAAAATGGAAGGTGAGATAATTAAAAAATAAAATAAAATTTTGGTATATCTGTTTGTACCATATGTATTTCTGCTACAAACCGAAGCTGTAAGCTTTCTTGCTGACCTGCATGAGATAAGCTTGCATGAGTCTTTAACACCAGCATCACAAGTTGAAGTCCTCTGTGCTGCATAACTAAATCCCTGTTGTCATCCAGTTCACATGTAGTCAGTGTGGGGATCCTCCAGTTTTGCCTTCCATAAACCTTGGTTTTGTTTTCCTGACAATTCATTTCCTGTTGATCCAAATTCTTACAGGTTGTTTGTTTTATGTTTTTTGTTTTTTTACTGTGCTTCCGAGGGCTGTTACTTGCAACTGTTGTCTATCTGCACTGGAATGAGCCCTGTCAGAGCCTGGACTCCTGCCTGGAGTCTTTCATTACTCAGCCACCAGTTTACATGAAATTTAGGGGAGCTTCATATCTTGGAGGCTTCAAACCCTTTAAAAATTTGGCTGAAACCAGCCAAAACTTATGAAGAGGATTGCGAGTGCACACTTAGAATTATCATATAAGAAATCTAAGAAAGTAATTTAGCTTAAATACCAGACCTGGTCCTATATTTTCTTCTTGGTTATGAAACAGTCTCTCTGGATATGTTTTTGCAGCTTAGCTGTGCACCAGGGGAACTCCCTGTGGTGGCTCTTGTAGCCCAGCTCTTGCAGTCTGGTTTTGCTAGTGTGCTGATTTAACTAAGATGTAGGCATCAGAATAGTGTCCTAGATTCTTCTTACTTCCTGTCTAAATGCTTTACAACATAGTTGCTACCTTTTCAGAAAGCTGCTTGTGCAAGCAAACCACACTGATTTCCTTCAGCTCTACTTAACTGTCATTTGGTGGGTAGCTGAGATGGGGAACAGTAGATAGGCTTTCATTCTTGCTAACTTTCTGAACCACATGAAAATTTTGTAAAGCTGAAGACGGGAAAAAACCCCTATGTATTTCAGTCCCCTCATTTGGTTACAACTATAAAGGCGTAATGTTCATTTATCAGTTCCTTCTGGAAGCTTTTGGTAACGGAATGAGCTATTCCCGTAATTCAATATGTGCATCGCAAAGTCTTGAAAATTAGAATGGATAGGAAACTCTTGTTATTTCAAATTGTTATGTATTTGTAAACTGGCTTCAGGCCTTTGAGTTGAAAGACTAACCATTGAATTCAACATACTGCTGGATTGTATCACAGAAAGATAAAACTTAGTTCCACGTGAATGAAGTGAAAACTCAAGACACGCTAGTATGAAACTCAGTAAGCCCACAGTGAATATATGTTGGCTAGTTTTGTTATTTCTTTTTTTCTTTTTACAGTTAAAGATCATATCATAAAGCAATTTCTTTATATCAGTGTCCTGTCACATCATGTAGGATCAATATTTGCTCAAATAGGAAATACTTATTAAGGAAAACTGCTGCAGACCTGAGCTTGCGTTCTAACTGTATTATCTCTGCTGGCCAATAACCGCATGTTTTATCTGGTATTCTTCCCAGTGCACGAGCATGCCTAGTGAGTAACACATGAAAAACAAATATAACAAGGGGTTGATACATTTGCCAACTTGCAGAGTATAAGGATCTCATTATTTTTTCCTACTTCCTGCCTTTGTATTTTTCCTTGGCAGCCTAGGCAAGGTTCTTTCCCATTTCATCTGCATGTTAGTCTTTCTGTGGGGATGGCTATGTTGAACGATGAATTCGGTTTTAATTTTATTTATTTATTTTAACAGTAGCTTTTTTTATTTGGATGTTGCAGGAAGTTACATAGTTATTTTTGCTTAATTTTGTTGTTGTATGTAAAAGGAAGGCTAAGGACCACATTCTACAGGGGAAAAAGAAAAGAAGGATGTCAGGAATGTACAACTTACTGCTATCAATAAAACTTTAATTAACTAAATGCGCTCTCTGGCCTTTTGCCCATGTAATAAATAAAAATTAGAGAGAATCTCTTAAGTCGTTATTACCTGTTATCAAAAATACTTATGTTTCCAGTTACATTTCCGTCCCACAGTGGAGATGAAGAAAAATTGGCTAGCAAGTCTCTATATGCAAAGAAATTTTGGTTGTTCAGGTTACGTGGTTCCCTACATTTGTGTGTTTGCACTGGTGTCCTAAAGAATCGCCTTTATCAAGCCAATCCATATTTAAAATCACCTTTGTGTATACAAAAAGTATGGATCCTTCAGCAGGACTCCTGTTGACTTTGCTTGTAAGGTCTGCCCAGGGTTGTCTCTGTTTACTGCACTATGCAGGATATCACCTGCACAATTCCTTGGAGAGGGAAATTCCTGTTCAGCAGAGCCTGTGCCCTGCCTCCCCCTGTACCATTAACCTGGTTCCTGTTGATGAGAGGTCTTTCTGCAAGCGCTGCTCAACCCAGTAAGTCTGGATTTAAACTGTCTGAGCGGGTATTGGGCAGCTGGGCTGCCAACACAGATGGCAACTTGTCTCGCCTCTTCCAGGAGAAATGAACCTCCCCACTCCAAGCCTCTGCAAGGTTTTTGGTAGTTCTCAACTTCTTCTGCTGGAGACCAGTAAGAGCCTGCCCACCTCTCCAGAAGGGATTGAACCCGTGTCAGCGCTGCCTGCAAGCGGTTGTCCTTTGGGTGCAGTTACAGTGATGAGTAATGAGGAGGGAAACAACTCCAACTGCCTTGTTTTACTTCTTGTGCCTGAATCTCCCATTTTTTATCTCTAATCTTCAGGCTCAGCCAATGAGGTTTAACTGCAGATCCTAACACTGAGCTGATTATGCGCAGATCTGCGGGTGAAACATTAAGCTGTCAGAAGGGACACTTGCCATGCTGCCTGACATGAAGTGGTGTCTTCTTAGATCCCCATCAGGCAAACTGTGTGTTACCATGTCCTTCCAGAGCCCAGTGGTCCCCGGGCACCATCCCATCCTGCACGAGGGGAGAGCGCAGGGGCAGCATCGCACTGTGCTTTAAGTGCAGCCCTGACCCCGGGTGTGAGCTGGGGCTCCCATCGGCCACAGGTTTGGCGTGACTCTCCCCAGGTTATCCTTCTGTGTGCTGATGCCGTGGGATTGCGGGGCCCTCTCTCCAAAGGGTCACCCCCATCACCTGCTGCAGGAACTGGTGGGACTGTGCTCAGGTTGCCCATGTGCAGTGTGGGTGCTGGCAGCCAGGGATGAACTCCAGGCAGCATTACCCACTGCTGAGCCTGGCCCAAGCCTGCTCCTTGGTTGCCCATTTCCCCATAAATTGCAGATGCTGTCAGAGTCTCCTGGCTTGGCTTTTTGTTGGCCCTGTTGCTGCAAGAAAGCATTTTTAGTAGCTGCTTTTCACCATTAAAATGATTATTTTGTTATGAATCAGAGCTGACTTAAATGCAGGTGGAGGATGACTCCCTAAGCCAGGGTGTCTCTCCCAGACCCCTAATGCAATTGAGGCTTACTGCACGTTAGCTGTCCTGAGCTGTCCTGTCTGGGCTCCATGTTCCAGAGGGGAGTGGTTTGTCACAGCTGATAGCATCCTCTTATGACAGCCAGCAAAGGGTGGGGGAAAGGAAACACCATCCTGAAATCCCATTCCCTTCAGATGGAAAGCCCTGGTGACCATGAAATGGGATTCTCTGTGAGAGCCAGGATTTCCCAGGGCTGCTCCTCAGGGCACAGGAAAATCCATCATTTTCTTCCAGATCATTTTTTTCATTTCCTGGTTCACCACTCAAGTTAAATTTCCTTTTAAGTGCTGTTTACGTTTGCAGCTTTAAAAATGTGGGAAAGGCTCTCTCATGGCAGGCTGTGCTACAGCGCTAGTAATTATTTCAGAGATGGCTCCTGCGTTGCCTCTTGCCCTCTCATCTGTCATCAGCTCCCTCCTGTGTTTTGTGAAGTTTTTGCTTTGCTGCTGACTGTGGCACGACAAAAAGTGAGCTCATACAGAGCTCAAATTACTGTTGAACTAGTTCGGATCTGTTTAATGGAAACCTTCCTTCTCCAAACCCTTTGCACTTATTTTACTTAAGTCATAAAACTTTGTCTGTTTGAACTTTATGAAAACAAACCAAAACCCTCTTCTGTGTTAGTTACAAAACACTTTGGTTCCTTTCCCTGTTTTTGTTTCGTGTTATTTACTTAACTGCTGCTGCAGTAGTGTCTTGGGGTAAAAAGACACTACTTCTTAGCCAAACAATTTAAATTTTTCATAAAGGGAGATGTATAACGAAACTCGTTGTGAAATGAGTTAAACATCCATTCCAGCTCAAGCTTTAAATAGGAAGTGTGGATCATTTCAAAAGCCAGGAAAATTTGGACATGATAGAGTATGGATGTGATAATACTTTTCAGCAGCTGTGGAAATAAAGGAAAACGTCTGACTGGTCCTGGCAAAAGTTTGCATAAATTTATAACTTAGGGTGTATGCATATGATCTCATGAGACAGAGTGAATTTTTGCAACCGCGTGCAATGCTGAGTGGTATGTGAGCATCAACCCATATTTAAAAAATCCTGCGGTAAGTGTCTTCTCAATTTTTTTATTTTTTCCTGAGGCAGAGATGTGCCAGGATCTATTGTGGACTTTGTTAAGTAAATTCCGTCTCTCCTTGTGTATTCTTGTTTTGCTTTTTTGGCTTTCTGTGCTACTGGCTAATCTGTTAGTGATGCTTAAGTTTAAAGGGACCTCAGCTGCACATTCCAGTGAAGAAAAAAAATAAATTGTATATGCTTCTGAGTTTTCTCTCTGAACTCCTTATGTTACCCCTGTTTTTTGAGATGGCCATATATTCTAGAAGTTAATTTAGCAGGTTGAGAAAAGCTTTTTTAAATTGTCAGCTTTGTATTTATTCAGGAAAAGCTTTGGTATCTTCTGCCCTCAGAATTTCAGTGAACCCACGATCACTGCAGAATCATTTGGGTATGGATTTTCTCCAGTTGCTGTGTTAAACATGTACAAGGAACTGTACATGTTTAAAAACAATTAATGGGAAATAATAAGATATTTTAGCCCAACAGGCTCAGTTCTCTGTACGCATTCAGTAAATGACTCTTATTGAGATTAATGGTTTCCTGTGTTTTATTAGCACAGCAGTTTCAGCTGGTCCTCTAATCTCACATTTCTTTTTATAACTATTTTATAAGGAGAAGGACCCAATTAAACCAGTTCAGGTTTCTCTGTTACACTGCTGTTATCCTTGCTCTCATCATAACACGCCTGTCTTGGCTGGCTGGCTGCTGTGCTTCGCAAGCCTCTGGCGTGTCCCCCTGGAACTTCTGCGTTTGCGCCGAAAGCTCCTACAGTCACTTATGCAGCTGTATCTTTTTGACCATCTCTGCCTCCTTTTATTCTGGTGTGTACACAAAAGCACACAATCCCATGTTTACTTTGTATTTTTTAGCCAACGCAGGCTGAGATTACAAGGTGGTTCCACCTCTGTGCAGGACTGCTCTAGACACTGAAACCTCCCAAGGTGGAGCTGCATGCCCCTTGCATCCCGTGTGCAGTTACTGGCTCCTGTGCCAGCCCCCCAGAGCAGGGCTGATGTAGGGAGGTGGGAAAAGAGAGGGGAGGGGGAAAGCGGGTGGCAGCTGCTGCAGAGCGATTAGGACAGCTTCTGCTACCTGATCTAGCAGCCAGGTGGTTTCTGTTGTTGCCAGTAGAGGTGAGGATAGAAGCTAGGCAGGAAAGAGGGGCCATCCTATATCTGCAGCCATCGCCCAAATGCAGATAGCTGGGCTGTAAGCAGGACGAAAAGGAAGGCTTTAGCTCTTGGGGCAGCGTGCCTTGCAAAGAATAATTTTCTGCTTCTCCAGGGAAGAATAACACAGGTGAGCATACCCTGAAGACTTTCTGTCAGACATAAATCTGACATAAATCTGGTCCTGCTGTGGGTGCCTGGTGTGTGGTAAAGCAGCACTGCTTTGGGCTTCGCTGCTCTGCTATTTAACTGGTACCTCAATGAGGTGTGGAAGCATCCACTACGTTTGTGCCTTTGTCTTATTGTACAAGCATCCTGCCAGTGGTGTGATACAGGAGTGAGTCTTGTCCAAGATGAGGTCAGGGGAGTGTACTTTAGATTCTCTGTTGAGGATATAAGGCTTAAACACTAAACTATAAATTCAAGATTGGCAAAGACCTGTTTCAGGATGGAATGCCCTATGATTTCGGTTTGTCCATCTTGAGATCATCTTAAAGTATTTTGTTGAATGTGTGTATGGGAGTAGGTCATTTGGATTGTGTAGATTGAAACATTAATTTAAACTGGATTAGAAAATCGTAAAAGTAATGGGGAAAAATCTTATTTACAAGTAAGTTTAAAATAAATGTGTAGTTTAGCCATAATGAAATATGCAGTCTAACTTAACCTCCCCTACCTCCCTGATCTAAGCACCTTAAGGCTTCCCCCCCAGCCCTGAACATTTGTGACCTGTTCAGATTCAGGTAGTTAAGATGTTGCAACCAGTGTTTTTGAGAAACAAGCAAAATTTTTCAGTAGTTTTTCTATGAAATTCAGAGATGTTTTCTTCATTGATTTTTTTTTTTAATTTCATTCCATGAATTCAGTAACTAGTTATTTCAATTTGTAAATTTTTCAAGTAGTTATTCCAAAGCTGAGAAAGTGAAGAGTCAGGATTATGATTGAGAAAGAAGAGGATAACTCTACTAGTTCTAAAATCTGGAGTCAGGATGGAAAATAATCAAATTGCTAACTTCAGATAATAATTTGTTCTAAATGTTTGATCTATAAACAAAATGTCTGTTCCACTTTGTGCCCAGCTTGCTTCAGGTGATTTTATCTAAGTAAATAAAATCAGTTTTGCTTTGATGGTTTTGTGAACTCACTCTGCCTTCACTTATGTCTCTTAATGCAACCTTGATAGGAATAACAGCTGAAAATGTGTTCACTTAGACCATTAGAACTGAGTAATTTTCCATGTGTAATAAAGAATTTGAATAAGTGTGTGTTATATGGGACCAATTAGTGGTGTAATTTATCTGTCTCTTCAGCAAACAAAAGGCTCATGTTACAGTAACCCTTCTGCAGAGAATAACTGAAACAGAAAATGCTACAAATATTTAACAGTCGAGGTTTCTGCTTAAATAATTTTCATTTTTAGCATCTGTTCATTTCTAGAATACAAATCAACACCAGTATTTTCTCCTGTGATGTGTCTTGTTGAATCCTTTTTAGCTGAAGTGAAAAATGGAGACATGGGATTATTTTGAACCTGCATGTACTTTGCTCTTGATGTAAAACATTGAAACCCCCAAACTGCAAGCTTTGAATATGCAGAAGTTGCCCCTGGCTGTGCAATAAGATATTTAGATGTGCAGATCATGAAGAACCTTTGTGGTCTTTCAAGGAAGGACTACCTTGGTAAAAACAAGTTTAAAACTTGAAGCTTGCTATGATTTCTTTCTTAAATCTAATAGATGCCTGGACAAAGGGAATTAGTCATAAGAAGGAAGTCTTAAAACTGGTTTGTATTAGATTTCAAAGGTGAGGGTTGTGCTGGTCATTTAAAACCTTGGATTTCTCACCACCACCAGAGCCAACAAATGGCAATCTAACATGAGGTTCTGGCAAGATACAGTCTCATCTGTAAAGGGCCTTATGCAAGTTAAAACAGATGTGGTTTGGGATCATACTTAACATCTGTGGCTGGTGACAGAGCAGTACATGAGAGGAGATGACTTGTTCTCGTGGCATGGGATGCTTGTAGATTCAGCTGATATGGACTCATCATTTATGCATGTTTTGGCTAGTCCTTCAACACAGAATTGGAGAATGTAGGTCAACTGCACCAGTGAGGCTCTGGTTTCTGAAAGAAGATTGGAGATCCTATCCCAGTGCCTCTTTCCAGTACCCTTTGGGCTTTCGGAGTGCCATTTGGAAGGTTTCATTAAGAGCCTGCTTCCTGGCTCCCTTCAGCACAGAAGACTGTTAGCCATCTGATACTCATTTGCCCATGGGCAGCCATTGCAAAAGTTAGCATAAAGGATGGCACCTCAAAGGGAAGCAGAAGGGGTGTTTCCTTGAGTCTGTCCTTCCCTGTGTCATCTCCAGCCAGCGTCCTGCCACGCACGCATGGATGCACACAAGATGCATGGGCAGGAAAGGGACCTACTTCTGCACAGTCTTCTCTTTCAGACATTATGACCCTCTCACGTGCCTTTTTGGCTCGCTGGAGGAAAACACATGCTTCTTTGCATATTTGCTCAGTTAATAAAGGAAATGGGTATTGAGTACATTATATCCTTCCAAAACTGTAACAATTTCACCACCACCATCTTTATTATTGATTTGAATATTTGATATCAATGAAATCAGAGTAGATTAAGTAGCATTTTCAATTCCAACTGGATGTGATTGCTGTAATTGTTGCCAGGCACTATCTGAAGACGTATCTACCTAAACACAAAACCTAACCGAGGGGAGAGGGGAGAAGAGACTGCTATTGAGATTATGAAGTGAAATATCGATTAATGAACATTCTCTATCGTGGAGACTGGAAAAGGAGGAGAAAAATTAATGCAAAAGGAATCAAAAGAGGTCTTGTTATTTGTGGATTAAAATTTGTAGTTTAAACAATGGGATTTAATCTGTTAGCGGATTTTATAGTTAAAGTATGTGGAATAGGCTGAATTGGGGGCCAAGTATTCAAAACATAAGTACCGCAAGCATTTAAACCAGAAGCAGGAAGACGAAGGGAAAGAAGTAGTAAGCAATTGGTCTTTCTTTCTGTAAGGCTGTGAGACTAGGACTTGTGTATTCAACTGAAGTTTTTCCTTTGAAGCCTTTTGAAGGGTGGTTAATAATACACATGCCTTCTCCTCTGAGAAGTCAAGGATCACTGACAAATAAACCAGGGTTATCAAATGAAAACATATTTTAATTTGCTTTGCGATTTAAAACAACAGATTATTTCAGCATCTATAGCACTCGCCTTCTATTAAATTGTTTCAACATCAAAGGCCTTTCACCGAGGATGAGTTTTCTTCTGTTTTACATGGTCCACACTTCATTTTAGTTCTTGAATTCTGCATATGGCTGTCTCCTATAATGACATTTTTGTAAAGGACTTGTGTGTATTTCTGCTGTTTCTAACATATGTTCTTCTGTGCAGGCTTTGGATGGGGGAATGAAGCCACTTAGTGTCTTGGTAAAGGTTTTTTTCTGTACTTAAGAATAAATCAGTCTTTATTTTAGAAAACATTTGCACAGTGATGGTACCTATTAAGCATAAAATGCTTCTGTGATATCCATTGGAAAGAATGTCTATGAATAAAAAATGAACTACTTGAATCAATACTATTTTCATTCCCTGCTTTCTTAGTCTTGCCTTTTGCTTCTACACTCTTTACGAGCTTTCCATGATGGTGGAGTTTTCCTTTCAAAAGAGGCAACATGGCCTTGTTATTCTCCGTTGCTTTGTTTCATCTGCAGCGCACACAGTAACGTGATAGGGAAGTTGGGAGTTATAATTTCAGAACTGCGCACGCAGATAGTTTGTCTTTAAAATATCCACACACCCCCCGCCCTTTGCTTCTGCTTGGTTCTTTTGCCTTATCAGCTCTTTCCTTTTACTTCTTTTTATGATTTCTTTTTATGGTACGTTGTACGTGCTCTGTGAACACAAATTAACAGCCTCTGAATCAGAGCATATTCCTGATTAGATGAGGTCTCCTGGCTCTCGCTTATGGAAATCTTAAATAATCCAGAGGACTTTAGGTGTAAGTATAGTTTTAATAATAAAACTTGCCCTGTGCTAAATTCCTGGAGATTTTTGTAATAGCAGTCCTCATCAGGGTTATTAACCTAGGGTTATTAACTTTCAGATGTTCACTAAGGCCAAGTCTTGTTCACTTGTCTTCAGTATTCTTTTACTGATTTAATAAAATGGCATCATTATATCTTTGTTACACCTGGACTTGTCTCTTATGTGCAGAGGGTAGTGGTGGTTTACTATCTTAATTTCAAAACTTCCTGATTTTATGTGCAGTACTGTGGCCAGTGTTCACTGAAGCTGATAAACCTTCCCTAGAGGAAGGCTGGTTTGATAACAACAAAGGAATGAGGATGATAAGGAGAGTCACTGGTTTGGAGAAATGGGTAGGTGTTAATGCTAGGCAAAGAATAACTAAGTGTATAATGGACAGGTAGTGAGAGTAACCCTCCAGCACTGACTTCTGTTCACATCGATTTTGTTCCCTTATTCTTTTCATAATCACAAAACTAGATTCTAATTTAGTGCAGATTTTTATCTTCCTCTTCCTTGTTAGCGTAGAGATGGTCACAGCTGGTGGTAGTAATGAGCCCACGTACTGCACAAAGTCAGGGGAGACTGCAGTTCATTGCCACTGTGCCCAGCCCCATTTAATGAAGCTTTTTGAGAGCACGCAGCAGTAGTGCATGCTTTTTAAGATGATGACAGATCCTGTTAGGTTTTAAATGCATCTTCTTTCCAGAAGCATGACAGGGTTTTCATGCAGGTCGGTGCTGTATTTAAGGTTACATCACCATTTCCATTATAAACCCCTTGTTTCCAGTAATGGTGCTGTGTGGCAGCCCTGTCACAAAGTACTTAGCAGAAAAAGGTTTTGTTAAGATTAAGAAAGGAAGAATTTTCAGCCTCTTCTAATGTTATGGTCACTAAAAATATGGGAAGGGAAGAAGGCCTCCGTGTGTGTGATTAAAATGGGCTTAGAGGGAGTTTAAGGTGCTTGGGATAAGAGGCATGTCCTTCTCACTGCTGGAACGTGGGGAAAGTTAAAGAGGGTAGCACAGGTAAGGACTGTGAAGTTAGTAGCATTGGCCTAGAGTAGTAAACACAAATGTTCGCAAGGCTTCTGCAGTGAGTAGGGGGTATGAGCGACTGTGATGTCGTTCTGCTAGAGTTAATTGCACTAATGCACCGGGAGCTGTGCCAGCTGCAGGCTCTGGCTGCGGAGCTGTTTCTCTATATTGTCATTTCTATTAAACGTGATTGCTGATGAAGAGCTTTGGCTCCCTTTACTTGGCTTGAAGCTGGTATGGTGTGTTCTATTTTGTTGGTAATTGTCTCTAGCTTGGAAAGGAAACTCTTGGATCTCTACTAAAGGCATATTTGTGACTTGTAATAGATGTTTCTGTGACCTTGGACCATGTGCTCCACAAAAATGTAAGAGGAAATTAATGGAACATCTGACCTTACTTTTTAAAGGTCAGACTTTCATTTTTACTTTCTTGACTAAAGTTTCAGGAATTCTAAGTTAATCTGAGTTGCAATGACTTTTTGACTAGGGTGAAGCACTATCTTGCCTTTCTTTTTCTTTTCCCAATTTTAAAATTTTCATTTCCTGGATCTGTGAAATTGTAATCCTAGATGGTGCATAAGATAGTCATTCCTTGTTCATACACTCAGATCTAAACTCAATAGTTGGAGGCAGTTTGTGGTATTCAGTTAGTGGAAAAGGAAGCCTTGAGTTAATCAACTTCTAGTAAACGAAATCTTAATGGTTATATCGACAGACTTCTAGCTCTGGCCTTGTGGGCTGTTGCAGCAATTCAGCAGCGTGCAGTAATATTCACTTGCAAACTGAAAGTCTATTAAAAAAGAAGTGCTGTCTGCATGACTTCAGTTCTAAATTGTCTGTATTAATTTATAATTTCCTATTTTTAATGTAAATTAAATGAATAGTTGATTTAGAGCTAATAAAGCAAATGGTATGTCAGATTTTTAGAGTGAGAGAGGATCTTCTGGCATTAATCCTAAACAGTCTCATGTCTTATTCAGGCTACAACTTTAGTCTGCCAATCAGACTTTGTTTTTTCACATATTTTCTTAATAGTTTACACATTTGGGGATTGCTTTTTATAAGAATCACTGTAAAAAAATCAAATAGAGGTGATTCATCAAGATCTATTCTGATTATTTACAAAGGCCATATATATGTGTGAGTATATATATATATGTACATATGTATCTGTGTTTTAAAACAGCAGGCTTCAGGCTTTAACCACATGCAGAATGCAATCACATTGTTTTTTGTTGGCCACATTTGTGGCCAAGAAATGGACTTGGCCAAGAAATGGGCTATTTATTCTCCTTTTAAGTCCACAAATAGACTTAAAAGGAAAATAAATAGATGGAAGCAAGAGAGACACTTGGGATTATAAGGAAGTCTAATATTCTCTGCCAGAGTTAGGGTCATCTTTTTTTGCAAAGATGGAAAATTTAAGAGTCCTCCGTTAAAGTTTAAATAGGCAGGATTTGAAATTACTGCGCATCTGGAAGTGTAGTAGATGGTCAAATGTAGAAGGGCTAATCTTAAAGGGCTCAACTGGGACTTGCAGATCCGCCTTGAGTTTCCAGTTCTACCTAGTTTCTCATATAGCTTTGGACAAGTAACTTGATCTCAGTTTGGCTTGTTTTTTTAAATGTTCTCCATCTTACAATGTAAGGAAGTTTGATCTCAGCTCTACAGAATGACATGAGAGTAAATTGGAAAGTCTCCAGTGGATGAACACAGGCTACTGCTTCTACCTTTAGCCCTGGGCTACTGTGATAACCAGTCAGGTGGGGACAACCATCTCCAGAAAGTGACTCCAGAGCATAAATGAGGAAGTGAATGTGAGTTACCCAGGAGCTGTGGTGTATTCTGGTTTTATTCTCTACTGTTGCATCCTCTCTCTAATCTGTGTGCTTCCTTCCAAGCAGTTGGGGAGCTGCTGACCCATGTTTGCTCCAGCACTTAATCCAAGTGGGTGTGCTGCTCTGCTCTTCAGTTGTTGGCTCTATTTCTCCTGTTTGTTCCTGCAAGTCACTTGAAAGATGGATGTTCTAATATGAAGCACATCTTTTGTATATGTATTTCCATAGTGCTACCAACTATAATGACAAAGTATTATAAATTCCATTTTTAAACCTGTGGGGCGTGTGTGTAGGTTTGTCAAGGGGCACCATCCTTCAAGCTGACTACCTGCATAAGTGCCTACTCCTAAGTACAGAGTGCAAAGCAATTCAAAAAAGCTCTTAAAACCGGAAGAAACGACCACATCTAATGAGTCTTGTGCTGATTTAAACATATATTTGATTTGAATTTATTTAAATAACTGTGAGAACATGTGCTACCAAAGCCACTTTTCTCAAGACCTAATTGCTTTGAAGTCTTGAAAAACTCATCTTGTGCATGCACGTCTGCAATTCTAAACATCTTTAAGATAAATGTAGATTAATGAAGTGTCTTGAGAGTACTTGCCTATACATGCACTTAACCTAAACGGATGATGAACTGAATATATGAATGCTTCATTACAGAGAGACAGAGGTGAGTCTAAAGTTTTTAATTTGAATGAAGAAAGCTGGGACTGACTTTCATATGTGTCCAAATTCTGCTTGCATGTCTCTTTGCTAGGAGTCTGCTATGCATTTACAGTCTGATCTCATTCCTCTCCAACAGGAACAGATGGGGATTCTTGAACTTGGCCCAAATTCCTAGAAAGACACTGCACTGACGTTTTGTAAAGGTGTGAGAGGGAGTGGGAATTTGGATGGCAGAGGGTGACATGGCAGAGAATGATACAAGGAAGAAGCAGCAACACTTCACTTTATTCAGCACTGCAGCAATGACTGTGAATATAAAATATTTCACTGTGGTAGAATAAATGCTTCTCTCCCGTGCCATCTAGATGCCATATCAAATGGATCCTCTTTGCTTGATTTTTTTTATTCCCCCATCTAATTAGCTCATAATTATAATCTTAATGACACTTTCAAACTGGAACATCCCAATACTTGAGTCTTTCCCTCCTCCCTGCCCAGTTTGGATTTGTATGGGAATTTTGGCTACTTTGCAGATATTTTGATAAGGCTTATGCAGAATATGGGGTCTGAGAGCCACATGAAGATATTTCCTATTCCTCTCCATCCCCGCACATGCCTGCCTGTTGCCCCATGGTCTCAACATTGCTGCTCCTCTCCAGGGGAACCTGGGAGGGAGCGCTCAAATCCCAAGTGATTTTGAACAAAAGCGTGACTTTGGCTCTGCTACCTTTTGTTATCTAATGGAACAAGCAGAGATGAGTGTATGTGTAATATTGTAAATGAAATGAGGGGGGGGAAATCTGAGATGTTATATTTAGTAATAATAATAATTTTAAAATTTTCCACATGGAAATGTGATTCTGCCTTTTTTAACAGGCTATTCTCACTTGCAAGCCGGACTGGTAATCCCGTTTGTCCACAGCTTTTCTGACTGAGTTCTTCTTGCTTTATTTGAGGGGTTGGAGATATTGTGAGCAATCTTACAAGTTGTTTATCCCTAATTTAAAACAAAGTGTTTAAGAGAACAGTGTGTGCTTCTGATGGAGTATCTTCTAAATAGAAAATTCTCTTGCTTCTTTCAAAACATTAAATATTCTCACCAGGAAAGGTCTGGTAGCTTTCCTTTAAAATGTGTGGCTTCGGCCTCAGTGCCAGCAAGATTTTGTGTTAGACTGAAATTTCCATATTGTATCAGAGTATAGTTGTCTCTTTATTTATTAGATACCTACTTGCATCATGGGCTATTCAAAGGAAAGCTGAGATGTCTTTTATTCTAGGTAGCATTAGTTTAATATGTGGAAAATATGTCTCTCTGTGTGTGTAAAATCACACACTAAGCTGAATCATTGCTTTGGAAATTATTTTCAGTTGGTGAACTTCAATTTTTTGCATTCTCTTTTTTTTTAACTTTAAATTTATCAGTTACTTTGTTCCATTGTTCCAGAAAAAAAACAGATATTGTTAATTTATATCTTCTAAGTCTCTTGGACCAGGTGAAACTGTGTAACAGAAGATTGAAGTGGGAAAGGGAATTACTGCTGGTGAGTGATTAGATGTATGCTGTTTTTCAGTATCTAGCAAGAAAACTGGCAGATGTGTAGGCTGCAAACCTGGTATCTATATAGTGCAGGCTGTTGGAGTCATTATCCTTAATACCCAGCTCCGACGAGCATGGACTAGTCTTGCGTGCATCTCTACAGTATATGAGTCATTTGCTGCTCTCCTGACTGCACAGGTTTCTGTCTCTTACTGACTGCTTCCTTCTTTGTCTGTCTTTATGACAAAACAGCCAGCACTGAAAATGGCTCCTATACAACCACCCTGCTGAAGCGAACATACTGAGCTGTGTCCTCAAAAATTACGCGACAGCTTCCAGGCGCCTCTGGCATGGGTACAGTGCTGTGGTCTCTGCTTCAGCGTGCCATATAAACCATGTGTAGTTTTCACCAGGCACTCATTCAGCCTAAAGGCACTCTGGTCCCATGTGAAACACGTTGCCGTTTGGCACTGCTGTGTCAGCAGAGCGGATTAGCAGTACAGCTAACAGACACACCAAAGAAAATGCTAGGAATAGTCAGTTGGCCTTTCAAGCTAACTATTCAAGCAGCTGCTTTGGAGCAGCAGGCCTGTTCCTGGTTCCTATAAAACCAGTTCTCTGGATGCAGTGGATAATAGTATCCCTTGCTGTTGAATCTCCTTCCTTGTAAGGAGCAGACCTCAGCTGACATTTCTCAGGCCTGCACATGTGTTTGTAGTGTGGTTTTCTTTTAAACCGTATGCTACAGTTCCTATAGTGAGTCTTAATTCAATTTAATTCTTGTCTGACAAAGGTCCTCTTGTCTGTTTTACACGAAGCATATGCTGACATTCACTCAATTCTTTTCATCAAGTATTTGGCAGCATAATTATGTATGGAGAGTCGTTCAGACCGTGCTGACTTATACCTTCTGAAAGATCTGGCCCACAGTGTGTTATTTGTCTCTGGGTTTTGATTTACTCAACATTTGGAAGATACGTACAAATATTGGGGGGGAATTAACCATCAGTATTCAAAATCTGCCATTGTTTCTTCATTTCACTCTTAACTATCAGGGGTTTATTTAGTTTGCTATATGAAAATAAAAATGGTAATCTGTACTTGCTGATACACAGATCGTACAAAGGATATGAAAAAATTTCATGTGCCTAATGAAACTTTAGGTTTTGGCAACTGCGACGTTAATGGTTTGCTACTGAAAGCTTTGTAATTGCTGTCCATCTTGGAGGGACTGGACCTCAAGGGATCGCTTGAATAAAGGAGACTCCTTCTATCCTGCCTATCTTGTTACTTTGTTCAGTGGCAAGTCAGGACCTAGTAAGAGATCACCTGGTGTTTTTTTAGCCTCTGTTGAACATAGGTTTTAGTAACAGCTGGTGAGCTGTTAGACTTTCCTAAGTCTGCCCTGGAAATCCCTGGGATGCCTGGCTATGGGCATTTTGTCCAAGATTCAGGTAACGTGCAAGCTAGCAGTTGTACAGTTCTTGCACTCCTACTCCTTAATATTCTAAATGGGATTCAGCTTAAATGGGTTTGTATACAAACGTCCTGGATTCCTCACTGTGTCACTTCCTTTTCGTGAGACGATTTTGCAGTAGGCAGTAGGTCTTGTTACCTTGTGAGGAAACGAAATTCATGCCGTGTTTCATACTGAATATGCCCTGAGAGTTTATCTAATCAGTGACCTGTTTTATTGTTGGCTAAGCTTTGCACATCTGCAAGACTCGGCTTTTTTTCTCCCCATTAACACAGATGCAGAACAGGTGGATGTTTTTAGGAAACAGATGTGACATCTGAGTAGATGGCTGAGAGCTGAGGCCGAATCACTGAACTTTTGGTACTCTGAGTCCATCTTTGCTGTAGTTGCGGTCTGTATTTCACAGTCAACACACAACTGAGTGATGGACAGCACTGGGAATTGAAACCAGGGCAGCCCTCTGACTTCTGAGGTGGTAAGCCAACCTACTCTGGATGTGATACAGCCACTTCCAGGGATACAGATACAGAAGCCATAGTTACAGAAGAGCTCAGTGTTACTCCAGCTTGTTTGAACTTTTTAAGGAACAAGTGGGAGATGCACCAAGTGAACAAACCCAACAGGCAGGGACAAGCTTCCAAGTGAAATTAAAGGCAAGACTTCTATAACTATAACTGATGTGAAGAAATGTCGCCATTTCCCACTTCTATCAGCTGGGGCAGAGCTGGCTGTTGCAGCAACTGGCCGCTCCTTGCCGAAGTGGAGCAGTTGTTTTTATTGCAGCTGCCAATGTGAGACTGGTTGGGTCTTTGGGAGGGCATGAACTGGTGCAGGACACCTCCTGCTCAACTGGGACAACTGTGCTTGTTGCCTCTCGGAAAATAAGGACAAGTGTGTTGGAGGAGAGCAGGAAAGTCCCGTGCATGGGCAGCTGTGAGAATTCAAGCCCCAGGATGGAAAGCTGCCAGCATGGCTGCCTGACCATGATGTCCTGTCATCTCATGGGAAGACTTATGCGTTTGTCACCCAAGAGATACCGTGCCTGTCACTTGTACAGAAAGGAACAGAGCCACTACAGATGCTCCTTGTTCAGTACTTTAGTTTTTTCTTGGTGATTATGTGATTTACTCAGTTTTTTTAATCCCAAGGACCAAATTGTTCAATTGTAGTTTTAATTTTATGTTTTATGGCTTCTTAGACAACGCTTTGCAGGTCTCCATCTCATTAATACCTTTATTCAGAGTGATGATCCAAGCAGGAGGACTAATAATAGAATTTAACATTGTTGCTTTTGATTTGAGAACTGCATGAAGAATGGTGTCAAATTAAAATACTTAGTGTTTTGTGTGTTGCTCTTTGTAGTCTGAACTCTTTTTGTGACAAGTGACATTAATTTTCATACAATTCTGGAAGAAAGAAATCTGATATCTATTTCTAATTGCTACTGGTTAGGAATGTGATATGTGTGTAATGCAGGATAGATTGATTAGACTCATTATGACATGAAATGAAAATGTCAGACCACAGAAATAAGCAATAGAGTTGTTGCATTTTTTATTACACTCTTGCCATGGGTTTTGCATAATTGAAAAAGGATCATACATACAAAAAATAACCTCGCCCTGAAAAACAGAACATCAAAGAAGAAAAAAGCTCTTTCAATTATTGGAATAAACTGAGTCCCAGGAGATTGAGGAGTATGATTTGTCTGAATAATTGCATGCAAAGAAATATATGGGGGAAAAAAATAGAAGAAGTACGTGTTCTGGTTTAGAATCTCAATGAGGAGACTGGGTTGCATCTCTTTACAAGCACGAGATTGTTTTAGGACTGTGGCAGAAGCAATGGAAACATTTCCAAACAGATCCTAGTGGTGCCATGCCTGGAAGATGCAGAAGGAAAAAAATGTACTTAGTGCGTTATTTTCTTTAAATAAGCTGCAGCACCTAGCTGCAAGAATTGATGCCTTGCTTTAATAATTTAAAACTTTTCTAAGACTAAGATCTGATGTCCAGACCCTTCTCCTTTTATCTTACTGCAGAAGCAGCATTGTTACTCCTGAATCATTCTGTGTTGGTGAGAACCATCCAAATATACTATTTTTGCAAAATGGCACATTTAATGGCTTTCCCTTCCAGTCTCCCTTCTCCTCCCTCCACAGACTTCATCTCTGGATTTGTGCCCTGGGAGTTTTGGGAGGCAGGGGAGCCAGGAGCTGTCTGCCCCACAGGATTCTCTTCTGAGAGACTTCTCTTTCTGGTGGGAAAACAGCAGGGAGGAGAAGTACATGTTTCTGTGCCATTCCAAGGGGACTTTGTTACAAGCTTGTAAAAGCTGGGGGATGGAAAACAGGCTTGATAGAGCAACACCAGAGAGAATAGTACGCTCTGGGAACAGAGTGGTCTCTTCAGTATGTACCCCCGCTGCCTCTCAGTGCCTGTCATGGAGAGAGTGGCCTCGAGAGCATTGCAGATTTTCTCATGACCTCTGTGGTCTCCTCCAGATTTGCTAAAAATATCTCCTGCGATGGAGATCTGTTGAACAGATTTTTCATTTCTGCTATGTTTGACTCTTGCTCTAAAAAAAATCATTAATCCTACCTGTTTGTATGTTCTGCCGTCCCTGCGTTAGCAAAGGCTCAGCTCTGTATTCATGTAGGAACTAACCAGCCAGTTTGATGTTCTGTATGTTTATTAGCATTAAAGGCCAACACCTGGAGCTTAAAATGACATGAACATTTAAATCGCATCTTGTTTTGGACTGAGATCAAGAATGAAAGATTTTGGCTCCAAAACTTCGAGGAAGGTGGGAGATGTCAGGGTGTGTAGGTGTGCTATGGGTCGCCCTGGGGCAGGGAAGGGATAAATGAGCCTCTTGAAGTTCCTTCCAGCCCAGTGTTCTATGATTCTGCAAAAATGCGATTACAATGGTTGCTAGCTGTGCAAATTGCTGTAGATAAATTGCTTTCAGCAACTTGTGTTTTATGGCTGTTCTCATCATTTTAGTTGATGCACTCTTTTGTGGGAGAAGTGTTGCGGGTGCATTCATGCAGGTCTCCAGCGTCATGCTGCTGCGTATGAAGGTTAACCGAGGCCATTGCTCCTCCCAGCACTTCTGCATATGTGACTCTATGGAGAACTGTAATATTAAGATTGTGCACATTCCCTGAGTGAGTCAGATAAGCTGAGGAAGATTAATTGATTTCAGTAGACTGGCTCCAGCTCATGCCAGCTGTGAGTCTAACCTGGTGCTATTTATAGTAGTATTTCATCTGATTGTGTCATCTCAGTGTAAAAACTTGAAATCTCTTGGATGCATGGGTCTGATTCTCCGAGTACACCTGTAATTTCTGAGCTCCTTCTCAATTCTTGGTACCCAAGTTGACCTGCATATAAAGTGGCCTTTATTTAAGTCTGCAGATACCTAGGTATTTAAAAAAACAAAAAACCCCAAAAAACCCCAACCAAAAAACCCACAATCCACTCCCACGTCCAAAAAACCCCTGAAAACAAAAAAAAAAACCCACCCAGAACAGCAACAACAACAAAACCACCCCCCTCAAATCCAGATTGTAAGAATATCAGGTTGATCACCTGGAAACAGAGTATTCTAAAACACTGTCTTCAAATTTTCCACCTATTTAATACTGGGAACTATCATTGCAGTATATTTTTAAACAAGTGCTCAGGGAACACCACTGAAAATGTTTCAAGTATTTTCATGCAGACCTATTTTGGAAGAATTTATTCTGAAAGTCATCTTTGTTGAAAAACATCTCTGGGCTAGATTTATCCCTGGAGTAATCTTCCTTGATTTTTAATAGCATTGCAGGAAGGGTGAATTTGGCTTGTGTTTTAATTTATAACACAGGAAATATGTACAACTACAGCACAGCTTTGCCCAGGGTATGGTACACAAGGGGAAAACATGCACAATTCTATCAGTACTTTGTTAATTTAATTATAACAACAGATGCAGCACTTAATCTATTTGACTTTTGTTATTGAGTTACTAAATCCTACTCAAAGAATATTTTTATTTTCCCCAGCTACAGCACTGAGTGAAAAGCCTCACAGCTTCTTGAAATGTTAAGCAGCTTTTCAACTTCCTCTCTCTCTGCATCAATAATCTAATATTTTTGCTGATAGCACTTTGTTTTGAAACTTTGAGATGTAAATCTTTCTTCCTTTCTGCTTGTACCAACACCTTTTTCCTCCTGTGCTTGCAGAAAGAGAAATGCCACAAAAGAGACCTTCTTCCTCTTTGTATCTTTTTTTTTTTTCCTTCCCTCCCCTCCTCCCTTTTTAGCTTAGAACATGCTCAAAGTTAATTTAGAAACAGAGCTGTCTTTGAGACAGTTTGGGAACGTTTATGTTCAGTGGCATTTGGTATGTGTTCAAGAAAGCGCTTCCATTAAAGGCATTTCTCAAATTGGAAACCAGAGTAGTAAACTAGTAAGTGCTACTTGTGTTTGGTGGCCTGGAAATAACAGAAATATTTCCATTGGTATTTCCAGTGGTGCAATTTATATTGCCTTCAAACAGAAAGCTGTGCTTCTTGCTTAACCAGGACACAGAGAAATGAGACGTTTCCAGCTGTGCAAGCTGAGCCTGGTGGTGGTACGTGGCCACATCCGTGGTTGGGGAGAGCAGTAATTCTGCTCGAGGGCTTCCTTCCCTGGTGTGGGTGTCCTGGGTGCAGAAGGGCTCTGTCACCTTGTGTGCGGTATCTCTCTCAGCGTTGGGCAAGTTTATCTCATCCTAATATAAATGTGATCAGTCATAGAATTACAGAAGGGTTTGAGTTTGACCTTTAAAGTTCATCCAGTCCAATCCCTCCCTTCAGTGGGCAGGGACATCTTTCACTAGATCAGGTTGCTCAAAGCCCCGTCCAACCTGACTTTGAACACTTCCAGTGATGGGGCTTCACAGATTGCTTCTCTGGGCAACCTGTTGCAGTGTTTCAACACCCTCAGCATAAAATATTTCTTCCTTATGTCCAATCTAAACCTACTTTCTTTCAGTTTAAGACCATTGCCCCTTGCCCTGTCACTACAGTCCCTGCTAAAGTCTTTCTCCATCTTTCTTATAAGCCTGCTTTATATATTGAAAGGCTGAAACAAGGTCTCCTTGGAGCCTTCTCTTCTCCAGGCTGAGCAAGCCCAACTCTCTCAGCCTTTCTTCATAGGAGAGGTGTTCCAGCCTCTGACCATTTTCATGGTCCTCCTCTGGGCCTGCTCTAACAGGTCATTTCCAAGAGGTGCTGTTCTCTTTTTTTTCTCCACGGAAAAAGTCTAGATTGGCTTAGCCCAGCCAAAAGGACCGCATACCTTTTAGATGAAGTGGATTGTCCCACTTAGTGACTGTTTTTGTTCCACCCATGTTCTGCTGCCAGTGTTTAGCTAGCCACTTCCATTCCAGGAGCATGGCATTTCTGGCCAAGTTTGGGTGCTTGGGGAGCAGGGGGGGCATATGCATCCTCTGAGCAGTCAGTACTGGGGATCCACTGGGCTCTGCAGTGAGTTCAGCCATTGATGGCATTGCACTACTCTTTGAGATTCTACATACAGGACTGAAAAATAGTTTTCACTGTACAGCATTTACTACATGGTAAGTGCATGTAGTGATTCATAAGAAGTTCTGGCTCCTCATTGGATTTCAGATGAAGGTGACTCAGATGTGTTAGACTTGGTGACCCTTCTCTCCATTCTTTTAAACAGTTTGGCTTCCAGGTATGAAAGCCTTTTCCTTTCTTCAACTTTCCCAATCATTGGGACTTTCCACAGCTGCGTAATTGTGTAATCACCTTCCTGTATGAGGAGGAAGGGGTTTTTCTCACCCCTATGTAGCAGGTAGGAGCAGTTCAGCTTTCCTCATGCCATAGATCACAGGAGCACGTTGCTCTCATTGTTTACATGACTAGTTCAGACCAACAACATTAATGGCACTTGCAGTCATTTTGTTATCTAGATAATTAATCCACAAGGTATTGCACACAATGCGGTGAATAATACAGGAAATAATTATAAACTGAGCATTTGCCATGGTTTTACATTATGCAGTATGTGAAGCTGGAAGTAACTGGCATACTGGATATATTGTAGAAAGCAGTGGCAGGTTTGATTTGTTCAGTATTACTGTAGTTTATGAAATTTGAACTAGAATTTCTAATTTGATTTTTGAAGGGACCTTGCCCACTGCTGTTCAAAAGCAGTTTGGGAGTCTAGCCTCTCTGGACTTGCCATAACTCCAGTGGAGGAAGACAAGTCTCTCTGGAGGCTGCTTGAGAGCGATAATATTTGATATTAGTACTCAGCATAGCTGCTTTGATTTGCCCTCTGGATAACCATGCAAATGCTATAAGGAGCTTGCTTTCCCATTTTAGCTACAGCAGTTAAAGGCCTAAAGGTAGGTGACATGAATGCTTCTATAAAGATGCACGTTTTAATGAAGCCATTGTTTATAACTAGGTAATAATCATAATGGTATAAACAAGGGTTAGAGTGGGATGTATAAAAGGTCTTAAGCAAGACAGAGACAAGTGGTTGATGTTTTCAGTTTTTAGCTGAGGTCTTGGGTAAGATTAATAGAAGGTGTTTACAGCTGAACTAAGTTGATTTATCTGATGTAAGGAAGGGGAGAACCAGACATGAGAATTTGGATGAAATTCTTGTTGCCTTGGCCTTCTGTGTGTCTGCCTTACTCATTTAACATACTGTCTCCTGCCTCTCAAGTCACTTGCTGAAGTAATGCAGCTGTCCCATAGGAGTTTTTGGGAAGGGATATTTAAAAGACACATTCAGAGGTTTTCTCTAAAATGGATGTCAGCACCCCCTAGCAATGGAAATACCCCGCAGAGGAGATTAAAGAACTCTGAAATTGTGCATAAATCTCTTTTCCCCGATAAGAGCCTGTGCTCTGGCCTCTACAAACATTTCCATGTTGACTCTACTGGAAACAACTAACAAATTTGTAAATCTCCCTACTAGTGAGACTGGTCCTTCTGATGGTAGATGGGCGCATTTGCTGGCATGCACTCTAGTAAACCCACTGCTGCTGACTTGCAAAGTTCATTCATTAACTTCAAACTTTTAATGGTCTTACTGTCGGTTTTTTATCACCGTGTGAGTTTAACTAAACATTGTTTTCCTGGAAGCACTGGATTTTCAATGGTAGTAAATGTTTATGTTGAATAGATGCCATAGGAAAACACTGAGCACAGTAGGATGTGGATCAAAATTACTTTGCAGACATATACTTCCTGAATCAAAATCTACACCCCTGTACAACCACAAAGACTTACTGTTTTTTCCACCAGGCCCTGAGGTGTATGTTTAATTAGGTGTGTTTGTGAGGGGGAAATGGCTCTTGAAAGAGGGTGTTTAACCCGAAACTCTGGAGTTGTTAACTTAGCTACGTACAAGATGATGCCATGTTGGTGGACTCTCATGGAGGTGACTGTCACCCTGCTCAAAGATACATAATATTGCGCCTCATGCAGCCCGACTTTGCAGCAAAGAGGTTAGTAGTGCTGGCAAGGTGACGTTTGGGGATGAAGGTGGCAACTGACATCTTTTTTATCTGGAAAAACTAAACAGTTACCTAAAATGTGAGCGGGATGTTACCTTTGTGTGAAAGATGAACTGAGGGTCATGTCTCTGGAGGGACGCAGTATCAACTGCTGAAGGCAGCCAAAGGTAAAATTTTTGAAAGTTCTCCTATTTTGTACACCCCAAAGGCCATTGGCTTCCAGGAAGATAAAGGATATAAAATGGGGATAATGATTCAGCTCTCTGTGTAGACTGTAAGCTTGTGGAGCATAATGACTCTCTCAAGTGTGTGTGGACAGTGAGGTTGCTCTAATTTTGGTTCTAATTGCTGTTTGTAAAATAAATGTGTAACATGAGCTCTAATGAAACTTGATAACAATGAGTGAAATCTTGTCATTTCATCCTTTTTGCTAACTCCTTCCTCATTGCCTGCATATATCATGAAAGATGAAGGAGCTTGGAATTTTTTTCTGACAATGTCCTTAGTAGAGATATATTGCTTTTCTACCTGCACTTTTTAGTCTAATCTT
The DNA here is from genome assembly GCF_047716275.1 of Strix uralensis. Lineage (NCBI taxonomy): Eukaryota > Metazoa > Chordata > Aves > Strigiformes > Strigidae > Strix > Strix uralensis. Next base: position 8,292,220 of record NC_133976.1, on the reverse strand, counting down.
AAATGTTACTGGGATCTAACCTTCTTCTACAAGTTGTACTGCTTTGTTTGTATGTTGAAGTGGTACGATTCTCCGCATTAGCTGATTGTGTTTATGCTGGCACAGCTGTTCCCAGTCTGGAATAACTTTGCTTGATACTGATACAGATAGACCCGTGTGCTGCTTTTCACTGGTACGTTGCACTGGCAGAAGTTGCATGATCCCAGCTGACCATGTCTGTCTCAAACCCCCAGAAGAGGGCGTTTTGCTTCTTTGCAGGGCCTGTTTGCTCACGTGGGTGCAGCATGAGCTGATCACTGCTATAGTTTCTCAAATACGGCTGATTTGGGACTGGCTGGAGGAAGCTGTCATCTGCTGGAAAGATCCATAAGATGCACATCTGGTTGAGCTAACACCATGTTCAGACCATGTTCAAACATTGACCAGTTTTAGTTTGGTGCCATTGGTATCTGTGATGTTGCTGCTCTCAGTAGTGCTGGAAAAGTGTAGGTGAGAGAACAAGAAGTATTAATGACAAATCTGTGCAGGGGAAGGCTCCTGGATTACTTTCATAACCAAATGCATTTCTAAACTGGAAATGGATCCTGTTGCTGTCTGGCAGTAACAATGCCGCCTTTGTTGTGTTTCTGTGCAGCTTTTCCAATCGCTTTTGTTGGGATCAGTGTTAAAGCAGGTGGGACAACATCCTCTGTGCAGGCAAGCTGCTGGGTTCGGTGTCGTGGGTAGGAATCCTGGATTTATAACACCATATATCTCGATGCTGAAAAAAGCTATGGCTGACTCATTAACATTCACATTAAAGGATGACTATTAACATTCTCTTGATGAAACGGGACTTAACTGTAGCAAACATTTTCTGTAGTCTTAAACACTAATGTATATGGTAAACTCACATTGGTGTAGTGGCTGAAGATGCAGTATTTGCACCCTGCTGAGCACTGAGACTGTTGAGGAGACCATGCTGTTTTAAAGAGAACAGATTTTGATAAATGGGTCTCTGTCTTATAACTAACATGCTTGAGAAGAACGTGCTGTATTCAGCAGCGGGATAGGAAAGCCCTCAGGCTCCCAGTTCTCATTCTGGCTTTTCAACGTGGATCTTGGTTTTGGAGTTGTTTCTGAGAATGTATTTGCTAGTGCAGCTTACAAAAGCATGTGTTTAATGTGTCTTTTTTTGTTGTTGAGATGACAAATCCATAGACAAATAACAAAAAAACCCCACTAGGGACTTTGGTAATAACTTGGGAAGTAAGAAATTCATAAAAATAGGCTTGGGGTGAAAATGGCATCTGTCCTTCAGGCATATAACTTGTAAATCCCTGGTGTTTCTTTTACAGCACCAAGAAGTTCACAGCCTCTGTGTTATTAACTCTAACATATTTTCTAAATTTTCTTCTGTGTATCTGTTACTCCATAACTTTTTAGCTTATTTTAAATATCAATTTAATTTTCTATACTCCATTCAGTAAGTTACCTATTTGGATTTTGCCTCTTGATTCTAAAACAAGCATTTGTTTGATCCTAAAAAAAGAGTGCTTAACATGAAATGGCTCCAAAACCTTTGACAAAACGCTGCCTATAATAGAACAAAGCATAGTGTTGTTATAATTTATGATGTTTCTTACTGATCTGCTCATCCAAAAAAGCCTGTCTTGCTCTCTCAGCATTTGGTATCCGACATGTTCTCTTGTGCTGACAACCACAGCCTGTTCCACATTAATTTAAGCCTCAGCGACTTGCTCAGCATCACAAATCCAGTTTTTGGTAGAGCTGAGAATAGAGCCTGTCTCTTCTGTCACGACTTGGTTCCTCGCTGTAATTACGGGGCAGCTTTCCTGCTGAGTGAGCGAGCTTCTGTTGTGACCAAGCCCATTATAATGAACAGGTCCCACTTTATATTTTGATGAATTCCCCTTGCTAAGTAATTTTCTTTTTGCAGTTTTAAAACATAATTCCTCAGTGAATCATGGCAAAACATGATTGCCTAATTAAAAAAAAAAGAAGCAGATGTTAATTTTCTACTTTGGCAATCTGAAATTCTCCACTATTTGTTAAGCTAGCAGGTTGAGAAAGTAATTGTGTTGTAAGACGATGGACAAGCTGTGATGTATGTATGAATCTGAGCAAATTGGGTTAAAGTATTTGAAAGTGTTGAGGAAGGTTAGTTTGTTTTACTCAGATTTATGGTACTAGTAATGGATCAAGAATGTACAGTAAAGGAAAGGGGCTTCCACCTCCTTTTATTTTTTTAGAAATAGTGCTAATATTTGCAGACCGCCTTTCCTGCATGAGATGCCTGCACAAATGCCAATTCCCCTTTCACCCTCAATCACAAAGACAGTTCCTCTCCTTCTAATAAATCCATAACGTCTTTGTAGGTTACGCAGTCATGGAGAAAACTAGTAATTAATTTAGTGATTGGAAACACAAAAGGCAGTGCTTGCTGGTTTGTGACACAGCGCAATGTGTTCACCAGAGTGCCGAGTATTCACCTATGACTATTTGTCTTCTGATTGCAAAACAGAGGTGTGCTTTTCAAAAAACATGGGGGTCATATAGGCTCATTGGAATTTTAATTAAAATTTTTCTGTATTTAGTTTTTTTAAAACAGCCCATTTAGCTATTGAAGGAGAGCAGGAAGAGGACCGCAGGGACACCTCTTGCCATTTCTTCCTTCCTTCTACAAACATCTGAGACAGTAAGATGATATCCTGCTGGGAGCACCGCACGGTGACATTTTTAAGGAGTCCTTAACATGCAGTTTATTGCCAGCGTATGAAGTTTGTTGGCCTGAAAGTTTCCCTCTTCAGTTGCAGAGCCAGCAGGTGCCGAGAGCCACCCTGAGTTGTCTGTTCAGCAGAGGAACAAAGAACAGGGCTGGCTCCAGGCATGAAGAGGTGCAGCTGGCAATTGGCGGTTATGATAGCCTATCAATAGGTATTCATCGTATTAATTAAGCTGCTGCTGTTAAAACCAGAGCTAGGGGACAGCTTTTCAGCCTGCCTGTTGTAAAATAAGCTGAGTCACCTGTGAAATTAATAAGCGGGCTCCAAGACTTGTGAGAAGGCTTTTTTCAAACCCTTTTCTCTTCAGGCTGACAGCACCCTCTTTCAGAGACGTGGCCGTCTGGTTGTCTGTATGCGAATGACAAATGGCATTCACTTCTCTGGAAGCTCTGTAGGCTGCTTTCGTGAACCTTGACTAGCAAGAGCCAAGCTGTGACCTAATACTGCTTTTGTTCCTCAGCTGCAGGCATCTAACGACAGACTTTCAGCCCCTTTCTTGGCTCTGTGTAAGTTTTGCTTTGCAGTCCTTTGGTTTTTGGCTTCTTTAAGGTTTTTCTTTATTACTGAGCATGAAGAGACAAGAATACACACGTTGTATTTTCCTTTATGAGACCATTGTGAACTGGCATGCGACTTTTTGAGATGTAGGTTGTTTAAGAGTTTGATGGAGATCCCTGTAGTGCCTGTTAGGATTACTGAGGTTTTTGGGTTTTTTTGTTCAACTTACATACTTAAGAGTTCTTCCAGTTCAAGTCCAGTTCAATTCCACTTCTGTAGCACATAAATTAAGTGAGCTGTCCTCTCAAAAGCCCCAGTGAAGGATGCAAGGAGAAGAGCTGAGCGGTCCTACTAACTCTGGTGGAACGGCTGGCCCCCTTCATGAGTGCTGCTGAGGAAGGACAGTCTGAGACTTTCCTCCAGGTGGTCTGTCAAGCAGAAAGGTAACAATTGTAGGAAATTCCTTTCCCGCCACCAGCTCACAGATTCAACAAACAACCCCTTTGTGGAGAGGCTGGGGTCATCCCTCTAGTTTCTTATTTTTCTTCTTTAACTACTTGGAATTTGTTGAGCAGTTCCTTTCTGGAGGGATTAGGGAGTGGTGGTCTGTTTCTCCCTTCCTGAACCTCTTCAAGCCTTTCTAAGAAAACCAAAAAAAGAGGATGGCATAGAAAACATTCTAGAAACAGTCCTGTGTCACCATACATGACTTAATTTCTTCTGCCAGAGTATAAGCTAAATCTCCCCTGTGTACCTGCTAAGCTTGTGTGACTGCTTTTGTTTTAGGTGTTGACATTCTGTGTTCTTCATTCCAGGGAGGCTAAAAGGCCAAAGGCAACTCAGTTGTGTGAGCAACACATCAATATACTGTTCAGATGGAGGCAAGTTTCTTTAGAAAACAATACCGTTCTGTCTGAGAAGCAAGGCAGGCTGTGTTACCATTTTATGTGCAGTGTACTGACTGATACTCAGCCCTGCCCTGGTGTCAGAGCTTCCTGATTTATGAGGTTGCAGTAGAAGTTGCTGATTGTAGCTGCTCATAAAGAGCATGTAAAAAGACACCAGCTTTGACAGATGTGACCCAGTGTCAACATTTTTTTCAATTTTTGTTTTCTACAAATTCTTGTTTTTCTAGCTCTCATTTCTTCCATCAAACAGTGAGAAGATGATGTTCCACTAAACCGTCTGTGGCACATGATGTTCTTTGCAGGGCTCCTGTTGATCACTGTTGCAGTTTAATAGCTTCATGTCCATCAGGCTTGGCTGTCCTAAACACATATGGCATATGCCCTGCCTCCTGTAGCATACATTTCCAGGAGGCTTGTTCTGGCTGACATATTCTTACACCCACTCATTCCTATTAAACCCATTAGGGCACCATACCTTTGGTTAAGGTCATGAGTAGGGTGTGGAACAGCCTTCTCTTTAATTTCTTGCTCCGCCTCACTTTTGGAAGATCAGGTCATCAGTTTTACGGGTCTCCTTATTTTTGCCTTTTCCTTCAGGTCTTTATTCCCTGCCTTTGTAGTGGTGTCCTTTTCAGCTGAGTTGCAGTGAGGAGCCACATACCTAAAATACATCTCTGCCAGCTGAGAGTGGATAAAACAGGTCTGGGCAAGGAAGGGTGTCTCTGTGGACACGGTGCTGGCTGGAATGTGGATACAGTTGCCTGAGCCAAGACTCACTCCTTGAGGTGAAGGTTTTATTTCTTTCCTGTGAGTAAGCGGGGAGTGTGTTAGCTTGGAGTAGCAGTAGGTTTAAGGAAATTATTTCTTTTTGTTTCCTTTTCTCTATTTCTAAGAAAAGATACTCCTTTTGTTGAGAAATCAAAACAGAGGCTGGATGCTTGCTCTGAGCTGTCTGCCACCAAAGAGAGAAGGAAAAAAGCAATCTTTACTAGTGCAGATTTTTGTGTGGTGTGGTTTGGGGTTTTTTTTTGTCCTTCCTAGGAAAGGGGTTTCTTCCAAAAAAATGAAGGGAACTTGAGTTGTTGAGTTGGCAGGTAATTGATACATATCTGCCTGGTCTGAAGAAGTACTTAACTTTTACATAACTACCTATGAATATATTTCGGAAGCTGGCAAGCTGCAGTCGACTGTGTGTTTTTCATTATGTCGGTGTTTTTAAATTTGTTGAAAATGGGCTTCTTTTATGAGTGGTAGAATTCCTTTTAAGTTGTCATTCAGAAACACCCAGAGGGGAGGAGAGTCCTGACAGCTCAGCAGATCGTGCTGTGCCTCCTGGCAGGATACTGGTGTGCCCTAAGGAACAACACTTGGCACGAAGCAAAATCTGGAGGTTCACCCGCCCTGCCACACTCTGATCGGCAAGACTCGGGGATTTACAGCGCTGGTGTAACTTAGGCAGCATGTGAAATACTTAGCTTGTTTGGTCTCATTTTTGCTGCTCTAACTACTGAATACATAACTACCTGATTAATGCAGAGATTTTAATCTTCTAACCCCTTGCAAACACGTATTAATTGCATTCATAGATTTATAAATTTGTAAAACTAGAAGGGGTAATTATTATCCTGTAATTTGGTCTCTCCATGCAATTGAACACAAATCTTTTTACTGAATTTAGTGTTTTATTCCCCTTGCTTTAAAAGTGTGTACCTTATTTTAGGAATTTGTTTTCTAGCCCCAATCTCCAGTTGTGAAAATTTCTCAAACCGTTGTCCGACTTGTTACTTATAGGATAATCAGGCTGGTCTTAATCTTCACTTTTTAAAAATCAAATGAGCAGACCTCTTAGAACTGCCTCAATATAGGGCATGTTTTCCAGTTCATAGATACTGTTCTTACATTTGCTTTTTAACTTCCTATTTTCTTTATAAATAAGAAAACTGTGTTTGCTGTGCTAATCATGTTTATATGGGTTTCAAGGAACCTGCCTCTTCTCTTGTTCCAAAATTTTTCACATGTATCAAAGGTCATTTTACCCTTTTTGGCTTATATCTGGCATAGACCTCTGCCCCGTTGAGTATTTACTAGGACCCTCCATCATCATAGCATTCAGAAGAGGATTTCCGTTTCAGGAGTATGACCTACACACTTTGTTCCTTGACCTTGCTTGCCCTCACGGGGACACACATTGCTCACTAGATCTTGTGAAGGAAATACAGAACAAGTGCAGAAACAACCACTATTGATGTGTTTCTCTCTTCCCTGGAAGAATCCTGCTGAAGTCTTGTGAACTAGATTTTAAGAGCATTCAAGACTCACCAGTCTCTTTTAGGCACCTCAAGTCAGATGTTTGAAATGTTTCCACTCTCCCAATTAATGAGGCTCCTGGCTGCTCTGGATTTCCCCCTTTCCCATAGAAATACATCTCTGTAGTGTTAAACCTTCTCTACTTGAAGAATCACTTTCCTCTAATGCTGATGTTTTCAGAACTAGAATGACTTAGAAGTAAGACTTTCTGCTATAAAATGGTATGGGCTTTTCTTTAAGTTTAGCGGGCTTGTATATAAACATGGATTTGGGTCAGTCTTCCCCCATCTCCCCTCTGACTTTTTCTACCCTGTTCCTGTCTGCAGGAAGTCCTTTACCACTGGGTGACACTGTTTGATAGTTCTTAACATTTGCAACAGTGAAGCCCTGAAGAAACTCTCCTTTGACTCTTTGGACTTCTGATTTTGAATCAAGGCTTAGTTTTCATATGAAATCCCATATTTTAATGTAGTTAAATTTGATTCAACCAAACCTGCCCTGATTTTTAATTTAGTGGTCCAGACTGACTGGTCTAGAACACTGATGGTGCATTGTAGCTGCAGGGAGTATAATTGATCTTACTTGCTTTTGTGATCTTAAAATCTATTTAAAAACTGCATCATTTCAGAATTGCATATGGATCACTGTTGACCCATGTATAAATAAATTGCTAGTTACCTTTTGGGATTAATCTAGTTGCAAACTGTGCTGTGGAGTGCATTTCCTAGGAGACATAATTTCAGTGATCTTTTCCTGAAAGTCGTGTTTACTGCAATGTAATGATTACCTGTGTAGTGTATTGGTGAAAGCCAGATATACAGTCAGTTGCATGCCTTTGCTAGTCATGATTTATTCCTTTCAAATGAATGACATCAGATGAGATGGAGGGGAGAGGGTGTATGCACGACATGCTGCTGTTTTGCAAGGAGAAAGCAATGCAGTTATTAAGGGCCTTTTTAGTGAGAGGTGTCCAATACACTGGGTCTTCTCCTTGCCATCAGAATGGCTTTCCGCATCCCCAACCCTGTCTAGGGATTTCAGTAATCACAAGGACCTGAGCAAAATGAGCATGGACAATATAAAGTCCTTAACAAACATGCAGGACTTCTTGGAAAAAGAAATTATGTAAGACGCATAGTCTGCTTTGTCAGCCGTTAGTCTCAGACTGGAAGCATGATGTTACAGTGGGTTGAGCACAGACCAGGGTTTAGGGAAGATGGGTGCTGTTCACAGTGTGCTAGTCTTCATCTTATGTTTTCCTGTCTTTTACACTGCCTATATTAAAAACTAGATGCTAAGTAGTTTGTTGCAGAGAAAATCTATATCCAAAATTCACCTGCATCAGACAAAAAGGGGATCTAGTCTCTGCCTGCAGTGGTGAATGAAGGTCTCCATCTCCTTTTTCTCTCCCAGTGCTCTCACAGCCCACCTTGCCTGGAGACCTCCTGTTGCAGTAGGAGGGGATAGGAACTTTCTTTCTCTCATCTTCCACCTCTGATTAAACAGCTGCAATGATACCTCTTCAGCATTTTAACTGAGCAAGAGAAGAAAGAAATGCAACTATTCAGAACTGGTACTTTCAGCTGGTTTCAAACCCAGTGGCAGAGAGCTTCATTGTAGATCTTGCAGCCTGAGGGAAAATTCTTTCAGATTCATACAAATTCCTGTTCATTGGGCCTGGTGATTTTAGTGGAAGGTGAGTATGTGCTTAAAGCTGTGTCTTTCTGCATCTCTTTTCCAAGTAGACTAGATACCAAGAGGAACTAGCCATTCTGTCCTCACCAGTACTGCTCTTTAGCCCTCAGCCTCTAGGCTCTTCCCTTAGCACCCAAGACTTGACTGAACTTGAAAGCACAGCAACAGAGACTGCCTGCTGGTGTTTAAATTGAATGAGAGCCATAAGCAGCTCTTTGCATTTGAGAGAATTTTAGCTGTGGATCATTGCCCCAAATCTTGCACTCCGTCTCCTTTTAGGTGTCAGTGCCAATGCAAACATCTTTAAAATGACCCTCTTTCTTGTGGTTTCTCATCTAGTGGATGTTTTATCTGTGCTTTGTTGACATTACACTCTCAGCAGTACTTAAGGGAAGAAAATGAGCATTAGCTGGATTTCCTTGAGATTTTGAGTGGTTTAGTGTATTTTAATATCCTCTAAAGTGCCAACAGGAACAGCTTCAGTAGCCAGCAAGCTCTGCTTCCTTCCATATCCTTGACATCACTGAGATTGCTTTGAGCTGCCCTGATCAAGTGAGCAGCACCCTTGTTCCTCAAAGAAGTCAATCATAGAATCATAAAATACCAGGTTGGAAGGGACCTCAAGGATCATCTGGTCCAACCTTTCTTGGCAAAAGCACGGTCTAGACAAGACAGCCAGCACCCTGTCGAGCTGAATCTTCAAAGTGTCCAATGTTGGGGAATCTACCATGTCCCTGGGGAGATTATTCCATTGTCTGATCGTTCTCATTGTGAAAAATTTTCCTCTTGTGTCCAGTTGGAATATCCCCAGGACTAACTTGTACCCATTACCCCTCATGTTTTCCATGTGATTCCTTGTAAAAAGGGAGTTTCCATCTTCTTTGTAGCCACCCTTGAAACATGATGATAAGGTCTCCCCTAAGCCTTCTCTTCCCAAAGCTGAACAAACCCAATTGTCCCAGCCTTTCCTCATATGACAGGCTTCCCAGTCCCTTGATCATCTTTGTGGCCCTCCTCTGGACCTTCTCCAGCCTGTCCACATCTTTTTTGTATAGCTGGGATCAAAACTGAACACAGTATTCCAGGTGTGGCCTGACAAGTGCGGAGTAGAGTGGGATAATGACTTTCTTCTCTCTGCTGGTGATGCCATTGTTGATGCAACACAGAACCCCGCTGGCTTTCTTTGCTGCAGCAACACACTGTTCACTCATACTGAGCTTGTTGTCCACCAGGAACCCCAGTTCCCTTTCCACAGAGCTACTCCCCAGACAGGTAGATACCAGCCTGTGCTGCACTCCTGGATTATGTTTTCCCAGGTGCAAGACCTTACACTTGTCCTTGTTGAACTGCATAAGGTTCTTGTTAGCCCACTCTTCCAGCGTGTCCAAGTCATGCTGCAGGGTGGCTCACCCTTCTGAAGTGTCCACTTTTCCACTCAGTTTGATATTATCAGCAAACTTCATCAGGGTACACTTGATCCCATCATCCAGATCACTTCTGAAGATACAAACAAAGTTGGGCCCAATATCGATCCCTGGGGGACCCCACTTGTGACAGGTTTACAGTTTGAAAAAGAGCTATTTACCACCACCCTCTGGGTGCAGCCTGTCAGCCAGTTCCCCACCCACCACACAGACCATTTGTCTCAACCATAACACATCAGTTTCTATAGGAGGAAGCTGTGGGGAACTATATCGAAAGCCTTGAAGAAATTCAGGTAGACAATGTCCACTGCTCACGAAGCAGGTTACTTTGTCATAGAAGGCAATCAGGTTTGTCAAGCACGATTTGCCCTTGGGGAATCTGTGCTGGCTTTTTCCAATCACATGCTTCATTTGACTTGTGATAGCCCCCAGGAAGATTCATTCCATAACTTTCCCTGGGACTGAAGTAAGACTGATGGGCCTATAATTTCCTGGATCCTCCTTTAAGCTCTTCTTGTAGATAGCGGTGACATTAGCCTTCTTCCAGTCTTCTGGGACGTCCTCCGATCTCCACAACTTCTCAAAGATTATGGTGAGCGGCCTCGCAAGAACATCAGCCAGCTCTCTTAACACCCTTGGGTGGATAACATCAGGCTCATCGATTTGTAGGGGTCAAGCTCCTGTCGTAGTTCGCATACCAACTCTTCCTTCACTGACGATGGGTCTGTGTTTACATCAACCTGAATTTTTGTTCCCAAGGCCAGGGGCCCAACAGTGCTGGTAAAGACAGAGGTGAAGAAAGTGTTGAGAACCCCTGCCTTTTCAGCATTGCTGCTGACTAACTCACCTCTCCTGTTTAACACAGGGCCAATATTTTCCCACTGTTTCTGCTTGTTGTCCATGTGGTCTGTCGGTCTTTTGGCAGCCATGCAACTAGTGAAGCTGTTAACTGATGATACCCAGTGTAAGGAAGGTATTCCAAGTTAAACTGTTCTGGCATAGCATGGCTTGCTACTTCATTTTGTCTGCTGGGATCTGAAGATTTTAAAGTGCATGACAAGAAGCAGTAAGATTGGCCTTGCAGAAGCTCGTGATGGTTTCAGAGATGCTCTTCTCTTGTATGTGCATGAACTGGGGCACACAGGGATGAAGTAACCTGCTTAAGATCAGTAATGCAAGGCTGGAGTCATAAACAAAAGCCAGATGCCTGCCAAAGGGTTTAAAAGTCCAATGGGCTTCATTTTGTTTGTAGAATAGTAATGTAGTAAGTAATCTCGTAACAGGATGATATTCGATGAGCGATCCCTGTGGCACAGTAGGTGCACACTGCCCTAAATGTGTTTGATTTTGAGGCAGGTGAAGACACTCTTGTGATCTAGAAGCAAAACTCTTATAGCTGGGAAGTGGTAGCCTTTTTGAACAAAACATGAGGGGCTGGGAGGAATTGCAGTCCCCAGGAACCTCTCTGGTCCTTCTCTCTGCCTCCGCAGGCAGTCTGGCTGTTTTTTGCCATGATCCAAACCCTGTTCATCCCTTTCAGCTGCAAAAGACAGTGTAAGAGCTAAACTCCTTGGGTGGTGCCTGGCTTGAGCATCTTGGCTGGGAAGAGTATTTTGTATTCTGTTTTCAGGAACTCTTTGAATTAAAGGGTGAACTGTGGGAAGTTATTAATGGTATCTATAATCAAGGATTAATCAAGTAAATCTCTCTAGTCAAGTGCCTCTTACTGCCCTGAGAGGATATAGATAAAAACGATAGTGGTGGTGAGCTTTCATGTGCAAACAGTACTGAGATGGTGCCTGGAAATCACACTCTGCATTTAAGTAGCTCTTTTGCCTTACTCTCGAGCTGGCCGATGCAAGGCGGTGCTGGTCATGTAACGGCTGAGCAGAGACATGTTGAAGAGTTTTTATTACAATTCTTCTAGAAATCGGAAGGGGGAGAGTAAAACCATATTTCTTCTCAAAGAATGCCTTTGGGTTACTTGTAACAAACCGCAAGTCTACGCGGTAGTTTAAAGAGCTAAAAATGTAAGTCTTAAAAAATAGTGTTTGATGGTTTACAGTACAGTTCAGAACAGATGTTGAAGTTTTTCGAGAATAAAATCTTCTTCAGTGTTTGAGCTAATGCTTCTGTGGAAGATATTAATTCAAGAATTTATTATGGCAAAAAGGAAATCACGTAACTTTTGGATCCTGGACTAGTCTATTATTTTGATGTTCATCAGTATTTTTAGGCATTTATTTATCTGCTTTTTAAGGGGCCTCAACTCTACTTCTGCTTTCACAGCTGGAAATAATTGTAGGAATCATTTGAAGGGTGAGAATGCCATATATATGTATAATAATACAAATATATGGTGTCTCACAGGAATTTTTATATTCAGATTCCATACGTAGTGGGTGATTCCTGGTATGAGGAATACCAGATAGAACATAAGTGCAATTCCCTGAATGCCATATAAACACGAGGGGTTTTTTGGCATGAACTTCCCTCTCTTGCAGAAACTATGGGAGCCCTGTTGTAGCAAAAGCTCTGGCAGCTGCTGAACCCTTAACCCAGTGTTGTTAAGATCTACTTTGTTAAGAACACTAGTGGCTGTCTGTAGCTCTTGTATGCGTGTTTCCAGTGTTACTACCATTAGGGACTTTTACTGAAGAAAACCATCTGTAGATAGAATAAAAAATAAATAACACTGGAAGCAAACATGTTCGTAGGACATGTTCCCCCAAACATAGCTTGCATGCTTCTGGCATGCCCCGGTTCAGTTGTACCTATTCAGTATGATCAATTTGAAGGGTCTCTTCCATTCTTCCTGAAGTTACTTGAGCTCCAAGGAGAATAAATGAGAGAATTTCAAGTATGTGACCACTTGGTCTTGACTCTCCAAGACTGAGGTACCACTATGGTACTTCTTGGTTGCTCTAGAAGCATCTTTGTATCTGAAAACATTAAACTTCTCTCTGGGAGGGAGGATACTTGAAGTTATTTTTATACAGCATTTTCTTTGTCTAGTGGGATATTGAAATTGCTTTGCAGTTTGAGGAGTTAAAATTTCTCTTCCATGCGGGATCTCCAATTTATTTCTTCTAGATGAAAATCCACGTGTATGTAAGTAGCCATGTGAGAGTTCCTCAGGCAGGACAAGATAGGATAGATAAATGCTTTTGTGCTGCTTGTGCAGCAACAGCTAATTCAGCAGATGCACTGGGGAAGCACCGGCTAAATTAGTGGTGTATTAAACTTGAGCTAAGCTCAGCTGAAACATCCCCCAAATTCCAATCTCTCCTTTGTTTTGGAGCAAGGTAACGGGGAAACACAGAAATGAATTCTCAATTGATCATGTAACAGCAGATGGTTAAAAGGAGCCTCTCGGATGCTCTTAAGGCAGCATATTCCTGTTAAGTGTTTATTTGGATTATTCGTGTCCCACTGTTGCATCTAGTGATGATCTGAAAGCAGCTTTATGGGTTGTGACTTTTGTGGTGATGAGCACTAGAGACTCATGGAATTAATATTTTTTTAATTGTTATTGCTTGAACATTGATTAAACTTTGTTTAAGGACTTTTAAAGGATTCTGTCATTGAGCTTGGCTGGTTTATTTGTGTGAGCCTGAATCATGGAATGAAACTATGGGACTGAACTGCCAGCTCTGTTCCTGTCTGCCATTAGCGTGGTGAATCCTTTGTGCCTCAGTTTCCTTCTTATGTGAAATTTGCCTGTGCTTTTGTAAATGTCTGCTTTGAAAAGGTGTGGGTGGTAATCACACTATCTTAATTGTATTGTTTGTGTATAATATTACACAGTGACTCCGCAGGACTGGGTTGGTGGCTTCCAGCCAGACTGAGGTTTGCAAAGGGTGTGAGAGGATTCACCAAGTGGGAACTGGGTGCCCTGTTTCGCTGTTTAGAAATCCTAGCTGAAATCATTTGCAGCTTAATCACACATGGAAAGCGTCTTCAGTTCCCAAGGGAGTTTTATTCATTCAAGTTTGCTGCTAGTTCATGTTACATTAGGAAACCACGATTCCTGACCTCTGAGTTGAATACATGTTTTTAAAAATAGAGATGGGACAGAAGAAAGGAAAATAAATAGACTTCATTTCAAGGGCTTGCCAAAAGCAAATCTATGTGCTGCAAAATATTACATCAAACTTTCTGAGGAATGACTGAATCAAATTGTTTTCCAGGGGCTTGTGTTAAAAAAATGGTACATTGTTTATGACAGACAGTTGTAGGGTAATTCTGCATTTTTCATCTTTGCCTAAGCAAACAGAAGACTTGTCTTGAAGAAGCAGCAGGTTATTTTCAGATTTACTTTAATGGAGAGCTGTCAGTGATTAATGCTTTCTAGAAGACTCTCAGCCCCATCAACACAACAGAACTGGTAGAGGAGTACAGCAAAAACAAATATTTACAGAGTGGGTTTATTTTGGGTGGAGGTTGGATATGTAACATTTGAATTGGTTTAGGTGTGATAAACCTGACATGAACACCGGGGAAATATGAATCGTGTCCTTATTTTAAAAAAGAAAAGAACTGTAGCTAGTTTATTAATTGTCTACGGTAAAGAGAATAGGCTTCTACACACCTTTTATTAGCAGCATGGTGCTCTGTGATATTTGTTGAGAAGTATGTTGTGGTTTGGGTTTTCTGGGGTTTTTTTGATTTCTGGGTTTTTTTTTGATATGGCATGCAATTAAACAGTGAGGGATTTGAGATATGAGTTCAGTGAAGGGCTACTGAGACGAGCTGGGGGCTTGGGAGCATGTGCTGTGGCAGAGGCTGAGAGACCTGGGCTGCTTCAGCCTGGAACAGAGGCAGGACTGGGGGGGACTTAACAGCAGCCCCCTGTGCCTGGGAGGAACTTAGCAAGAAGATGGAGCCAGGCTCTTCACTGTGGTGCATGGTCAGAGGGTGAGAGGCAATGGCATGAGTTGAAACAAAAGGTTCATACCAGTGTAAGGAAAAACTTCACCATGAAGATAATAGATGAGCAGGATTGCCCACAGAGGCTGTGCAGCCTTGGAGGATTTCAGAACCTTACTGGGTAAAGTCCTGAGCAACCTGGACTGATCTCATAGCTATCCCTGCTCTCAGCAGGAGGTTGAATTAGAAATCTTCCAAGTTTCTTCTGACCCCAATTTTCCAATGATCCATGTGGTGATAGCTGCTTGCTTGATTGAAGCAAGAAGCTGATGGGAGAAGTATTTTTATTGCATGATCAATGTCAGTAAGAGGTTTATGTCATGTACAGCAATATACTTACATAGTTTTGAACTGTGGGCAATTTTTATATTAGTTTCAGAGGTCCCTGTGAGAACTAGCACCCCCACAGAGTTCAAAAACGCTACATATAAACTTGCCTTGAAAAACTAATGCAGGGGCCACCCTGACAGCGGCTCATACTGGTAAGCTGTTTCTCATTGGATTTGCTCCATAGAAACTTGGTGTGTGAGATGTAGCACCAATAAAACACAGTTCCCATCATCCGCTCAAACAAAGAAGCTGAAAGGGCTATGCCGGATCCGTTGGACACATTCAAATCCAGAGTGGCTTCTCTGCATCCACTGAAAACTTAGTCCTGTCGTTTTGCTTCTTCATCTGTAAGTGCACATACAGCCCAAGCAGAGTGATGGTGGTACTGTTCAGTGTTAACGTACGAAGTAGTAGTGGAAATCTTTCCGCTATATCAAGTGGATTTTGAATCAGACCTGAGCAACAATATGAGATTCCTAATGAAAGAAAATAGTTTAGGGATTAAACTGAGACTGAATTTAGACAGGTTTTACAGCCTGTGGAGTGAGAGAGGGAGGGAAGGGCTGCTAACAGTGGGGTCTAAATTAAAGCACATACTCAGCTTTTACTGGAAAATATGTGGCAAATCCCAGTGATTCTCTGATTTGTCTCATAGCTCCGCACGGTACAGTGTGCAGCATTCAGCTGTTCTGCCAGTCAGGGTAATGGAGGTCTGTCGCCTTTTCTTTCATGTCCCATTGATTCATCTCTGTAAACCCACATGCTGTGAGATATTTTTTTGGGGGTCTGTTTGAGGGGACAATGTTTCATCAAACTGATAATTGCAGACTCTGTGTGCAGGTTTCCATGACAGAGAATGGAGGCAGAATTGCTCTGAATGGGCTTTGTTTTGGATGCTGAACTTCTTGTGACTGAAGCTTTTTAATGGAAGGGGGTATGAATAGTCATGTATAAATTATTTAAAAACTATATTTTACTTGTCAGCTGTTGACTAAAAGTGTTGTGATTTGGTGTACAGATATGTTTTCTCTAACAGGATAGGAAAATGCCACATTTCCAGATGATATAAATCATAAAGACTTCATTCATTGCCTTCAGATCAGGATTTCTGTGGATCTTCACTGGGTGAAATACAGCCTTTAAGAAACAACCTCACCCAGCTTTTTCTCCTCTACCTTTCCACTCAAAAATCTGTACCCCATCCCAACGACTGCAGATCTGGCAATTTCCATATGGAAGCTTTTGCTTGGTACAGCACAGTTCAGGGCTTATCCGCAGGTGTTTTCCCCATAGCTGGCATGATACTGATGTATGGTTTTGGTACACATTCGTAGTATTTAATATAGTCAGTATTTAAAATGTCTTTAGGTTCTCCGTATTGCTATCTAAAAATGCTTCATCTGAGTAGGCTTATTAAAATCAATAGGGCTCTTCATGCGCTTAACCTAAATTATTTGTCTAGTTCTTCTTAAAACGGGAGGAATTTGTCTCCAAGTCAATGGACGAAGGCTATTAGAGATTACATTGTTGTGAAATTGCTGTCTATTAAAAAAGCTGCTACTGATGTTTGCTGTTAGAGCTTTTACTTAGTACAGACAAAATTAATCTAGGAAAAGCATACCTGTTACCAATGTAATATGCTGCCTTTATGTTTTAACACACCTTTAAAAGGCCTTTCAATGTAGACTTACAGCAGTTTTTCCCGTTTTACAGATACTGTGAACAAGGACACTGAACCCAAAGATCCATATCCCATTCCAAGAAAGATTATGGCTGAACCAGACTACATAGATGATGACAATCCTGAGTTAATTAGACCTCAAAAATTAATTAATCCTGTTAAGTCATCACGGAATCATCAGGATCTCCATAGAGAGCTGCTTATGAATCAGAAAAGGTAAGAGTCTAAAAATCACTTGTGCCACCCTCCCACTCCAAACACAGGGCTTGAGTTTTAGTTTCATCAAAATGATGTTTTACCCAAAACCTAGCAGACATTTTTTGTTGTTTCAGAAATTGTAGATGAAAAGATTCTGATTCTTAACCATGGCATTTATTTCTGTTTTGAATTTCAGTTGCTCTGCACAAGGTGCTGTAAAAGACTTTCTCACTTTGGTTTTGTGAAGACTTGCAAAGGGTCAGTTTCAAGAGGGAGCAGTTCAGTTCTCCCCTATCACATTTCATATTGCTTACCTGGGCACTGTAATTTGTCTTGAACTCTTAACTTTATCAAGTATTTGACAAGATTTTGCAATTACCAGCAGGACGATAAAATCTGTGGGTTTTCACTGTTCCCAGCACACCGAGTCTGTGGGGCCACCTTTAAATCAAAGAAATAATCTATTTTTATCTCACATGAAACTGTTCTCTCCTTACTTTATCTTTCTTGCAATGCAGTGTGGTAGTCTGGTGCCTGCTCTGCTGCTGCACAAGTGTTTCTTTGTGTGCGATGCAAATGCTGCTCCCTCCATTCTGGGATGGGATGCACAGCTGTTGCTCTATATATTGCTTTTAAAGTTGTAAATAACTGGAACTCGATCTCATCAACTTCAGAGACACAGGCACTTGGCCCAGAAATAGCTGAAGTTCTGTTATTAAACCTCTTCAGCAACGGAGGAGCCATTTAGAAAACATGTTAAGAAAATAGCCACCAGACCACAGGGTGGAGGCAAAGCCACCAAGCTTGTTGATAGTCCTCCATTTAAACAAACATGATAACTATGATAAAAAATAGCGATTTGGTGGATTGAAGCCACTCAAAATGGAATTTCCAAAGGCAAGGATGTGGGGATCCGCACTACAGAACTGGCAGAACAGTATTTCAGAGTGCATTTGAGAATAAAGTTGCTGATAGCAGCCATTCAGGCTCTTTGAGACCCAGGACCTTGATAAAGGAGAGGAGGAAGGTCTTGCTTTGACTGCTCCAGCACAACTGGATTTGTCCATTTGACAGGAAGAGTCACATTATGAAAGTTTTTCTTCCCCCCCCCCCCCCCCCCCTCTGTCAGGGTAGTATTTTGAGGGGAGAAGGGGTCTTTTCTATCTGTAATAGCAAAATCCTCACAAATGCTGGGCTTAGATACTTAATTCTAAATGAACTGCATACACAATACAGCATTTCTTTAGTGATAAAGTGGTAGAAATGTTTTACAGAATCCCAACTGAATTGGAAGAAACTGGCCTAAATAGGTGTTTGTCCTATTTTTCATTAATGGGATTAAACATCAAAGTTAGTTCCTAGCACCAAGAAGGCTATATATTCGTTGAAAGATAGTTGAAGTTTCCCAACTTATGATCTTATTCTAAAGGATGTGGAGGCTGCAATAAATTAAGGCTATTTTTTTTTCTTTTAAGTTTATGAAAGCATAAAGCACTTTTAAATAGTATGGAGTTCTTTTCTTCTAGGAGAATATCCTATTACACAGAGTTGTGCAGCCCTCAATACCCACTCTTCTCTTATTGTGATTTTGATTAGCTGCAGCTGTTAATTTTAGATTCTTATTTATTGGTGCAGAAATGAAATAGTTTGAGGGTTTTCAGCAGCAGAAAAACTGGTATTTTTGAGAAGAGGGTTAGTCTTCTGTGCTTCATGCCACTGTACTAGCTCTGATATGAAGCTTGTGTTCTGCTTTGTTACTGCAAACTGTCATATTTATGGAGGACTTGTAGTGCTCTTATAGAAGTCTGCTTAACATGCACCTTATTTTATTGTGAAGACTCAATGTAGGCATCAGAAGCTTCGCTTTTTGAGCAGTCAGCTCTGAACAGCCATTTCTGGATCTTAGAAGATATTAGCCAGTGCTGGTCCCATCGTTCTCCATGCCTACTGTGAGCAGTGTCTGTTGGGTCTTGAACTGACGTAGTTCTTTACTTGCAGAAATGGTAGTTGCTCCGGGCAGACAAAGATCCAGGTGGTGGTACCTCAAGGCACTGGTCACTTATTTTAAGCTATTTTTACTCATCAGGAGTCAACCTCAGCTCTGTAGAGTATTGGTCCTATCCCTTCCAGAGGTTTTAACCCTATCAACTCTAACTGGTGTTATAGTACACTTTGCTTACTCTATATCAACGCTTTAGGATTTTTTATTTAATGAGGACAGTCACTAGGGGGTGATACAAGACTCCCAGTTAATCCAGTAGCTGCCTATTTGTTGCTTTTCCTTTTTACATGTGGGAGTGGAAATAGGATTGACGTGGTTCTGCTACGGACCTGACTACCAACCCCACTTGATTAGACTGAGAGGTTTTATTTACTTGCATCTTCTGCAGGTCCCCTTTATTACAGCTACAGCATGTTTCTTGTGCCTCTGCTTTGTTACAGTACAACCTGACTGGAAAAAAGCAGGAACGAGTAATGTTACTCAGCAGCTTACCGCTGGTTTGTGGCTGTTGCTAATTGCTGTCATGGAAGTTTCCATTGATTCAGCTCTCACTGATCCAGTAGTAGTAGTAGTAGTAGTAATAAAAAATCACTCCAGCTTTTCTCTGCCTGGCTTAGATTTTATGTGTTAAAATGTAATTAAAATAGCATGAAACATAAAATATTAACACAATCTTGTAGCTTCTGTTGCATTCAGGCCATGAGATCTATTATGAGAAATAGCGAACAGCATTTGGTGTTGCTAAATATTTGATTTTGCTGTCAGGGTATGTACAGGGATAGTGTGTTGCATAATATATGGAGTCATTCATAGATGTCACCATAAAATGGCATTTTAATGTATTATTGGACATGCTGTCAGATATGCATATTATGGAAGAATTGGTCAACCACAGATATATAGCAAGTAGGGAAGAGTAAGAATATGCCTTCTGAAAGCTTATTCAGATTATTGAATTTCTTAAAGTTGAAATAAAAAATGGTTGTTAATGCTGAATATTTTCACTTAATAGTCTTCACAGGGAAAATGACAATAACGAAGGCAAATTTTGGATCTTTCTGCTCTGACTTAAGTGACACTCATATCTGAATAACAGGGAGAGCTTTGAGTCTTACCATAACAGATTTTGAAAACATCATAGCAAA
Source organism: Strix uralensis (assembly GCF_047716275.1). NCBI lineage: Eukaryota > Metazoa > Chordata > Aves > Strigiformes > Strigidae > Strix > Strix uralensis. The sequence goes on along the minus strand of NC_133976.1, from coordinate 8,272,317 downwards.
ACAGATATAAAAGAAATAGCTGAAGTCACAAAAATAAGTAGGAGTGAGCATGTATCTGTGTGTGTGCGCCTGTATAAATAAAGTCATGCATCTTCCCAAAGAGTAAGCTTTCTCGTTTTAGAGTAGTTGGCTTGGAAAGCAATTTGTGCTGAACAGACTTGAAACATTCAGTTGATGTAGTACCTAAAGTCTTGTGAGAGGGAGAATCCTCCAGCCTTTGTCTGGTCTCCAAGGTGACTGCAACTTTTTTTATTCTGTTTTTTGTTGGTTTAGCTTCTTTGTGATTTTGAGTGCAGCCTGGGAGCTCTCACTGAAAATAGCTTCTCTATTCCAGCTAGTCCAGCCAGGCATGGGTAAAGCTCTCACATTTTCAAGTAAGGACAGAATCCATGATTTCCAGGAGCAGTGTGACAAAGTCCAGAGGGAGACCACTTTTTAGTTCTGTCCATGCAAATTTTGGTGGGCATAATACCCTGCATAGAACTGTCTGAACACAATCTCTCTGAGTTATCAGCCAGCAAGAGAAGTTTTTTTGTCCAAAATTTGTTTCTAGCTCTGCTAGAGTCTTGATTTCTGATGTTTTTTTTAATCCCTTCTTCTGGAATTGAGAGGATCGGGGGAAGACTAAAGATGAAAGACAAAATAGTGAATTATACAGGAGAAATACTAGCATGCATGTTAAAGGGAAATATCCTCAGTAATAATACAGCTTAAATTCTAGTTTAGGGCTTTTGGCTAGAAACCAGGCAAATGTCTGCATGGTTTTTTACCTTTTAAATCATTATTTATATTCCAGTGTATCTAAATAGGCAACTGCTTGACTGTAGAAAACCTGCCTACAATTCTGTGTGAATTTCTGCTAAATAAAACTGATCTCTTTCTTCCCTGTTTCCCCCCCCCCCCCTCCTCCTATTTAATTTGAAGGGGTCTTGCACCTCAGAACAAACCAGAGCTACAGAAGGTGATGGAGAAGAGGAAACGAGATCAAGTTATTAAACAACAAAAAGAAGAGGAAGCACAAAAGAAGAAATCAGACCTGGAAATAGAGCTACTGAAACGGCAGCAGAAACTGGAGCAGGTAAGATGGGGAATAACACTACCTTTTCACATCTGCATCAGAGCTACTCACCCGAGGCTCCCTTTGTAGACACGAAAAATGCAGCAGCCGATTTTTGGCACATTTCCTCTGATCAAATGCAGATATCTTTTTTAGGATGAGTCAAATCACACTCTACAACTACCTGTTTGTTGTTACTTACTGTATAGGAACTGCATATGGTGTCTGCCTTTGGTCAAATGAATCCTGTACCACACAACAGGAATGTGTGTGGAGCACTGACCTTATTTAACCATTGAAACTGTGGTGAATTAGTCAACTTCAGTAGTCTAATGATTAAGAGGTGATCCACGAGGAATGGCTGTTAGGCTGTAGTGCATCAAAACTGGTGGATGCTTAATGAATAAAAAAATCAATTGATTCTTTCTCCTGGGTTATGTAAGAAACTAGATGACTTCAAAAAGATCTTTTGTAGCCTTAAAACGTGTGAGCCCATTGGCATTTTCAAGCCAAGGAAAAGACCCTGAGTATGGAGATGGTGTGGAGTTGGAGTTCATTGTGGTGAAGCTTACTGCTAGGCACAGGGCCAGCCAGATGTCTCTGTGCCAATTAAGGCACTTCGTGTACCTGCAAGGAAATATCTCTACAGTGAAACACCTCATCATAGAAGTCACTGTGCATCAAGCATTGCATTTATTTTTAAATGAATGAATGCTCGAAAACAGTATTTCCTGTTTTTCTCAATGGAAATCAATTAAGGCAAATAATTACTCTATTGAAAATGAGATGTAATCCAATCATTATTTAGGTTTTGGGGGTTTTATTTTGTTTTTTTTTAATTAGGCTTAGAAATATTTTTGGAGGGAGAAAGCTATTCTATTTTTAAGTGTATCATCCTGTCACTTTCCTTTTCTGCTCTTAAGTGCCCAGCTTCAAATGGTTCAGCTTGTGGGAAGATTAGATTTGAAGCTGAGCCGTCCAAGGACATATGTAGAATAGAAAATTCTGTTAGAAGAGGAGAAGCCTGCCCATTGCAAACAATGTTGTGACTTTGTAAACATCATAGGAATGGCGTTAATTGACAACACGACTCATGGAGGAATGTTGTCATGATTTATTGTAACAAGGCATGTCCCTTGCCAGTGAACCAGAGACAAAGGAGAGATTATTTAGGTGAGCTGTATGTGGTCCCCTTTAATCAGGGAGACCTTGGTCTGCTAAAAAAAAAAAAAAAAAAGAAAGATTCTTTCAAGAGCTTTTGTTAGTTTTCTAAAGGATTGTTTCTTCCTTTCTGCCAACTTATCTGCCTTCACTGAGGATTGCTAAGCAATCCATATTCTGTGCCGTGTTCTGTATGAGCACTGTATAGCTTTGCCCCATAGAGCAGGACATTTAACCTCACATGGTAGATTCCAGTGTCTGCATGGGCAGGAGCTCCAACTGGGTTAAAAATGTCAGTTGAATGGGCTCTCAAAAATGAACAACTAAGGGCCAAGGAGGATTTTTTTTTTTATTGCTTTTTGTGATAGACAAAACAGAAACACCAAAGGAGGCTCAAGTTAGATACAGAAATCCATACCTAGACACTCAGAAATAAATTCTGCAAGTGTGCTCAGTAGTAGCTGTTCGCATGTGTTCTCCCAAAAGTCACATTCGTCCTTGTCCTGTTGTAAAACCCAGGGAAGGGAATTGTTACTGTTTCTTTAATGAAGATGTCCAAGAATTTCTTCAAAAATGCTTCATCTTGTTCTCGTACTGGGCTTGCAGAGTTTTTGTCCATCTGGCAGAGGTGGACATCTGGAACAAGCTAGAGCCAAGGATCTGAAAAGATTTACCGTTTATGAGAACAGATACTCTCAAAGAAATGGAACTTTATCTTTTCCCTGAGAGGGAGAAAGGAAGCGGTTTAAATAGTTTTGCACAGCCAATTATTGAAACCTTTAGTTTTTTGTCTTGTATTTTGATGATCTGTTTTATATGCTTTTTTTTACATGTGATTCCCTTTTAAGCTGGAACTGGAGCAACAGAAGATACAGGAAGAGCAGGAAAATGCACCTGAATTTGTCAAAGTCAAGGGCAACTTGAGGAGGACGGTCCAGGAAGCAACAGAAGCACCAGACTCCTAGAGCCAGTGCCTGCTAAGACTTCCAGCTTTCCTGCAGAGAGAGGCTTTTGCAAGTTGTCTCAGATTTGCCCCTCAAGAGGGAAAATAACAGCATCCAGCTGACACTTACTGAAGATGAGATTTTTAATTCCTGGGACATGTGGATTAAAAAGACAGTACCATAAACAGATCGACTTGCCAAATGCAGTCCTGAGATCAATGGATAAGGAGTTGTTTGTCAGCTCAGTGTCATGGACCAGTCTGATGTGCTTGCTCAGAGATTTTAACCAGGGAAACTAGAGAAACTCCTTCAGTGTTGCACTGCTTTATCTCTTGTGATCCTAGTTTAGTGGAGATACACAGATTATATTTTGCTTTAAAACACAAAAATCCTCCTGTGATATCTTATGAAGCTTTGCTGTGCAGGTAGATTTCCTCCATCTAGACCTACAGCCTGTGTGTATCACACAAAAATTTGTGTTTAGTTGGAATTTTTATCAACTCTGGGAGGATATGAGTTATGTGGATCACTGCTGCCCATCCCCACTAGGATAGGCAGGTGTGGGCAAGATGAGAATGCTTAAAATTCACCAGCAGTGAAAAGTTAAGCAGCCTTAAAGCCCATTTCTCCCTGTTTGGCATGTAGAATTTGGGCTATGAAAGAGCAGAAATCTGATGATCCTCTCACCAGGGAGAATCCAGAAGCTGATTTATCTCTGTCTCTTACACCATTGTGTACAGCCTGTGCAGTGCTACCTGTGAATTTACCTCTCAATGCAAAATGACCTGTCTTCTACTTTTTGTGTTTTTAAATCCTATTTACTTTGCTGTTGTGGCCTTTCTCCTCCAAGGACATGCTGATCTGAGTACAGTGTTAACACATTACTTGGTAGTGTTTAAACTCATTTGCTGGAACTGAAATCAGGAATCTGATCTGCCATCAGTTCCTGCTCTTTGCAACAGAGCAGTGTTTAAGCCAGACCAAACTGATCATTGGAATCTACTGAAATGGAAATTTTTTTGCTGAAGTGAGGCATAAAATGAAATTCATTTTATCCTATCCTTCCTTTAGCCTCAAGAAAGAAGGGAAGTGTGTTACCACTGAGTCGTAGGGTCCAATTCTGTCACCTTCTGCCTTTCCACAAGTTTCCCCTGTGACTTGCCATTAAATAAAATATTGCTCAGCTTGCACAGGGATGGCAGAATCTGATCCTTCATGCTTATGACTACTAGTTATCCAGGAAAGCCTGGGATGAGGAGGGCGGAACAGATTACTCATGTAGGATTATAGAATTGGATTCTTACCTGGTGTGAATGGGTGCAGGTATCTTTTCAGAATCTGGGGAGAAATCCTCACCTTCCTTGGTTGGCACAGTCCTAGCTCTCACTGAAGCTGTGTTCATCTGTATCAGCTGAGGATCTAATCCTAGTCTTTGCCTTAGGATGCTAAACAAAATAATTTCTACTTTGTAATTACATTGGACATAACCGTTTGCGAACACTTTTTATTAATATCAACAGTGGTGTGTTTTGTATTGTGAAGGTGGTGGGGGAGGGTTTGTTGGTTTGTTTTTTAGTTCCTTTTGCCTTTTAAGTATTGGACATTTTAAATACAATTTCAGCATGAACAAAATGCTCACAATTAGGAATGTTTCCTAGATACAGACTTCAATTTGTCAAGATCCAGGCATTTTTTATGAGGACATAATCGGATTGAGAGTAAATTGAGTTGTGATAAGTGTATTGCCATTGATTGAGACTTGCAGTGTGACTCATGTCTAGAAGATTAAATGTGAAGATGGTCTACCAGACTGTTCAGATTATGGACATACAAAAGACAAAAGGCCAAAAGTAAGACTCTTTCATGTATTTTCTCAACAAAGGAACACCCTGAGTGCTGCAGGTTCTTCCCTCTCTCCTCCTCTTCTTCTGGAAGGAGAAGATCTTCCTTTCTGGCAGCACATTATTCAAACACTTGCACTGATTAAGTTTGTTTCATGTTGTTGAGACAGCACTATCTATGAGCCTTCTACGCCACACTCATGTTTTATCTTAGCCGCTCTCAGCCTACCAGACTTCATGCCTCTTGGTTTCCACTCCACAGTTAACCTTCTGCTCACTATGGAAATGTCTAGAAGTTGTTGAGGAAACCCTCCTCTGGCTTGTGCAGACCATTTCTTCTCAGCCATTTCCCCTCGGTGAGCATGTCAGTCCTACTATGTGTGCACAGTGAAATGAAGTTGGTGTAATCCAAATGGCACCGGAGTCGGTGGGGGATGAGGACCTCTCTTTGGCTTCAGTGGGTGTGTTGGATTGGGCCCTTCAAGGCTGAAGGCATTCTGCCTTCATTTCTTTCCATGTCAGCTTGTGATTCAGGGTAGAGTTTGTCTTTCTGAAACACAGGAGGCCAGAAAACCCTTGTACATACAGCGTGAAGTAGGTTTTTGTTTTCAGTTGGAATTAATTCTCTGTGTGAACAGAACATCAATGTGTGTGTTAGAACATCTTTGAATTCTGCTGACCCTTTAGTCTAGGAATCCCAGCCACCTTCATGTCGATTTGACAGGCAAAAGCTTGTCTTCAAAGTCAGGATTGTGCTAGAATGGGCAACCCTTAAATGGGTGGTCAGCTAGTCACACCACAAGTGTCCTGTGCGGCTACTCAAGTAAGAAACTGATTGCCAGTGAGCATAAGCAATTCCTCATCTGCCCTTTAGCTATATGGGTTTTGAAGTAATCCAGCAAATACTTCAGTGATTTGAAAATGGCTCACTTACCACTTTGTACTTTTTTAAAACTCTTGCTTTTGATAGTATAATAGTAAATTTTTTAGCATTTTTGTGGCTTTAACCTTCTGTTAATATCTGCACTTGTTTGAGTGTACATATATAAATATATATAAATATAAAAAGGGAGCCTTAATGGATTTGTTTTCATAATTTAATATTTTTTGTATTTGCTCTTGTATAATTGTTTTTAACTAAAGGTATTACGAGAATGAGGGTGGAATACTTAGAACCAAAGTTATGCTTAATAAAATCTACTACATGCTTGGCGTATGCGGTGGTGTCTGTCATGTCCTGCTGAAAACAAAGCCTCGGGGACTGTGCTGAGATATCCAGGTTATTTAAAATTCTGCAATGCAGGGGGGGAGTATGAAGATCGTGCTGACTTTTTGTTCCTTTAAACTGCATCCATGTTTGTATATGCAAAATTATTGGCAAATTAGCTGGCAGAAAAAGCTCATTGTGTCTCTTAGTCTTATTATCTTTTGAATATTTTTGACACAGGAGACTGTTAGGACTGTGTAGCTGTTCAGCTGGTGCAAGGTGAGGCAGAGCATGAGTGAAAACTTATGATGGGAATCAAATAATTGTGAAACTCATTCCCTATCCTTCTAACTTTATCAGAGTATACCAGGCAAAATTCAACCCTGGAATCGTTAGCATTGCAACAGCTCCACCCTGAAAGGGAATGAGGAAAGAGCCTGGTCCTGGGTTCAGTCCTGCAAAGGTCCTTTTAATTTAGCTAGTGCTTAAGCCTGTGGTTCCAGTAGGAAAAACTTGGACATGTGAAAGAAAGTGCATGCACAAATGATTTGCTGGGTTAGGGTCAGATTGCTCAGTGCCATTGCTAAGAGCAAAATCCTGTGTCAACAGCAGACAGAGAAAACTAGCAGGGGGAGGAAGGGGGCTGGAGCAGGTGTGGGTCATCAATTCTCCACAAAGATCCTCAGCTCTTACTGGTGAGCCCTGGTCAGCCAGGGACAGGTGGTGATGGAGGGGGAGCTGGAGAGGAGCGTGGGGTAAAACAAAGTGGGGGAGGAGAAGAGCAGTGAATTCAGAACAGATGTCAGGAAATGCTTTTTCCTTCAGAAACTGCTCAGCATGTGGAATGGGTCCTGGCAGTACTGCTGATGCAATGATGCTGGACCCGCTCCAGGAGCTGTCAAATGTGGGGGAGGTAAGAAAGAACAGAGAGTTAATAAGGGGTGGGTTCCTGTGGCCTGATGGAGATACTGCCCTGTGCACTCCTACCTCAAGCATATTCAAATGTGTTTTGAATTATCTTTTGATACTTCACTGCAGCTCCAGAAAGAAAACAGTGAGGGCACGTGATCTGCTTTTGTAGCATGTCCAGCGGAAAAGATGATCTTCCTTTTGTATGCTTTTTTGGACTGTGTTGAGCTAATACGTTTTGTCATGTGGCTTTGCAAGCACTGGTCTGCTGGGGGCTTTGCTTGTGCTCCTGTAGCCATATGCAGATGGTTTGTGTCATGCCACAGCTACATGGAAAGATGTACCTTGAGGTCCCTTAGCTGCTGTTACAGGGTCCATGGATAGCACTCATAACCTAAAATGGCTAATGACACCTGTGGTGACTAGTTGCACTTAAGAAAATAACTGAGCGAGATGGTTGGAGTCAGACCAGCTTCAGCAGTGCGGTTTCCATCGGATCAGAACTGATGTCTTTAGGGTGAAGAATGGGAGGGCAAGTTGGGTTCTTGGGGCATTGCAATAGGAAGAGCACAAACACTCAATGACATCTGGAGGACTGGAAATATGAAGTAGCTTTCCCCCCATGCCACCACTTAAAACTGTTGGTTGAAATATTTCATCTGTCAGAGTAAAGGTTTGTGGTGCCCTTGGTAATATTAAGGATGACTCTCCTCGATGGAGGTGGCCAGAGGAAGTATTTGGTGGTGGTAGTAGAGCACAGACATCCTGACTGCCACTCCAGTGCTTGTTTTCCACAGCCCATGTTTTGGCGTTGCTTTCGACCTCGGTAATGGCTGCACTGGGTCCACCACACTGCCTGCATTGCCTCGCCCAGGTTAGACAGGGGCTATTCTGTTCTTCTTCAGGTACCCAGGGGTCCATTTTAGTGAATCTTAGGTGCATTTGAGCGAATCGTCTGCTTTTCACAGAATCACAGAATCATCTAGGTTGGAAAAGACCTTGAAGATCATCTAGTCCAACCATTTCATTTCTATCTGCGCAGAGAAAAACAGCCCTGTGAAGCGCAGTTCCCTTCCTTTCTTTGACTGTAAAGGCCTGCAATGCCTGACTGGGAGGGAACATCATCTAGTTTGCAAAGGCCTCAAGCTGAGCGATTCAAATGCCACCTCTGCCCCACAGGAATGATGAGGCACCTGGATACCTTTAGTAAATTCAGCCACTAATCTGTGTGTGGTTCATAAGCTGATAAAGAGCTCACCTCTCCACTGTGCTCACTGGCTCTGGGGCTTGGAGTCTTCAACTGAGCCCCTGAGGTGCTGGGGTGACATGTGGCCTCTGCAGGGGGCTGGGGAGAAGGGACCTGCCCCAGGGAGGGAGGTGGCATCTCCACAGTGGTGGTGAGGGAAGGGGGAGGACATAAAGCACCTGAGAAGCGGTTCCAAGAGCCAGAATCACCCACTACAGCTGTAGTACTTAATTACCTGAGTAATCATTTTCAGAGTTAACTTCTATTATGTACCCAAGTCTAACCTCTGCGGTGGATGGCATGAGCAATTTAACACAGATTGAGGCTGGCACCGGGGAACTTCAGCCTGATTAGGTGGGAAGAAGAAACATACTTCTTTCCCCCTCTTCAGCTGTTCAGAAACAAATCTTTCATAACACAATTGAAATGCCAAGTCTGCTTCATTGTGCTTGAAAATTAAAGAGCACCCAGCAAGGCTCAGCCCCTTAGCAGGGTTCATTTGAAGCATGGCTCGGTACAGAAAGGCAAAGGGTGCGGAGAACTGAATCCCACCTGCTCTGGAGTCAGGGCACGGCAGCCCAGCCCATCTGAAACGGTCTCCCCCTAAAAAGCGGTGATGTCCACCAGGCTATCTGTCTTTGAACTCTCCTTTGGTAAATGAGGCCTAAAAGATTCTCCGATGAAAAGCTGATCAGGAATTTTCTTTCATCAGCAGCAGCAGGAAGAGAGAGAGACCCTTTAAATTTACCCTGTCAAACCTGGAAGGCCCTTCATCACTGCAGTCATGGACCATAAAGAGTCATTTTCCCTGATGTACAATTTCAGCACTTGTCCTCATCCAGCTTTATTTCTGTGCTAATCGTTTAGGTGAATTCTCCTCTGTACAATTTCAGGGTACCACCTCACAAGCTGAGCTCAGCAGAAAAGCAGCTTTTGGAAATTTGCTGCCCTATACTTCACAACCACTGGTTTGCTGGGAAATTTGCCTCTAATTTCCAATACAAATCAAATTAACTCATTAAATACCAAGGAGTAAATTATCTTCAAAACACAGATCTTGTATTTTTTGTCATTTTCTTATTGCAATGGAGTTGCTTCTGTTTTGCACCGAGAATTCTATTCCCAGCATATTAGGGAATCATACTGATAACCAGACCAGAGGTGAACTCAAACTACCTACAGCTTTAAAAGGCCCCTCTGCGGGCAGACCAGCTCATTCCTGATGCTGAAGAGCAGGAATTGCTGTCTGGAGAGGAAAAAGGAGGAATAGACAGTGGGAAGGCAAGTCCCTGGCTGATGAAGATTTCCACCCTGTACCCAAGGTTAAACAGCAAGTGTGAGGATGATGCACAAGCCTGCGCACGGCATAGTGTGTTCCTGCGTTTACATCTAAAGTACCCTATGTTTTTTTTTCTTTTCCCCTGAAGCCTCATTGTGCTTTTGATTCCTTTCCTATTGTTTCCTTTCACCCCAAGCTCTTGATGCCTATTCAGGCCTCCCTGCCCTTGGATTATTTCCCAGGGTTGGTTTGTAATGAAAGGCATTTAATTAGTGAGGAATCCTTGGGATGGATCCTAAAATGGGTGTTTGAGGCTGATGACTGCACTGCGGTGCAGAGCGAAGGGGAAACCCAGCCCGAGCCCTCAGCATGTGGGGAGTGGAAATGAGAAATACTGTGTATGCAGGGGGAACGAGTGGCTCAGAATAAAAATTCAGAGTGGATGTCTGACAGAACATAAATGACCAATTGGTATAATTGTATCAAACTTTTTATCTTGGAGCCCCACTTAAAAAGAAGGGCCATGATGATAAAAGCCCGACGGGGCTGAGAAGGAAGATGGAAGTACATTGTGTGATTAGCAAGAAGCCTAAAGTACCTAGAAACAATCCCTGGGCAAAGTCATATGGTCCCGCTTAAAGCTATAAAAAGCCTCTTTGACTGATTTACCGTGCAGGTTATTTAACCTCCCCTTCACTCGGCCCCAGCGCGGGGGTTTCCAGGGGCTGTTGGGATGCGACGAGTCCCCGCGGGTCGGATCCTGCTGAACTGGCACACGCTGCTGCCATCTCCTGGGCAAAGCCGTGCGGAGCGGGCTGGAGGATTTCACCCTGTGGGTTGGCCCTGCAAAGGCTTTCCCTCCTTCCCCTTCCAAAGCTTTCCTCCGAAAACACGGCGGTGCTGAGCTCTTGAGACTTGCTGTGATGTAAACTGGTGATTTCTTGGGGAAATGCAAGATTAAGTAGTGGGTTTTGTTATGCAAATGTCATTAACAGTTCCATGGCGCTGAGACATCATGCTAAAAAGCCTTGAGTGTGTTTCAATATCGCAGTAATTCAGGAGCTGGATTTGCAAAGGGTTTTTTGGTGTCTCAGTTTCTGCAAAAACACCCAGTCTGGTTTGCCGTGCAGAGGTCTGTCAGGGCTGTTGTGGAGGCTCCAGGGCCGTTCTGCACTGGCAGATCACTGGCAGATCCAAGGCGATACCAGGATGTTCTGGAGGTGTGATGAGCCCAAATGTGCCGGGGTTGTGGCTGGCACAGCCTTCTCCAGAGGCTGGTCCTTTACCCTTAGCGGCAACAGCAACCTCTCTGTTGTACTCTGGGATTTATGTATCGCTGCAATTCCAGCAACAAGCACATCTCTGTGCTCCCTCCCCTCCGCCCCCTTCCCGCTAGCTACCCCACCAGCAGTGGTGTTTGTCCTGCTGCCGCTGTGGAGAGCATGTGGTGCCCTTCGGGGCCTGGCAGCCCTTCCCAGCAGGAGAGGGACCCCGGCCAGACCCTCGCTCTGTGCCAGGGAAGGGGCTGGATGGGACATCACCTGAATGCAGCTGGGGAGAATCCTCTATTCCCACATATCCCGCCCGTCCCTCTGCAGTTTCCATCCTGGTCTCCAGACCTTTGACTTCTCCCTCTCTTCACCCATTCAAACTCCCTCCTTTGCTTTCTAAAAATGTCCCCCTTCCCCATCCTCGCGCTCCATCCTCTCGGCTGACAGCAGACTCCTCCTGTTGCTATAACAACGAGCAGCAGCCCGGCCAAATCGGCCAGACCCTGCCACACTTCTCTGCCTGCATCCGAATCACCTCCCTATGTGCGAACACACTCGCTTCCTCCTCAAGTCTTCACCATCTGCCTACAGATTGCTCCATTCAGGGGGCTGCCGGCCCCCATGTGCCTCCTTCCCTCTCCATGCTCTGCAGCCCTCCAGCTGGGTCCACACATGACATGGACCACATTTACTGTCCCACACACCCTCCGATCCAAAACACCTCTGTTTTGGCCCATAAACCCCATGCAAATTAAATTATGAATACATGAAAATGGGAGGATTGCTTGAAATATGGTGAAAAAAACAGTGTCCAGGGCTGTATCCTGGTCTGGTCTGAAAGCTGGAAGGCATGGCTGGCACAAAAGTGCAGGAAAAAAAAAAATAATTATAAAGCAAAGTCACTGGGTGTTCCTGCTCTGTGGTCTGAGCCTCAAATCCTGTCCACAGAGTATCTGCTGGCGCTGGGTAAAGCCTCTCTGTTACAGCAAGCTGGGTGTCGGGTGCTGTGGGCAGAGCTTGCTGTTCCTGCGGAGAGTGCAAAAACCAGCCCTGACACTCTTGAGCTCCTGGGAGCCCTGCTAAACCCAGCAGCAAGCAGGTATTCGTGGTGGCTTTTCCACCCTGGATCATGACCTCCACTTAAAAGTCCTTTCTCCAAGCTTTTGTGGGGGCTGACAGCAGCAGACTGGAAGGTGCAGGTGGGAAACAGCGAGTTTCCCTCCGGCAGGGAAAACGTGGCACTGAGCTCCTTGTCCCTGCTGAGCCCCAGCTCAGGAACTACACCATGTCCTCTGCTATCTCATCACCTCAGGATATCAAAGTGCTCCAGCTGTCATTTTACCTGTAGCATTTTCCACGGGGAAATTTGGGGGTTTCACAAAACAAACATTAAATCATGTATTTTCCTCTGGTGGGCTAGCAAGCCTTAGGAGCTGCTCTCTTCCAGCGCTGTCTGTATTTGTATGATGAGCAGGGTGCCTAGACATGGCCAGAGACCTGCTGAGAGTTTGTTCCCGAAAACTGTGTGCATTTTTAAATTTTCTAGCCCTTGACATTCATACCGCATCCTCACTAAATGAAGTGAAATAACTTCAAAACCAGCAAATTAAAAAGCAAGCTAGAATACCTAAGGCAATTTCTGCTCCTTGTAGCAGTGAACTGTTTTTGCAGTCTTGCCTGCAGCTGGAACTGCATATCAGCTACTGATATTTTTGGTGGTTTTGTGGCCTCAACCACAATATAAATTTACTTCTTTATGTACATAGTTTTGGATTAAAGAACTGTTCTTTCAGTTCATTTTGGATTGCTGGCTTCAAGAGCTCCCTTATTCCAAAGCTACCGGTCTTTTCTTTTTTCAAACAACTTCTAGGTGCAAAATGCTTTTTGCTTGGTGTAAAGATGGACTTTTCACACAGCCTGGTTTTGGTACTTGGGAAAAGGCTTCAGACACCTTGATGCTACTGCCACTCTTCCATCAGGAGGAAGCATATGTTCTTCCTATGACAACAGGGGATGATGACCCTTTGTGCTGAGTTTGCCATCCTCCAAGGAAGAAGCGAGGATATCTTTAATGAAGCTGGTAAGTCCGGTGGGTTCTCTTGCCAGACAGAGGTTCTCTCCCCTAAGTGGAAACCCTCAGTTGTCTGCAGGCTAAGAGGTGTGCTCTGTGCCTCTAAGCAGGCTCAGCTGAAATCCATGGCAGGTCCAGGCTGTGCCATCCTAACAGCAGCAAGCAGGCCCGGATGTTCTTGTCCTCACTTTGGTTGATCAACCAACCTGCTGCTTCCCAGTCAAATCTCCAGCTCCAGTTGTGCTGGCCTGCCTTCCCCAGTGTCAGGATGCCCCAGAGGCAGGAGCAAGAGCAGCTGGCCAAAGAGTGACATGGTCTGCTACACAGACGATATCCCTTGACCCAAGTTGACTTAGCCAGTGAAATGGAGGAAATCCCAGCAGCGGATCACCTTGACACGTGTGATCCTGCATCACCGATTTTCTCTAGAGAAAGCATCAATCTTTCTTTGAACCCATCCAAATAAGTAGGTACAATGGATCCTGGCTTTCTACCCACCATTTCAAGGGCTGTTGGAGGAAGACATCAAAATTTCGTAAGAGCGTCTTTGTTTTTCAGTAGCCTGAGTCTCTTTGTTCCTTACTAGTTTAAGGAATGCCCATCTGAACTCACAACAAAGCATTTGTTCATGTAGATAAAGTGTTTGGACCCATTTGGTCCCAGGCACAATCTCCCACAAGGATAAAGTCCCCCATAGTCCCATGCTACTGTTCTTGATTAGAGCAATCTTGGGCTTCCTCTTCTACCAATCCAGGACCTATTCCTCTGTCAATCCATGATTTATTCCTCAGTTTGAACATTAGCAGAGACTTCCAAATTTGGGGTGTTTTTTGAGGAAGAATCAGACAGAATCTGCCTCTAGCCAATGACTACCCAGATGAGTTTTATACTCTTTAGTACCACAAATGACAAAACAAGGACCCTTCCGATAATGCCAGGCTACATTAAGTTGCAGCTTTTTGAGGCCATGTATTTTTTCCATTCCCAGTTTTTAACTTGTAATGATATGTAGGGTTGCTACTAGGGACGTGAGAGGAGGTTAGGGCTCAATAGCTTGTATGTCTTTTTCATCCTCTTGCTGCAATCTTTCAGACATGAGCAATGCTTCAGAAAAGCTGTTTTATAGGCCCTTGTCAACTAGCATGTGTCAAAGAAGTTCTCCCAAATGTGCTTGTTCTCACCTTGAGTTGAATTTGTGCAATCAAGCATTGAGGTAAAGATAAGGGGTGTTTATCAGCAGTTATTCCAATTCCTAAAGATTTTAGCAAAATCTACTGCATTTCATTCTGAATTCTGAACTGAGTTCGTAGTTGGATTATGTTACCGCTGAGTTCATATCCAGGAATGATGGCATCCCTATACTTAGGCTAATTTAAAATTTAAGATATTTGGAATGTCTAAGCTTCCAAATAAGAGGAAAGCATCTAAGAAAATGCCTGCATAGTTAAGCGATGCTATTCAGTGAAGACATTTTGTACATAACAGCCCCTTCAAAGCAGCCATCTTCAAAAAGGCAAGGAAGTTTCAAAAATCACTCATTGTCTTGAAAATGTCATGATTATCCCAAATGTAGCAAGAATAGGTCTCGAAGACATGCATGATCCTTCTTCCAGCCATGACTGACTGGTTATTGTGTTTCACCTCTTTTGAGGCAGGAGTTAGCTCATGGAAAGAGCACTGAAGTCAGTTCAGAAATATCTCAGCTGACATTTAAGTTCAGGAATATTTGCATTGCAGGCAGCATGGTCAGCGTTCTTCAGAAATTGCTCGGAACGGTGCTGGAGATGTTTGCAGATGGTGCTCTGCGCACATGTAGCTCCAGCACTCTCCACTGCGTTTAAACATGGCTCAAGTCCACAGTAGCACGAGCACGGCTCGTGCAGCGTGAGGTTTTGTGTGTGTGCCAGGGGAAAACTGCCTCAAGATAATTCATTAAGAAAAACAAAGCAGAGGCCACTGTTTGGATCATCTCATCTTTGTAGTTTGTTCTCTTCCTTTGTGATACAAAAATGCTTTTAATGAGTGGCTTTGTGTCATGAATGGCCACTTTTAACAGTTTCCTCAGTGAAAAATTCAAGGTTCCTTTTTATGTGTTTTAAAATTTTTGTTTCATAAGGAGGGTTAGGAAACACAGTGTTAAGGCTCATACAAAGTTGTTAATACTCCTGCAAATCTACAGATATCACATTCCAGAAGTCCATTGTTTTAATCACATATTGCTGTACCAAATAATATTGCGACCTAAGTGTTTTATTATTTTTAGCTCTATCTTTCAACCCTGTTCTTTGTGAAGCTCTGTTTTATTTTCTGTGATCAGATTTGGTTACATCCCTCTCCTCAAATATTTTCTATGTTGGTTACCTGGAGCATCAGTCACTCTGAATGCAAGAAACACAGACCATCTCCAAATCATGCATGTAACCTCCTCAAGTCATCCCTTATTGCTCTTACATGAAATCAGGGGAGAGAGGAAGCCTGATCCTGTGTCCTGAATGGGGAACAAAGAGCCAAAAATCTCCTGGGTTTTATTTTTGGTGCTCTTTCTAGCTCACTGTGTGGTCCTGGCCTCCTCCTGGAGGCTCTGATTCAGCCAACCATTGCAGCTCTTTGCTCCTGTTGAGGCTCTGAACAGCTCACTAAGTTCAATGGAAAGCCAGCAGACTAAATGCTTTTGTGTTTGGGTCTTAATCTTCTGGTATCAAGTGTTCAATATGTTGTGTATATATATCACGTACCCAGAATGAAAAAAAAAAAAAGAATGTGAATGAAAAATGGAGGTGAATATACTTGCATCTGGGTTTCTTGTTGCCGTTTGCAATAGTTTAGAAGGCAAAAATGAATGAGGTGTAATTAAAACAAAAATGCAGTATGAAAACGCAGTCCAGAACAATAATTAAGCTGATGTCTTGTCTGCAGCAAGAAGATAGATGCCATTTTGGCTGATCTATTGTTTATATAGGTGCAAACATGCAGAGTTAATATCAGTTCTTTCACCCTGTGTTAAAAAACCAAAGAGACTGTAATGTTGCATGGAGTGGGTGCTTCAGGGAGTGGATAGCAAAAACCAGGTTACACAGAAGTCCTGCAGGACGCAGGTCTCAGATGCTTCTAGGATACTTCCTAGACATGTGCAACGAAAGAGGGTTCCTCAAGCAAGAAAGCTTTGGACTTGTTCCTGCACCCGGAGCTTTTCCCTCTGCCTTGTTCTTTGCCTGGCCAGAAAAATGAACCACCTTCAGGTATGTTTTAAAACTGGTCGTGGTGATTTAGGGATGGAAATCCCCTTATTTTTTAACGTGATTTTTCTGCCTCTAAGTGCCACTTCAAAAATATATTCCCTGGTGCTTAAAATTGATGAGGTAGTCTAGAGGAGGGAAAACGGTGTTCAATATTCTCTACTTTCTGAGTTTTGGAAGGTTGCCTGGGAATATTTCTAAGTTTCAGAAGCTTTCTGAGAAAAATCTGTAAAACTGAAAAGCAAAAGGAGAGTTTGAGTGACACAGGTTATTTCTGTGACTAGCTAACGAAAATCAAATGAGTACACTTGTTCTTGAGCTGTGGTTTCTCTCTGGAAAATCAAACTATAACATAACACTAGGTGAGATGTGTATCATTCCTTCCCCGTCTTTTTCAGGGGCCAGAGCAAGACCTATCATCAGCAACTCCAATCTCATGGTCCTTCGTGTGGGCCTTATCTTGACTTATCCCATTTGTGATCATGGGTCTATAGCATAATTCAGGTTGGAAGGGACCTCTGGGTGTCTCTGATGCACCCTAAAAGCAGGGCCAGCTTAGGGGAGGTCACTCACAGCCTATCCACCTGAGTTTTTAGTATCTCCAAGGGTGGAGATTTCACAACCTCTCAGAGCAGCCTGCTGCAGTGCCTCATCATGTTCCTTGCCCTTCAGTTTGGTGCCTCTTTTGTTTTTCTGGATTCCCCTTTTGGGCTTGGTTAAGGTAAGGGCAAGATTTGAATTGCCTAAACATTGGTATCTAGTCCCATTTTAAGTGCTAGTGGGGACTGTCACCTCAGGTAATAGTCGCTCGCAGGGTTGTGTAGGGGCTAGGGCTGGGGACAACTGGAGGTTATATGGCAGCCCAGGCCAAGAAAATATTCCTGGTGGAGACCTCCATGCTGTTGGGCTGCACCTGTGGAAAGCACCAGGAGTGCTCAGCACTGCTGCCGTCCTTGTAGTGCTGCTGCGTCAGGGCACCCTGGGCTGACCGGTGGAGGTACAGCTTGGGATACCATGAGGCTTTCTCTGGGGCATGGCCTGAGGAGCACCAGCAGCAGGAGGTGGCACGATGTTCAAAGGAGAAAGCAACTCAGAAATGGCTGCAGGTAGTGGATACTGGTGTCTTGGCAACACACAGGTGCTTCAGGCACGTGACAGGAGAGCATGGACACCCCCTCCAGCAGACAGCACGGAGTCATGCACATCCATAATACAGCATCTTCTGTGTCTGCAGCCAGGCCAAAGGATCTGTGGCCTCGCAGCTTCCCAACCTCTCCGTGCCCAGCAAGAATCAAACCCCTTCTTCCTCTGGCTGATGAAGTCTGCTGCCTGAGGCATGCGGGTAATGCTGAGCTTGGGCTCAGTCCCTGGAGAGCTAGAGTAAGAGCTCGCAGTCCCGCTTGTATGGGATGAAGGGGAGGAAGATGCTGCCAATCCATCATGCTGTGAATTGGCAGAGCTGCAGTAGTGGCATTACATTGATTTTGGCTTTTCAACCAGTTGAAGCTCTGGTCCATTATGACAGGAATATCACGTAATTACTGGAGCTATAACCTGAGCAGGAGGTGACAGTCGAAATCTATTTGCAAGGAATTCTAGAGATTTAATATACATAAAATATCTTATGTCAGTATTATAATAATACAGATATTTAATGTATAATGTTAAATTTATAACATGACTGAGGTTTTATCTTCTGATAGGTGACATCCTCAGCTGTATGGAGAGCTAACGGTGTGGAGCATGATGAATAATCAAATGAGCTGCAGGGGACAACCACAGTCAGGCAAGCCATAAATTTAAACTCTTTATTCTCTGCTGAGACCAACCTACAATGATTATATAAAAATGTGATAGAGGTGCATACGCTACCTGAAAAGGAGGAGTTGACAACACTAAGATTTCCCTGCACAGAGCCTCTGTTTTTCCTGTCTGAGGTGCATTGTAACAGACACAAACATTAGCATTTTCTGCTTCACAAGGCAACTGCTGGATGGGGAATTTTTCACCCGATAGTGTGGAAATAAAAAATATTTGACAGAGGCAGAGTCTGAATGCCATGTATCAATAATCAGAGGCACCAGCCTGCATCTGGGGTTTAAAAAATGCTGTAGCACACTGAAGTTTTTCTAAACAACCTCCTTGAAGTTTGAATTCTTGAGCTTCCACATTTCTCAAGGCCCAAAGGCACTAAAGAAAAAAAATGTACAAACAGAATTTTAAATAAAGCTCTCTCCAGAGAGGAAACTAAAAAAGAATACGACTTTGCTCCTGTAAGGGAGAAAAAGAGCTGAACACAGGTCCTTTGTTGCATTAGACCCTTGAACTCATCTACACGGTGCTGTCATTTCCAGTGACTTTGACTCGGGGTGACTAACACCAGGAAAAAACAATGCACAACTTTATCAGTCAGCTTTATTTTGAGGGAGGCTTCCAGGAACTAGAAATCCAGCCTGAACAGTGATAGTTTTATTTTTGTGAAGCAACAAAACAAAGTCTGGAGGAAGGACTCCCTGGGGATTTAGTCAATGGAGCATCTCCTTCCACGCTAGCACAGCCTGCGTGTTTGGCACTGGGCAGACCCAACCCAAAGAGCTGGCAGTCAGTCTGAATTCAGAAACAATTAGAGAATTTGAAACGCTCTGTACTTTGGGCACCAAAGCTCTTGCTTAGTTACATAAATCTCAGTCCTGATGTGAATGGCCAAACTGCAATTTGTTGGTCTGGGTCTGGGTCTAGGCCTTCAATTCCTGTTGAAATCACTGGAACACGAGCGTGCATCTAACATCACCATCTAGAAGGACATTTAACCTTGGGAGAGACCACCTGTGTCTGTCTTCACAGACATGCAATCAAGTAAGGGTCCTCAGTTGGCTTTTGTCCCTGGAAATCTTCCAAGACACTTTTCCCTTTCCATTGACTACACAAGGCGTTTGGATACTTTAAGAAAGATTTTTCGTTAGGAGCAAATATGTAGTACCTAGTTTTATACCTCTGGTGCCTGCTGCTCATTTCTGGATGGACACTTAAAGGACATGCTTAGGGTCAAGAGACTTCAACAGAAATGTGGCAGACATCCCAGGATAATCCTGCACCACTGAACCTAGGTGGGATGGAGCTCACTGTAGGAGATACTCTTGACTACATGCAAACTTTGAGTAGGGAAAATTAAAGTCCAAGGAGTCTATAAAGGAAAAACTTGTCCACAACAAGAGGTTACAGGTAATCACTTGGTGCCTAAGTGAATTTTGCAGAGAAACTGACTTGTCTCAGCACATTAAGACATTGAACAACCATTTAAAAATTTTTTCTGAGTTTCTGGCTCAGTGGAGGTCTTATGAATGGGTAAAAAGAATGAGAAAAAATTAAGGGAAGAGGAAAAAAAGCTGCTGCCACCTCAAAGTACTCTGGGTTTAAATAGCTCCTTATGCATTGTCACATAAGCATTTTGATCCCTGACAAATAAAAGAGCACATACCCTTGGGAAAAAATGTAAGGAATTGTTTTCCAGGAAAACCCTTTTACGGATGATTTGCATGCTAGGGGGAGGAAGTAATCTCAGCTGTACAATTCCTATGGTATTTCAAAAATGTACCTGTGCTCTAATGACTCCCAGGACCATAAAGCAGAGTGAAGAGAATAAGGGATGAGCCTGAGAACGTTTCTCTGGCAAATTCATTGTCCTGTGATGAGCAAGAAGCCTTTAACCCTTGGAAAATGCCTCCTACAGACTGCAGATGTGAAAAATGTTCCCTGCACGGTAGTTCTCATGTGATAGCTAGCAATAAATGGGGTCATATGGCGCCCCACATCGTTACAGAAGACTGGTCTAATCGTTACTGAATATAATTTCCTTCCAGTCTGGGATTAAAAAATACTTAAATCTGAGCAGAAGATCCCACTGGGGATCCCCCATCACTGACAGGGAGATGCCAGTGATTTTTTGCACCTCTCTTCCTGCATCTCATGTCCAAGTGAGAAGGAAAGACCCGGCCACTGCCCTTCAGCTGCCCTTATCTGGGATTTGGTTCTGCCAGGCTTTTGCAGGCTGTCTTGGGGTACAGCAGGCACCAGCAACCAGTTCTTCTTAATCCTCCTGCCAGAAACAGCAAAATCAAGGACCTAAAGTTATTGGTCCTATACATTCAAAAAATCAAAGGGGAATTACAGAAATCATGAAACAACCCTTAAAAAAATAGCTTGAAAAACACTCATTGGGATCATTTTATTTTCCTCCTACAATTTGTCTACAGCTTTGTGGGCCAGAAGCTTACGTTTTAAAGTGATAAATAAGCTGTCCATGCAGGCATGCGAGGTCAGAAGGCAGGACTATTAACAAATACGCCAGATCTTTCTAAATACCAAAGTATTTACCCATTATTTACCTACAGCTCTCAGTTTTTTAGGGCTGTGGGTGAAAAATAGGAAGAAGCATCTCTGGAGAGCCTTTCCCCATAGTGCAGCATTTCTAGGGAGCTCCTGATATTTCATTCCTTTCTGCTTCACCATGGTGGTATATGAACAACTTCTCGTTGAGCCTAAAGCACATGAGTAAGATCTGTCAAAACTGATTACAGCTTTACTGCTGCTGAGACACTGTAATGCCAATTCTTTTTACATTTAGCTTCTCAATAGCCCCACTCTGAATTCAGATGTTTGCTGTAATTTAATAAAATACTCTAACAAATATATTTGTGTCAAACAGAAGTGTCCTCAGTGGTAAGTAATAAAACACTTAATCCAGCTGCAAAAGCATGAAGTGTAATATTTCCTGTAATCATTTCCTTTTCTGTGTAGCAAGATGACCTTAAAATCTCACAGAACGCATCGAGCTCCAGTGCTGGGACAGTTCTGATTTACTCTTCATCACCTAATGAGCATTTTTTTCTTCTCTGGTCTCCAGTCTGAAAGGAGAAGATATAAAAGAATAAGTACCATGTCTATCGCAGCACTGAATGATCTCAACTACACATTGCTCAGTTTGTTTCAAGTAATTTAACACTTTCTTTTTCCTTGTTTTGATTTTTTTAAATGCCAAAAAATCTAGACAGACAATTTAAAAAATTGTTCTCATTTGAAGAGAATATATTTTGCTTTGATTTTTAATTCAGTTAAGAAACAAATATAATCTTATGGAATAGAACAAGAATCTCTTTCCTCCTACTGCTTCTTTTCCTGCTTCTTTTTATTTTATCCCAAATTATTGCAAAATATCTTAACTACTGGGACTCCAGATCCTGGAGGACCACTTTGTGTTTCACCTTGCTGCTTGTTGGAAAGACTGGAAGGGGTTTGGGTGGCTTCCCGCTGAACTTTGGATTGGTAGCAAGTAAGAGAGCTTTCCTTTCTTGATGTTTCCTCCCTGGGGCTTTTGAGCACAAGAAGAATTTCAATTAGGAGCTGCAAATGGTAAGTACACCAGAGTGCCACGAAGTGCACCATGGAAAGGTGTGGACATCCAAACACCACAGCTCCAGCTTGGTATTATTAATGACTGCTACCAAGAGAGGGGGCTGTAAAATGTACTGTCATGGTTTATTTCTTTGTCTGGTGCATAGAAAATACTTTTCTTTCTATGCTGTGGCAGATCATCTTCCAGGTTCTTATTTATTTACACAACCATTTAAAATACATATATTTAAAAAGCGAAAAATGAACATAAGAAAAAAAAACCCAGAGGGACGCACTGACTAGATAAACTTCAAAGCTATTCCTTCCCCACTGCCTCCTGTGTCTACATGTTTCTCAGTTATGAAACATCAGTGTTTCATTTAACTTGCTGCCACTAGCACAGCATGACCTTCCTGTGTTTATTCTGGATGGAAAGAAGAAACTGCATCTCAAGGGAGCACAACGGGCACCGTGGCTGCTAGGAGGGGAGGCTGAGGAGTCAAAGCCTGGCCAAGCATTTACAGTGCACGCTCCTGTCCCAGGCAATGCCCAGTGCTTGGCTTTTCTCAGACACCCTGTTTGCCCCTTCCAAGCACACAGGTTCACCACCCACTGCAGACGGGACTCTCCAGGAGGCAGCAGAGACTTGGGAGGGTTTGCAATGAGGAAGGTATCAGTCATTTCTCAGTGGGCCCCGTCTCTTGCCACAGAGGTGTTGGAGCTGTCAAGACATAGTGAAGCTCATCAGAGGATTTCAGTCAGTCTGGAAAGAAGATGGAAACAGAGGTATAGTGGGAAATCAACCTCTCTACTGTTCTTATGGCTATTGCACATTGAGTCTTATTCAGCAAGTGTTGGTAAAGGGTGAAGGAGATGGCAGAGTCCTTGATTTCTACAAAAGCTGCATGTTCTGTATTTTTGATACCCCCCATCTCTCTGAAGTTGGTTCCTAGAGATCAGAATTTCGTTAGGGTCAGCACTGGGACAAGTGAGATCAAGAGAGCTCCTTGAGACTGTCAAGAAATGAAGGGGATGTGTATTGGGTTTACATGGCAAGGTTTTGGTAGCGGGGGGGGGGGCTACAGGGGTGGCTTCTGCAAGAAGCTTTTAGAAGCTTCCCCCATGTCCAACAGAGCCAATGCCAGCCGGCTGCAAGAGAGCCCCACCACTGGCCAAGGCCGAGCCCATCAGTGACAGTGGTAGTGCCTCTGGGATAACATATTTAAAAAGGGGAAAAAGTTACTGTGCAGCAGCAACTGCAGCTGGAGAGAGGAGTGAGAATATGTGAGAGAAACAACCCTGCAGACACCAGGGTCAGTGAAGCAGGAGGGGCAGGAGGTGCTCCAGGTGCCAGAGCAGAGATTCCCCTGCAGCCCGTGGTGCAGCCCATGGTGAGGCAGCTGTGCCCTGCACCCAGGGAGGGTAACGGGGGAGCAGATCTCCACCTGCAGCCCGGGGAAGGACCCCACACTGGAGCAGGTGGGTGCCCAAGGAGGCTGTGACCCCATGGGAACCCCACACTGGAGCAGGCTCCTGTCAGGACCTGTGGCTCTGTGGAGAGAGAAGCCCATGCTAGAGCGGGTTTTCTGGCAGGACTTGTGACCCCATGGGGGACCCACGCTGGAGCAGTCTGTTCCTGAAGGGCTGCACCCCGTGGGAGGGACCCACGCTGGAGCAGTTTGTGAAGAGCTGCAGCCTGTGGGAAGGACTCATGTTGGAGAAGTTCATGGAGAACTGTCTGCTGTGGGAGGAACACCATGCTGGGGCAGTGGAAGAGTGTGAGGAGTCCTCCCTCTGAGGAGGAAGGAGCGGCAGAGACAGCTGTGATGAACTGACCACAGCCCCATTCCCAGTCCTTGTGCTGCTTGAAGGGAAGAGGTAAAGAAAACTGGGAGTAAAGTTGAGCCCAGGAAGGAGGGAGGGGTGAGGGGAAGGCATTTTTAAGATTTGGTTTTATTTCTCACTATCCTATTCTGATTTGATTGGTGATAAATTAATTTATTTTTTTTTCACCAGGTTGAGTCTGTTTTGCCTGTGATGATAGTTGCTGAGTGATCTCTCTGTCCTTATCTCGACCCATGAGCCTTTTGTTACAGTTTTCTCTCTCCTGTCCAGGTGAGGAGGGGAGTGATAGAGCAGCTTTGGTGGGCACCGGGCATCTAGTCAGGATCATCCCACCGCAGAATGTGACCTGGGCATCTGGGATCACTTCTTAGAGAGGCATCATGGCCTTGGAAAGCAGGAATCTAACTCCAAAACTGATGTTTGCAGTTTCTGGAGTAGCAGTAATGCCTCTTCTGGATAATGGATCTAGTTGCCAAAACTGAATTCGATGTGCCTGAAAACTGGGACAAAAAATCCTGAGGCTGTTGTGCCCAAACAAATGTAAGCTGGATCCTTGTGCTTCAGGCATGCAAGCAATATATGAGATAAAGGGCACAGTCAGATTTCCTCCCCTGATTTATTGCTTATTGCCAGATCTACAGCACCATTTAAGCATCTAATTCCAATTTCCAGTGATTAGGTCCTGGGTTTAGACTTGGTAAGAGGAAAAGGCACTGGGCACAGCCAGATTTTTAAGTCATATAGAGGACTAATAGCCAGCAATTAGATCATTCTCTCGAGTGTGAAAAAGCCAGGTGCTGGTCCCTCCTCCGCTTTGCTTGAAATTTGCATTGAACTCGAGGCTCCTGCCTCCCCAGGGACTTACCTACCTCTTGGGCATTTAGAGATGTCATCAGCTGTGTCTGTCTTTGCTGGCATTTATCCACTTTCTATGATAATTGAGATGATGGAAGAAGAGAAAATAAATGAGAAAGCTTGGGAGGGGCAGCAAATGTAAGGCATTATAAAATTATTATATGTATTTTAAAAGGTGTAAATGATCTAAAGGCTCAATACTTAAAATTTCAGCTAATGATATGCCCTCACTTATTCTTAAAGAAAAATCAAGGATAGATTTTCAACTGATATAGTCTATTTTGTTGCCAAATTTTAAAAAATTAATTATGCGGTCATCACTTTCTGAAGAATTGGTTGGCAGCATGACACCAGCTAGAGCTTTAAGACTGAACTTATTATTCAAGCCACTGCCTTCTGACAGATGTAGAGGTTCAGCTTAAAACCTGATTTTGTGGCTCTTTCTTTGGGTTTCTGATGGTTGGGTAGAGTGGCCGGCAAGAACAACAGCTGGTTTACCTTGACACAGTTTTAAAGATTTTAGCTTAGATACGCTGCTGTGTACCAGCAGAAGATCTCTGCTGCAGTATTCAGTTTTCTTCTCTCATTTTCACCTGCTCCCATGAGATTTGGAGAGGTGTCAGTCCCCTGCAGGTAGGGCACTTTTTCTTAAAATATTAGAATAATTCCTCAAGATTCAAGAGTCTGGCATAATTTCAATTACAGTGTCCAAGTAAAATTTGATCTATACAGATTCTGTGGATCTGTTAATTTCTCTGCCCTGATTAAATAGACAAGTCAGCGCATCTCTATTCCCAGTCTCCTCGCAGTTCATTCTTCAGAAACATTAATTACTCCAGTGTTTGATTCTGGGAAGCCCCTTTTTCATGTGCTCCAAATCGCGCTTCCTCTTCACGGTGCCCACGGATGGCTGGAAAACCAGCACGTCTCTGCAAGAGGGCTCAGAGCAAAGGCCTGGGGAAGGACCCGCGTTGTTCTCTGGTGTGTTGCCCTTACTGCTCCTGGTGAGGAGCACACTGGGGGGAAATCACGTGTGCAGACAAGGAGACAGCCAGCAATGTGCCCTTTTTTACAGATACCTGCAATATATTATACAAAAATGAAATACATATTTAATTGGTATTGAGGCTTGTGAAATAATGTGTCTTCCCTGAAGCTGACCACATTTTTTTTATCAGCCAGGCTGATGTATCACTACCCCTAGATATCTGATGCTGACAGCTACTCAGATAAATCTATTTAGTTGTGCAGAGATGAGTATTATATAAAATATGATACTACTTGGTCATTTCAGGATTTTTTCAGGTGAAAAACTGGTGAAGTATAAAAAGCATGTGTGCTGTCTCGTTTCCTGCATACACAGACGTGCACAGCCACCCGCCCTTGTGTGACCCTTCTGGGCACAGCCCAGCAATAAAATTCACGCAGAATTTTTTATATAACATGAAAAGCAATCTTTTAAGTCTAATTTGTGACTCCACTGTATTTGGTTAAGAGAGGAGAGCTTTAGCTACAATATCTGTAATATAGCCCAATTCTCTGGAAATCCAGTATCCTTTCTTTTGGACAGTTGTGGAGGGTTTGGACCCTGCTGGATCTATAACTGCAAACACCCAGGTATTGCATACATAGTCCTGAAAGGTCCTTGAGCAGCTGCTCTCTAGCCACTCACATCTGTCCCAAGTCACAAAACATCAGATGCTTTCAGCAGACTTCTGAGTACCAGAAGCAGAGAGCAAGAGGAAGGAAGGGTTTTTTCAGCTCTCTGCAGCTGCATTTATAACTGTAATTTTTTCATGATGTTTAAGTAGCCCTTTTTGAAACTTGTTTTGCAGTTGCCAAGAAAAGTGAAAAATAAGAAAAAAACCTTTTTTCACATTACCTTTCCAATAAAAAATGGGGGGAAAAAAAAGATCATGTTAAGTAATGTGAAATTTGAAGTACTTCTCAAAGTTAATAGCTTTTACCTCTTTTTCTCTTATGGCACAAAAATATCTTCAGGTCCACTTCATGGGAAACATTCTCAATGTTTTCCAGTTGTAACAGCACATGCAGACCAGTGACTGACTGGGTGACCACAGTGGTGACTGCTGCAGCCGACACAGAGTCACCACCTCCAGCCTGACAGCTGAGGTCCCCAGCCCTGAATTCCCCTTTGAAATGAGCTGCTGTCTGCGATGGGAGATGGAAGCGATGAGCTTTTGTCCTGCTCAGTAACGGGATGAGCTATTCAAATTATTTGGCAGAATTTAAAATGTAGCTTTCACCTTTCTCACCACTCTTGAGCTGTTGAATTTGACATTTTCCCACTAGGAGACACGTTCATGGAAAGAAGTCAGTGATTTTTAAAAGGCTTGAGAAATATAAGTACTAGCAAGAAATATGTTTTCTACCTGGCTTGTCTTTATGAGCCACTGGGTGGACGGTTCCTACATCCAGGCTTCCTCTGGCTCTGGCAGGCAGGCTTGCCTGCTGCCTGCAGCCTCACGTCCTCAGGTGTTGAGAGCTGGGGCCAGGGCTAGAGAAAAGGTGCAAGATCAAATCTAGGGGAGGTAAGAAGTCCTTCTCTGCAGACACTGGTCTCCCAAAAGAGACTCTATGTATTTTAAGCCCCTCTTTGATGACTGATGCAGGAGCAGGGGGTTTTGCTGTAGCTAAGAGTAATCCCCTGTAAGTGCACCACTGAGAATAAACTTCATGGCTGGAGGTGGAAGTAGGAAAAAAACCTTGCCTTGTCTTTAAATATGTCATCACGTAGCACCCAGGCTGTTCTGAAGACAAGAAGAGAATATAAGACCTTCACTTCTATGTGCCCAGAGGTGTCGTCTCTCTCTGGCAGAAATAGTCCTCCCTCTCCTGTCAAAGGAACTGTAGAATTTTCCAGCGAGCTCCTGTGATCCCATACAAACCTACCTCTGCACATCGCCCCTGTGCCAGTTACCCCAGGGCCACCCTTGTGATCAGCCATTCAGACACTCACACCGTGCTCTGCAAAAGGAGACACGCCGGGGCAGAAGGAAGAGAAAAAAAGCCCTAATTGACAGGAGTGGAAAAACCCAATTACAGAGATGAAAGAGGCAGACCAGGCATATGTTTCTCGGCTTTGGATCATCAGACCTGCCAGTTCTCATTATTTTCTAGCAAGCCTCACTCTCTCTCAAGAAGGGGCTCTGGCAGTATATGGCCTTTTGGAGAAATGTGCCTGCCTGACTCACCTGAGCCCATGTTAGCAAAGCACCTGATGGTAGAAGCAGCAACACAGGTGCATCATTACTGCAAGAAAAAAAATGGATTAAAGGTAGACCAGAGGAAGGAGGAGGAAACAAGGGGGGGGGGGGAGGGGGGAGGAATCATGTCCCAGGAGAATAAACTAATCAAAACCGTGGCATTAAATAAAACAAAGCATCTCCCATTAATAATTGAGGAAGCACGCCAGCACGCTGCATGCGCTGTGGGTATCTCATTTGTCTGAAGAATGGAAGGAGCAAAAGGGAGTGAAGCAGGTATGAAAGGCATCATTTCCCTGTGTCTCTAATGAGCATTGCTGCTTTCTTTTTTCCCCCAACGCCTCCTCCCCCATTACACTCCTATTTGTCATCTGAAAACATCTTACTCTTAAGAGGACACTGGCGTGGTGTCAGGTCTGAAGGAGGCAGCAGAGCTGCTTTGTCCTTGGGTGCTATTTGGGACTCATCCCTTCGTTAGGAGATTTCTCCAAAAGGAGAGAAGGGCTCGGTGTGCTGCAGCTTTGTGATCCTAGACAGTGGTCCAAGCTTCTGATACGCACAGAGACTGTACTTTCTTGAGGTGGAGAGACACAGGGGTGGATATGTAGATACCTAGCTCCTACACACAGCATATAAAATACAGCTTTGAAACATTAATTGGAAGAAATCAGGCACTTTAAATTAGGAGAGGGCAGGGTCAGCATTATAACCCAATCCGATCCTTGTCATGTGCACTGAGATAATGCTTTCTTGTGTGATTGACTATCATTTTCACGCAGAGCAATGAGTGAGGTTGGGTTGGTAGCTCATGGTACCCTTCCTTGTTCGCAGCAGCTGTGGGTAATTGCAAAGACAGCAAATGGGGTTTAATCCTGTGCCTAAAGGGGCCAAATAGAGCCCTTCAGATCTATATTCCATGTCTCCCTAGGACAGCTCCCCACATGAAGGGTTTCATGATGGATGGTGGTACACATATCCCTTGCTTCTGGGATGCCTCTTAGGAAACTGCACCCTGCAGCTCTATTTAGCCTGTCTTTTTTGATACATCTGTGTTTTATTAGTCATAGAAACCACCAGAACTTACATGAAAGAAAGGTTAATCTTGTTAGAGCTTGGCCTTTCAGTGTTGTCCTTTGCTTTGGCATATCCCTAAATATCGGCAGCAGGCGGGGGCACGCAGAGGCAGCAGTGGGACTCCCGTGTGGGAACACCGTCCCTCTGGACAAGACCACCTCTGCCAGAGGGGCAACCACAGGCTCTCCTCCCTGGGAGGAAAGCAGAGGACTAGACAGGGTTTCCCTAGGTCACCAGATATTTCCACACAGCAACAGGCTTGTCTTTTAGCTATACATGAGTATGTTTTTAGGAAAACAGCCTTTTTATTCCTGAGAATAAATGCCACACAGAGAAATCCTTTATTTGGCCAAAGCAAGCTGTTCCCAAGAGACATGTCTAAAGCTGTCTTCTCCATCAACTGGTCTGCACTTCCAAATCAAGCCTGAATTTGAATCTTCCTGATTCTTTCTGAATGTCCCCATGATGCTGTATGACCACTGTGACAAACTCTTGTCCCTATTGTGCAAACCTCTAGATTTTGGCGGTGTCACTCTTGCAGGCAGATGCATTGCTGTCTGCCACTCTTATGGCCATGCCATTCTGACACAAGGTATAGGTGCAGTGATATCACCCCAGCTCAGCATGTCCCTGGGACGTAAATCATACCAGGCTGGGAGAGGGTCAGGGAAGAACCCCTGTGTGTCAGCCCCATCCTCACACTTACTCCTTTTGAAGAGGAACATTATTTCTGCTTCATAGTCTTACCTGAAAAATACCTTGTGAAGGATCTTAGGCTATGAAACAAAAGTGATTTCTCTTCATACAGAAACAAGGAATAAGCTGTGAATGTATTTTAACTGAGTTGAGTGTGTTTTAGAGAGAGTTGCAGTAGACCTGACCCTAAACTCATTGAAGTCAGTGCAGAGACTCCTTGTCCTCCTCCTTCCAGAGACCTTTGGTTAGACTCAGTACTCCCAAACTGTTCTTCCACTGATGCAGATGAGGAGTATCTCAAAGGAAACTGCTGGGTGTGCACCAGTTTGAAGGAGCAGTTGGAGAATCAGCATCACTTGCTAGCTCGGTCACTCAGCTGATCTGCCCTACAACAGGGCTGGGGGAATTTATTCCTGCACTACTCTGTGTCCTCTCTGCTCAAGTCAATCTAGAGAGCCTAACCAAGAAGGGGAACTCAGCACTGTCTATAAACATCCCCATCTGAAGGGATGAAAAAGATCCAAAAAAAGCTCATCTCCATTCAGGTTCCTGTTTGGGTTTCCAGAGTCTGAAAGCTGATGTGTTGCTCCACAGCCTTCCTGTCTGGTCAAGAGAGAGGAATAGGAAACTCCTGACATCTACCACCCAGGAGGACTCAGCCTGCTCCATGGGGCGAGGCCACCTCTCCCTCCACAGCACAGGAAGTCCAGGGCCACCCAAGATGCCTACAGCTGCCTGCAGAAACACAGCCGGTGGTGAAGAACAAAGCTGAGAAGGGAGCTGGGGCTTTTCACTCCTCCTAGTGCTGTTGATCACACTGTGCTGCTGCTCAGGGAGGCAGGATCACGCCCTGTTTTCTCTCTAGCCTCCTTTCCGAAGCCATTTAGCAAGGCGGTGACCATCTCCTTTCCCAACCAACAAAGGAGCGACCACACCAACTTTCAGACAGGGAGAACATGGGTAGATGCAAGAACCCTGTGAACTCATACTGCTCTGGGCAAGATAAAGAAGTTGTTGTGCAATGGCATATTGAATAAGGGTGGGAGTTTTGTGAATGTTTCTACAAGAAGCTTAGAAATCCCCTAAACTTCCAGCCATAGAGATGGGGATCTGACAGCCCTTTTTGGGCCCTGGAAATCGAGCTATTCCTATTTCAGCTTACATAAATAGAAGCAAAACTAGATCTGCACCTTGCTCCCAAAGGACAGAGTGGCATTTTCAAGATGGTAATGTGTACCAAAGTATCATGCAGAGACCCCAGCAAGGATCAAAGCCTTGCTTTGGTAAAATGCAGACTCTTCTTCAGAAACTGTGTAGTCTAGAGCTGCACCCACATTAACCATTTGTTTCAGAGCCTTGGTGAGATTTTGAAGTGAATCCCCCAGCAGTAGTTCCCATGCAGGATTTAGTTTGGTTTTCAGATTGGGTTTGGTGGGCATGGATTGGATTCCTTCTAGAGGACACATAAGCTCTGCTACCACCGCTAATGTTCTTCATCTCCTCATGGGGACATACGGGTCCAATGAGACTAATGATTGCCTTCCAGATACCATGAAAACAGCTGTGTGGTGGGGATATTTGGTGCAAGAACTGGACTAAACTGAATCCCCCTGACCTGCCCATAGTAGAGTTACCAGTGTTTCATCACCAACAGCTTCCATCTCCTGATATCCCACCACACCAAATTACTTGACAGTGAAGATGAAGCCTTAAGTGAAGAAAGGATAGTAATTAGGATCTAAATGTCTGAATTGTTTCCGATAGGTGTTTTCTGATTACACCGTTCTCTACTATCAGCAGTTGCCTAGGACCAGAAAAGGCCCTGTGCTTAGCATGAGGGAAAAAAGCACATACTCTCCAGTGAGTCCCAAATCCTTTGTTTACAGTCCTTCTGAAGAGTACGTAGATGGAAGTGAGCTGAAGGAGGTTTTCAGTTTAAAGCAACCCCGACAGGAAATTGCTAAACTACTTGCAGCAGTGTGTAACCTATCACTGGAGTCAATTGCACTAGCAGAGAAATTCTGTTAAAAATCAGTTCTGCATTAAAAAGACTCTGGGGAGTCCAGGGAACTTGGACTGAAAGTTATTTACTATACCTGTGCAAGTATGTCTGTTTACTAGTGTGTTTGATGAGTGTGTTTGACTTCCACACCAGAAAAATCAGCTGAAACTGTAATATAAAATAATCAGCGGACACATGAATAAATTAGGGGAATAGGCATGACATTTGTAGAGAGGAATCATGCATCATAAATGTGTCAGAGCTCTTCAGGGGTCTCAGAGAGGATGTGTTTAGGGTACAGAATAACTGAACAGTCTTAGCTGGAAAAGAGGTGTCTGGGGGGCCAGGGGGCTGAGCAAAGCTGTCAAGCCTCAGTGGAAAGCAGAAGGTGCCTGGCCCCAGATCCTTTTTCTTTCAGTGTCAAAAATTGCACCAGAAGAGACCTGCAAGTGCCAGGCTTTTGAAAACAAGCTAAAGAACATATGAACAGCCATGCAGCAAGAGTGCACAGCAGCAAGGGTGTACTGTAGGGACTAAGCTGTTTTTTCACACAACGTAGACTTAAATTATGAGACTTCTCCAGTTTAAGGTGAACTACTAAGCAATCATCTCCCTAGCTGATACAGAACCAGCCTCCTCCAGCTGGCTCACCTCTGAAGCACTCAGTGCACAGCCTTCTCTAGGAAGGAAGGAGCACACCACAAAGGAAATTTTGCTCAAACTGAGCCTGAAACACTGAGAACAATTTTTCACTTAGCAAACCATAGGCATTTCTGCAAGCTGCACAAAAATCTGTAATCTCTAGACAGCAAGATCAAAACCAGATCTTGTTGCAAAGGAAGCCTATTTCAAAAATGCCTTAACATTATGAAGATATTCAGAATATTCAACAGTTCTCTAGACGCTTTTTCCCAGACAATCACCTTTAGCTCCAAATTCCATCCCTGCATCCCTATTTTCCCTAATCTGTGGAGGGGTGTTGATAAAGTATATCAGTGGGAAATCTTCAATCCACTGAGTTGTAAGAAAAAGTCGTTTTATTTCCATGAAAAGCAGATAGCAAATTTGCTTTAAAACCTTTATTTCCCTAGAAAAATGGATAGGGGAAAAGTCCATGGTCTGCCTGGAGGTCAGCTCTATAGAAAGCAGTGAAAATGGAATTGAATGAAAACAGAAGATTTTATTGTTTTCATATTTGCAGCACTACAAACCTCATTACTATAGTAAAATAATACATTTTTTTAATCAAAAGGAGCATATGAGCTACTGGAATTGAGAGGAAATTAAATATGTGTTTAAGTGCTATTTTTAATATTTTAAAGGCTTGCTAGAAAATGTATAGGGCTTTCTTTTCCTATGACTGACATTTCTAAAAGGATGCTGGGATTCCTATGAGAGTAAAATACCTTCAGTCTATATGGTAAGTGTCAGAAGTGTATGTCTCAGTCCTGATATATTTTTGATTCCACAACCATGTATTCATACTATGTCAGACATGCTAAGAAGTTGCTGAAAAATGTGTTGACGGAAGAAATATGAGTTGAACTCCTGTAGAGCCCCTCCAGAATACCAAAGAGTAGACAGATCCATCAAAAATATCCATGAAGACCTGATGTATTTAAAAAATCCCTGTTGCTGCAAGTTGTGATTAACATAGCTGTCAGATTCTTGTCTTTATCTCTCTCCCTTTCTAAATCATAATTTAAAACAGATTTTCACAGACATTTGCCCCCAAAAGGCAACCCAATAATGTTATGCACTCCAGAAGTAGTTTCAGTCAGAGGAGCTCAAAGCACCTTACAAATAATACCCAGACATTGGATGAAATCAATAGACCTACTCTGAAGTGGATGAGAATGATTTAGGATTGAAGTCCAAAGACACCCAGCAATTTCACCTCAAAGCTTTTGACTGCTGGGCCCTTGTCATCTCCTACCTCCCCTGTTAACAAGGGAGCAGTAAGAAAGCATTAACATCAGCAAAGCAGACAAGACGTGGTGCAGTTGTCACCTATGTCTCAATGGTGACATTCTGCAGTAGTTAAAGGCAATTCACAAAGGAATAAAATAACCTGGATTTTTACCCATGGTTTGCTTCTCCCATGCATAAAAAGAAATCTGGATGTTCTTTTGCCTTGAATGTCCTCAAAAAGATGACCCTTTTTTTTTGGCATCTTAATACATTAAGAAAGCACTTCTGTTCTTTGATTTTGGAGAGTGACTCTGATGCATATTATAAACTTTTTTCAACCTTTATTAAAAAGGTAGGGATATAATGACATTCTATCAAAGGCTCTTTTTGAGTAATTTTTCCCCCAGGTGTATGAAAGACAATTAATGGAATCACACATGAAAATAAGGCAGAAATCCTGAGCCTGGTGGCAATATTTGTGTTCAGTATATTGGATTTCAGTAGTGTTTAAAAAAGCTAAAAATCATCTCTCCTCTTAGACATTTCGTTTGCTTGTTCTTTGATGTCAATTTTCCAGTCTTTTAAAGACTTTTTAATAAAATGCAAGCTTTAAGAGTCTATAATTTCTAGCTAAAAGGACAAGACTTTGTTCTAAACTCTTCAATTGTGGTTGGAAAAGGGCTCCTTGGGCTCTTTTTAATTAATTCTCCTGGGAATGTCTATGGACTTCCCTGGTTTCAGCACTGATCAAGAACATCCAATGCTCCATTGTTTCTGTGCAGTCTCCAACTCAACACAAGTCATGACTAATCCCAGGATTTTTAAAGTCCTTTTTGATTCCCAGGCCAAGAAACTGAACTTCCATGCTGTCAGATCTATGCCCTTACAAAAACATCAAAGAGGCCCAAGAATTAAGAGGATTTTAAAAAATAATTCATAAATAAGAAGGTAAGGTGTTTTTACTATATCTCCTGGATTTTACTTCTGTGCATTAACTCACTTCTCTGAGCTTTCCTCTTTGATCTGGAGAACTATGGAAACTCTTGTTCCTTCTTTAAGTTTGCTGAAGTTCTCACTCAGGGCAAACTGTCTTAAACCTCACTGGAAAAATAATAGAAATTCCCAGGACTCCCAACTTATTCATTCAAAACAAACTGTTGGAACAAGAAACAAAGGTTCTTATGAGCACCTCTGGTCAATATTAACTTACACCTTAATTGTGGAACAAGTAAATTCTTGTCCAGGTAAAGTTGTGATACCAAGACTGATACCAGCCATCATGAACTGTTCCTGGGTGGATGCTCATTGTCAACCCAAATTTAAGATCCTAGCCATGATGCTTCCGTTAGAATAAAGTATTCCTTTGACAATGAGGAGCTTCACAAAGAACTGTGCTTTAAACTGAGGTCTGAATTCAGCTGATACAGATCTTGTACACCAACAATGGGAAGACATCCCATCCATACAAGGTATGGCAAGATGAGTAAAAGAGAGAAATGAGGGATTAAGGCAGATTACAACAGACAATAGGAAATGTTCTCATGTTGTATATGTTTGACTGCTTTTATTTTACCTGTAATTAGGTCATAAACTCTTCGGTATGGAGACTGCATGTGATGGCAACAGAACAAATAGGTCCCATTTTTTTACAATGAAGCCTTAAACTGCTGCAACCTCTGGAGATGTTGCAATATAACCAATAATATTAAAAGAAAGATTAACGTGAGGGAATTTGAACAGTAATGGAGGTAAGAAAATGCTGTGCAGAGTTTCAAAGGTGAAGTCTGAAAGCTGAGAAGGAAATTAATCATTATTACTGTTGTTATTATTCATTTATATTGGGCCATAAGTGCATGTGTCAGATCTGTGAAGCGGAAGTCAGAAGAATCAATATTTTCTTATTGCATTTATGTATTTTTGTCAAAGCTTCATAAATTGTTGCTGGTTTTGGAATCAGATTTTGAACTTCATGCCAAATCCAGCTGTTGTGCATTTCTAATAGAAAGCATCGCTGCCATTTATTGTTAGGCATAAAATTGAGAAACTAACCATAAAAGGATGCTCAGCACTAGCTCTGACAAATCCATCTCAATGAAGGCTGTTATCTAGGGATATATAAATATTGAATGGGGAGATGCTTGTTTCCTTTCAGCACATTCTCCTGGATAATTCATTTGGCATCACAATACCAAAAGCTTTATTTTATATATTAAATAGATTTGTTTCTTTGGCCCCTACTCATTCTGCCTGTGGTTTGCCTTCCCATTAAACTAGTTGTGTTTCAATTGCAGTCTCCATGGGTAGGAAAGAGAGTTATTAAAACACACCAGACTGAGCAGATCTCTCCCAGCCTGACAGTTGCTTGTACAGGTTGCCACTGTTTAAAACTGCTTTTCTAATTATTGACGGACTCTTCAAATGAGGGGTCAGGACAGTTAGCCACTGAGGTGCTCAGAGGATGTCCAGCAGTTGCAATGGGTGAGATCCACGTAAGGAGAACAAATATCAGGACATGTAGGAAAATCGTTAACTTGCATACCTGAAACACCATCAGACAATATACATCCGAGCAACCATCTGCATTTGAAACGCTCCTCTGTGTGGAGAAGCATGTATTTAGATTAATTATGTCAGATTTTCTCAGGGGATGAAGACATTATGTGAAGATGGAATGGGGGGACTACTGTGCTAAGAATAGCAGACTCCTTGAATATGTCAAGGGATAATTAACTGATTTATCAGGAATAAAACCCTGGAGGGAAGAAGGGCCCAAGAAAACTGATTAATATCCAAGGATCACCTCCTCCAAACCCAGGAGCGATGCATCCTGACAAAGAGGAAGTCAGGCAAAAATGCCAGGAGGCCTGCATGGATGGACAAGGAGCTCCTGGATAAACTCAAACACAAAAAGAAAGCCTGCAGAGGTTGGAAGCAAGGACAGGTAGCCTGGGAGGAATACAGAAACTGTCCGAGCAGCCAGGGATCAGTTTAGGAAGGCCAAAGCCCTGATAGAATGAAATCTGGCCAGGGACATCAAGGACAACCAGAAAAGCTTCTGTAGGTATGTCAGTAATAAAAGAAAGACTAGGGAAAATGTGGGCCCACTCTGGAAGGAAAGGGGAGACTTGGTTACCTGGGATAAGGAGAAGGCTGAGGTACTCAATGTCTTTTTTGCCTCAGTCTTCACTGGCAAGACCTCCAGCCACACAGCCCAAGACCCAGAAGGCAAAGGAGGGGACTGGGAGAATGAAGAACCACCCACTGTAGAAGAAGATCAGGTTTGAGACCATCTGAGGAACCTGAAGGTGCACAAATCCATGGGACCTGATGATATGCATCCGTGGGTCCTGAGGGAACTGGTGAATGAAGTCACTATACATCATATTTGAGAAGTTGTGGCAGTTCAGTGAAGATCCCACTGACTGGAAAAGGGGAAACATAACCACTATTTTTAAAAAGGGCAAAAAGGAAGACTCAGGGAACTACAGGCCAACCAGTCTCACCTCTGTGCCTGGCAAGATCATGGAGCAGATCCTCCATACTAGGGCACATGGAAAATAGGGAGGTGTCTGGGGACAGCCAACATGGCTTCACTAAAGGCAAATTGCGCCTGACAAATCTGGTGGCCACCTATGACAGAGTTACAGCATTGGTGTATAAGGGAAGACAAACTGACATCATGTACATGAACTAGTGCAAAGCTTTTAACACTATCCCACACTACTACCTTGTCTCTAAATTGGAAAAGACATGGATTTGATTGATGGACCACTCAGTGAATAAGAAAGTTGTGGTCAACAGCTTGAAGTCTAAGTGGAGACCAGTGATGAGTGGCATTCCTCAGGGGTTAGTATTG
Organism: Strix uralensis; assembly: GCF_047716275.1. NCBI lineage: Eukaryota > Metazoa > Chordata > Aves > Strigiformes > Strigidae > Strix > Strix uralensis. The sequence goes on along the minus strand of NC_133976.1, from coordinate 8,235,238 downwards.
GGACTGGTGCCTTGTCAATGACATGGACAGTGGGATTGAGTGCACCCTCAGCAAGTTTGCAGATGACACCAAGCTGTGTGATGTGGTCAACAGACTGGAGGGAAGGGATGCCATCCAGAGGGACCTGGATAGGATTGAGGAGTGGGCCTGTGCGAATCTTGTAAAATTCAACAAGGCCAAGTGCAAGGTCCTGCACATGGGTCGGGAAAATCCCAAGCACAAATACACGCTGGGCGATGAGTGGATTGAGAGCAGCCCTGTGGAAAAGGACTTGGGGTTATGAGTGGATGAAAAACTGACTATGAGCCAGCAATGTGCGCTCGCAGCCCAGAAAGCCAACCGTGTCCTGGGCTGCATCAAGAGAAGTATGGCCAGCAGGTCGAGGGAGGGGATTCTCCCCCTCTACTCCATTCTGGTGAGATCCCACCTGCAGTGCTGTGTCCAGCTCCGGGACCACCAACATCAGAAGGACACAGACCTGGTGGAGCGGGGCCAGAGGAGGCCACGAAGATGATCAGGGGGCTGGAGCACCTCCCCTATGAGGACAGGCTGAGGGAGCTGAGGTTGTTCGGCCTGGAGAAGAGAAGGCTCAAGGGAGACCTTACAGCGGCCTTCCAGTACTTGAAGGGGGCTACAGGAAAGATCACAGAATCACAGAATCACAGAATTGTCTAGGTTGGAAAAGACCTTGAAGATCATCCAGTCCAACCATCAACCCAACATTAACAGTTCCCAACTACACCATATCCCTCAGCGCTATGTCGACCCGACTCTTAAACACCTCCAGGGATGGGGACTCCACCACCTCCCTGGGCAGCCCATTCCAACGCCCAACAACCCCTTCTGTAAAAAAATGATTCCTAATATCTAGTCTAAACATTTCCTGGTGCAACTTGAGGCCATTACCTCTTGTTCTATCGCTTATTACTTGGTTAAAGAGACTCATCCCCAGCTCTCTGCAACCTCCTTTCAGGCAGTTGTAGAGGGCGATGAGGTCTCCCCTCAGCCTCCTCTTCTCCAGACTAAACAACCCCAGTTCCCTCAGCCGCTCCTCGTACAACATGTGCTCCAGACCCTGCACCAGCTTCGTTGTCCTTCTTTGGACACGCTCGAGTCATTCAATGTCCTTTTTGTAGTGAGGGGCCCAAAACTGAACACAGTCATCGAGGTGCGGCCTCACCAGTGCCGAGTACAGGGGTAAGATCCCTTCCCTGTCCCTGCTGGCCACGCTATTGCTGATACAAGCCAGGATGCCATTGGCCTTCTTGGCCACCTGGGCACACTGCTGGCTCATGTTCAGCTGGCTGTCAATCAACACCCCCAGGTCCCTCTCTGACTGGCAGCTCTCCAGCCACTCCTCCCCAAGCCTGTAGCGCTGCTGGGGGTTGTTGTGGCCCAAGTGCAGCACCCGGCATTTGGCCTTATTGAAACTCATACAGTTGGCCTTAGCCCATCGCTCCAGCCTGTCCAGGTCTCTCTGCAGAGCCTCCCTACCCTTGAGCAGATCAGCACTCCCACCCGACTTGGTGTCATCTGCAAACTTACTGAGGGTGCACTCGATCCCCTCGTCTAGATCATCAGTAAAGTTGTTAAACAGGAGTGGCCCCAAAACCGAGCCCTGGGGGACACCACTCATGACCGGCCGCCAACCAGATGTAACTCCGTTCACCACAACTCTTTGGGCCCGGCCATCCAACCAGTTTTTTACCCAGCAAAGCATGTGCCTATCCAAGCCCCGAGCAGCCAGTTTTGCCAGGAGAATGCTGTGGGAAACAGTGTCAAAGATGGGGAGGAACTCTTTATAAAGGAGTGTAGTGATAGGAGGGGTCAAGGTTTTAAACTGAAAGAGGGTAGGTTTAGGTTAGATATAGGGAAGAAATTCTTTACTGTGAGGGTGGTGAGTCACTGGCACAGGTTTTCCGGAGAAGTTATGGATGCCCCATCTCTGGCAGTGTTCAAGGCCAGTTTGGACGGGACTTTGAGCAACCTGATTTAGTAGAAGGTGCCCCTGTCCATGGCAGAGGACTTGGAACTAGATGGTCTTTAAGGTCCCTTCCAACCCAAGCCATTCTATGGCTGTGATTCTATGATTACGATCACGTAGATAGTTGCAGGAGAAATCTGCATAGAGTCCCATTATTCATACCCACCAATCCTGTGTGAGGCTCTGGCTTCAGCAGTCTTCTTTCCTCCACTTAAGTTGGTTTCCAAATATAGAGATGATAAAGGAACAGGGAGAAAAATTTCAAACTTTTGAATGAGATTATATGACACCAATGCCCGTCAGAATAATGTCTGTCATCAGCTGGTGAGTCAAGGGGTCCCTGCTGTCCTGTGTTCCTATAAGTAGTGCCAAACATCCATTTGATGGCTTTTGATGCTAATACTTTCCTGCTGATGCTCAAATCACTTTCAGCCTCACAGTCTGCTTTGCCAAGAGGAAAGTTTCATTTTGAAGGTCAGCAATATTGCCTTTATTTATGTGTATAAAATTAACTCAGGAACACGCTTTCCCTATCCACTTCCAAGTACATGAATTTAGGCTGACATTATGGTGTTCAGTATCTGTCCTTGCACAAACACAGTACTAGGAAGGAATCCACAACAGAAACATACATGCTGGAGAGATGGAAAATAAGTATTTTAATGGCTTAAGCCAGAAATGTCTACTTCACATTTCATAATTCTTGCAAAAGCTGAAGACTTCAGAGGACTTCTGTAAGTGTCATTCAAAAGATGTCCCAATAAATCCTAGAAGGTGGGCAAAAGGAAAAGAAGAGGCCTATAGAACAGTGATCTGCGGGTTTGAAGACTCGAGTCTTATTTCTGGCTCTTCAGCTGAAAATTTCTGTGAGCAAGATATTCCATTTCCCTCTTCTGTGTCTATCCTTCCCCTCCTGCAATTTGTGTAGCTTAGTTTGCAAACTCCTTAGGCTTTGAGACAACTTGGTTTCCTCCCACAGGGAAGTGCAGCACCCAGAAAGAATCACCCCCTGACTCTGTGGTGCCTTTGGAAATGATTATAAATTAAGAATTTTAGGAATAGGCTGCATATGCTATAAGTTTTAAGGAGCTACTATTTTGCAAATGTTTAAACAGATGTACCAGGAATATTTTTATATTGTTACTGTCTGACCATCTGTAAAACCAGGTGTCCAAATTACATGACTTAAGAAGATTAAAAGAGACATATATAGCTAATACATTTGGAAGCTGATGAACTCACTTAAGCTACCTCTCAAACACATAATTTTATGGCAGTTCTGAAGTGTGATGTCTTGGATGAGTCTAGAAAACTTGCATTTGTATACCAAGTCAAGCATTTATTAGTAAACTGGAGAGACCCAAATAGAGGGCCACTAAGATGGTTAGGGGGCTGGAGCACATGATGTAGAGAGGCAAAAGGAACTGGGCTTGGTTAACTTGGAAGAGATAAGTGAGGGTGTAGCAGCATCTGTCTGGTACTTACGAGTGGTTTATATGAAAGACAAAGCCAGACTCTTCTCAGAGCTGCAATGGTCACACAATGGATGGAAGAAAGTTTTCGGAGGCTTTCAAAACTCAACTGGTCACAACCCTGAGCAATGTGATCTAATTAGGAAGTTACCCCACCTTCGTACAGGGGACCTAGAGACCTCCCAAGGTCCCTTCAACCTAAATTGTCCTGTTGGTCTGTGTTTTTGTGATATGAAGCTCCTCTTTTTATTTCTGAAGGGGTATGTATGATGATTATTTCTTGCACACAGATGGCTCTACCTGCCAGAATAACTAAGTACCTTAAAATGCTTATTATGCCTCTGAGCTCCTGATGGGATGTGGCAGTGTTATTATTTCATTAGAAAAATGAGGAACTCACGTCAACCTCTTTTCAAAAGGGGAATCAATTTCAACAACCTTCAGCCTTTAGTTAGGAGTCTGATTGAATTGCAGCTTCAGCAGTGACTCCACGCAAGCCTTCCCAATGCAAAATCACCCCTCCAACCAGGACTGAGAGTAGAAGGTCCTTTAGGGTTGAGAGAGGTAGCTGAAGCTATCTTAGTATCCCTTTGATGCTGGACAAATATTTCTGAGTGGGCAGTAATGGACTTATTAA